>NC_041710.1:28335544-28650044 GCF_900700375.1 Denticeps clupeoides | reverse complement strand
GAGCAAATGAACTCTCCTACTGATGATACAGAGCAGATGAGACCGCATAGAATCTGTGTGTGTGTGTGTTTAGTATTTGGATGAAGGAAAGGAGTTTATGAGGTTTGTTTTTGCATAAACAGACTGCTAAAAAACACTGGTGGTGTGATTCAGTTCAGTTACAATAAGAGCGGGTGTAGATATTTAAAGTCTTGTTTATTGGCACCCTTATTGCAGAGTCCACAGTGAAGCATAAAAACATAAGGCTCAAGACAGACTGCCCACACAGTTTATGTGTGTATGTGTGTGTGTGTGTGTGTGTGGGTGGGTTTGATGAACAGGCCGTGCTGTCAGCTGGAACTCAGCAGTCAATTTCCTTCACACACTGGGCTCACTGCTGCATTGACCCTAACAAGCCAACTACAGCCCACTATGGATTTACCAGACCCATACACTGTTCACTGAGGTGGCAGTCCACAAATCACAGCAAGGTGAGCAGCCAGCCTGCCACCTGCAACTGAGCAAACTTGCAAAATCTATCTTATCTCTCCATCCATCCATCATCTATCCATCTATATATCTTTCATTTATCTCTCCATCTATCACCTATAATCTATCCATCTATCTAAATATATAAATATCTAAATATATAAATATCTATGACAGAAAACTCAGAAGTTGTGCACACTGACACAACCATCTGATTGTGCTTTTTTGGTTTTTGTCTTATTTAATTTCACAGATTACAGGTCACGTTAAATGTGGGTCTCATTTTTACACCACAAAGTTATTTACTATAACAAGAGTTGTGTTAGTGAAGTTAGTTAGTTGCAAACTGAAATACAGCCAGCGTCATGAAGTACATTTAAAGATGATCCATCAACTTAACATCAACTGGTTTTAAACAGTTAACATGCTGACTCACTGCCAGATGATTTTTATAAATGTAAAAGCAGCTTTACCCAGAATTACCAAGAACTAGCAGCAAATAGGAACGTGCAAACCACGTCCATATTTATTGCAGTTACTTGTGTAGCATCTATCATGCAGGTATAAAGTGTGAGAGCACTGATCAGGTCTCCAGAGACGCTTGGAGAAACGACTTTAACACCACATGGCGATGGTGTGTCACGTGATGAATAATAACGTCAGAATGTGGGCCTGACATTTACACTGAAGTTAAAACGTACCAAACAGAAGCAGCTCCACTGTTGTACCATGGAAAAAAACATGTTTCATATCAGATATCATGAACATAACACTAAATTTACCCTTTCAGAGCACACAAAGAAGTAAAAGGGAGGGACGCGCACTAAAGATTGTATTTGTGTATATCACAGTTGGTTTGACTGGTTTATATGGACTTCTTACCACAAACCTGGTGGTTTGTGAGAGGTATAGATGCAGATTTATTTGAATAGTTTTGCATGCCAATTTTACATAAAATAAAATCAATGTTTTGGTGAACCAATATGCAATCCTGTCTTTTGGTGATGGTCTACTTTTCTGTAGACTTTTTGCACAGTTTGCTGTAGATTGTCTCTTATATGATTGTTTTTAGAATATAAAAATAAACCTTTCAATCTCATTTCAACACATTTAGTAGTTGCTAAATATGAATACTGCCTTACTTCTATACATCAATTTAATTAATTTTCTGAGGATTTACAAATAATCAGCCAAAGTTAATTCTGCTAATTTACATGACTTTAGCGGTGTGTTTCAGAAAGTTCTAGTTGGCACAGTTTCGGGGGGTTCTTCAGACCTGGCAACTAGTACAACCTTTCAAATGCAGAAATAGTTTTGCCTGGTTTTCATAAATATATTTGGATATTGTTCATTATAAAACCAACTTTAACGCCAGCTTTATACTGCTTACGTCGCTTATAAATTATATAAATTGTAAGTACAATATAAATTGTACTTTAGTCCGTTCATTTGCAAAGTGTAAGTAAAAATCTGCGTTTTAATCCCCGTACCTAGAAAATATCTACCTGTCGTGGTACGTGGTACCTGTCAGTACTGCCGCCGGTAGGAGGGGGCCTGCACCTGGAATTCTGGGAAAACGGCCGAGTTTTCGCGTGGAATTCCGCATGAGGAGCGCGCGTCACGTGACGTCACGCGCCCTGTCAGCTGATTCCCGCCACGCGGAAGTCCGTTGAAGTTGCGCCGCCGACGCCGGACGGGCGGGTTTATTAAAAAATAAAATCGTGATGAGACTAATTTACTGAAATTAATTTAATTGGGACCGATGGACCGGCGCACGTTCCTGGTGCTCTCGGCGCTGCTCTGCGCCCTGCCTGCCGCGGCTTCGCATCAGCCAGACCGAGGTAGCACACACACACACACACACACACACACACACACACGTACATGAAAACACATTCAATGAGAAGATGTGTCCAAAGTTTTAGCCTGTACTATGTATGTATGTATTTATGTATGTATGTATATATATGTGTGTATGTATATATATGTGTGAGTGTGTGTATGTATATATGTATGTATGTATATATATATGTGTGTGTGTGTATATATATATATATATATTGTGTGTGTTTTGTCTTAAAGATGCAGAGCCACACGCGCTCGTGGTTTCCTTGGACACGGCCAACGGGACCAACTCCAGCGAGCTGACCCAGGGGTTCATCTCCTGCGCCGTGGCCGTTCTCTTCTACGGCAGCAACTTCGTCCCGGTCAAGAAGATCGACACCGGAGATGGTGGGTTACGAGCCACGCCCCTTTAAAGACCTCGGGCAGGTCAGCAGTGAGATCTGTATCTTTGCTGGATTTCTTCTCGCTTGTTAAACTAAATCCCAGAAATCACCACTTCCACAATGTCGTGTATGTCTGTGCACCTGCACACACATTGGTTTTCCAATTGCTGAGGCAAAAAATAATACAAATGCTCTTCAGATGTGTACCATGCACTCTCACACTTGTATAGCCGTCGATAAAAGGGTTAGGTGTGGGGTTTTATTTTGAAACATTGCGTATCGTCAGGTGAAAGAGCACAATTTTCACAATTTATCGGCTGCAGCAGTAAAAAAAATCCAATGTCTGTGTGTAAGTTCACAGACATACATGACTTTGTGAATGTGTACTTTTCCCATTTTTTGTTTGAGTAAGTAAAATACAGCAAAGTTCTATGAATGTTTGTCGAATACAGAACTCACTGCTAACTTTACTGCTAAATACTGTCGGAGTACGGAGTTTGCGTCCTGCTTCTATTTCCCTCATTAATAACTTCAGGACAGTGGACAGAATTCAGGGAAATCAAAAAATTCTATTCAAGTATAATGCTGCATAAGGTGAAGGTCCCATACTCTGGGCCAGGTATGTTCTTTCAGTGGGTCCTCTGCGCTGCTATATGGACCGTGTCTCTGGCTGCCAACATCCTGCTGCACAGCCCTACATTCTGGCCTCTGGCCATGCTGGGTGGAGTCATATGGGCCACGGGTGAGTTGCCGCATCCAAAACTCTACATTTGTCCCTTCTGACGCTGCACTGCTGGTTTGTGTGTCGTTCTGCCGTAGTCCCCTCTTTATTACTTCCCCATTTATACGTAGGCAATATAACAGTGGTGCCGATAGTGAAGAGCATTGGTCTTGGACTGGGACTCCTCATCTGGGCGACTTTTAACCTGCTCATAGGTTGGGCCAGCTCCAGGTGTGTGTGTCTTAGTTTTTACTACTAAAATGGATTTCAGTGAATTGACTTGAGTAGCGTTTTCTGTGTCATATTTCTGCACCACCATCTGATGTGTATATTTCTGTGTGTAGGTTTGGTTGGTTCGGTATTGATCCGCAGACTGTAGGTAAGCCTGTGCTTAACTACTGTGGAGCTGGACTATGTGTCTTCAGGTAGTTCTGACATTTATACATACTCACACGCGCAAATTTTTGTGACTATGACTGACTTGTTAAATTGTGTGTGTGTGTTTTTTTGTGTGCTGGTAGTGGCTTTGTGTTTTTCTTTGTGAAGAGCGATGTCCAAAGATCTGCATTGTCTGAAGAAACACCGCTGCTCATCAATAGTGTAAGCATATTTTAACGTGTGTATTGGTGATGTAGTTCTCCATACTGATTTTTTTGTGGTCTCTGTTTGGTCTTGGTCTTGACTCGGTTTGGTCTTGGTATTGTCTTGGTCTCAGACATAGCGGTCTCCATGCAAAACAACACATCCTCACAGAACATATTATTTTCCATCATGACAAATCTGGGAGATTTAAAATGAGAGGCATATGGACAATATCATTAAAAAGATAACATGAATTTGATTTAACAAGTAATGACATTTTACAGCAATGCCTTTTTTCTCTGACTAACGTGATGTCAATCCTGGCCTAGTCTGTTCTTGGTCTTGGTTTCGCCATATCGTGTATTGGTCTTGGTCTTGGCAGTGTCTTGTTCTTGGTTTAGGTGGTCTTGACTACAATACTATTGTGTATTACTCATGAGATAGCAGTAAAATATTGCATACAGAAAAGGTTCGTAAGATATGGATAATATGACAGCATAATTTTATTTCTGTAGAATGTGAACGCTAATGATGATTCTGATGATTCATGGGTAGACAGATTGAATCCATGGAAAAAACGCCTGGCGTATGTAATCACACAAACACACACACACACACTTAACCTAAATGAAATCAAATACTCCAGAAGTTATGATGTATTTTCATATTTCCTCTCTCTCTCTCTTAGGGGATACAGTATGGCAGTCGTTGCTGGTTTACTTTATGGCTCATCATTTATCCCAGTACTGTATATCAAAAACCATGCTACCAAGCCAGATAGCCCGTACCAAGGCGCCAGTCAGTTTGGTAAGTGTTCCGAACCTTAGTCAGGCAAGCTCCAGAATGAAAACTGAAAGGAGAGCCAAAGGAAACAGCAGCTGCATGTGTCAGGAGGACGTAACCGTTCATATCTTTCTGTAGATCTGGATTACGTCTTTGCTCAGTTCAGTGGCATCTTTCTCACCAGCACCATCTATTTCCTCATTTACTGCATAGTCATGAGGAACAAGCCCAAAGTTTTCCCTAAAGCTATCCTTCCAGGTACGTAATTATATGAAAGACGCACTGCAATGTAGAAATGGCTTTTTTTTTCATGAAAAAAAACATGATATGCGTCGAAATAGAAAACTATTTAAACAAGATAGTAATAAATAGTCATTAGCAAAGTTTGAAATGATGTTGTCAAATACAGAAATGTTATCATTAACAGCCATTTCCAGCTCCCAGAGTCATTTACATCCCGCAATTTACAACCAGTAGTTACATGGACAGTCCCCACTAGGCTACTACCACCATGACATTTCATGTGCTTCATCTTAATGCACCAAACAATGATTTCCCTTTATAAAAATTACATTTCAAAATGAGCCCAAATTTAGGGTAGCGTAAATCTGATGTCTTGGGGTCAGTGAGTGAGTGAGTGAGTGAGTGAGTGAGTGTTAATTTTTGTTATTATTGAGATGATGTTTCTAAAGCCCTTGTCCATGTAGGTTTTGTTTCAGGGGTAATGTGGGGTGTGGCCACGTGCTGCTGGTTTCTGGCTAATGGCTATCTGAGTGCTGTTGTCAGCTTCCCAATCATCACAACGGTAAGTCTCCTGTGGCTCAGGACATGACATTCTTCTATTGAGTGGGTTCTTCTTTCAGAGTAGATATTATGTGTTCCTTCTGTCTACTTGATTGGTGTTGTGTTATATTTGTGACTAAAATAAGAAGAAGCATTAATCAGCTAATATTTTCCATGCTCTACCAGTGATTGCATGAGGTTGTCATAAGGCAAACGTTCAGCCTTTGTGGCAAGCTGAGTAATAAGAGATTTAAAAGCAGACAGAGGAATTTTATTCTGTTTTGTGCAAATAATCTGACTAAATTGACTAATTGAGATGTCCTTTTTCCCCCTAAAGGGTCCAGGTCTTATTGCTGCTCTGTGGGGAGTTGTGGTGTTCAAAGAAGTGAAAGTAAGTGTGTGACAGTCCTTGGTTATTTATGTGGCCTTGAATAATTATGGAACTCTCTCCCCCAGGGATGGCGGAATTTTCTGGTGCTGGGTTTCGCCTTCTCCTGTGTGCTAGCAGGGGCCTTGCTGACAGGATTTTCTACAGTCTGACAAGGGGTGGGAAATGCAGCAGTGGACGTAAACATTGACTTGAAATATTTTATATAAAGAAACATTATTTGTGCCATTTTTTAAAACTGTTGCCAAGAAAACTTGATAGAACTGTTGTTTACAAAATGTCTTTAAAAACTGACCTTGGGCATTCTACACTCTAGTAAGGGATTAATATTAATCTGAGCCTTTTTAAATAAAGACTGAGGGTGTGACAGCTACTCTATCAGTTGTGTAAAATATATATATATAATCACTTATATACCTAATTGGGAAGGGAATTTGTGTATTTCGATAAAGATTAAACTGTGATTGCTGCTCACTTGTGTCTGTGGCTAATAAAGGAAGTTTCCACCTTTTCCTCTTTTTATCCATTCTGAGCACTTGGCATATTTGTATTTAAGTAGAAATGGTTCGCTTTGCTACAGCGCAGTAATTGCTGCTCATTATATTATTATTTAGTAACAGCACCTGTAGTTACAATGTATCTCGGCCGTCAGATGGACGCCACACGTCTGCGCCGAAGATGGGATGTGCGCGGTGTGACGTCATCGCCGCCATCCCGGAAGTAGTTCCGCGCCTCGGCCATTCATTTGCTGCCGCCGCTTATGGACCCTGGCGCACACTTTCAGGTAAGAAGCCGAGTGATTTGTTTTTCGAGGTGCCCTCATAACGCGTTAATCGGTAAAAAAAAAAAAAAAACACGTACGTAGCCTGCGCCGTTTTAGATCGCGCCGCTTGAGCGCAGCTGCTCACGTCCAGCTGGGAACATGCGCAGTTCGCAGCCAGGCCCGCTTCTCCGCTTCAGCGTGTGTGAGTAAGCAGAAGCGGCGGAAGGAGACCCGTTTATCGGCAGCGTTGCTTCAAAAGCAGGCACCTTGAACGCAGTTTTACTAAATCCAGGTGGACGCCCGCACGTTTCTGAAATGGGCTGGAATTAGCAGGCGAGGGGGGTTTTCTGCCACGTTTCATCACGTCGACACTCACGTCGTGTTTTGGCCGAGTTTTAATCCCCGGTGTTCGTGCTACGTTGTGTTTCGTTTTCTGGCGGTCCTTCAGGTTTGTGCTGCTTCGTTTTCAGCAGTCGGACACCCTCAGTATGGCAGCTGACTCGATGGAGATCGACGACTCGCTGTACAGGTGAGTTTAACCCGCACCGGCATTAGGATGCATGTCATTCCACGCAGGAGGTGGCCACCCGCCGTTATTGCTGCAGTGTCACTGCAATCTGTGTGTGTGTGGCCCTTGCAGTCGCCAGCGGTATGTGCTCGGGGACAGTGCCATGCAGCAGATGGCCCAGTCCTCGGTGTTCATCAGTGGACTGGGAGGACTGGGAGTGGAGATCAGTGAGTACCTTTCCGGGCGTTTCTGCCCTACGCTCTGCTCCCAGCCTCCGATATGAACTTTCTGCAGCAAGTGCCCATCAAAATTAACTTCCCATGAATTCTTGTTACAGCGAAGAACATAGTGCTGGCTGGAATTAAGGTACGTCTGCATGTGGTTGCCCTGTTTTGGATTATTAGTGTGTAGTAAGTCTTTAATGACTTGTGATCAAAGGCCCTGACGCTGCATGACTCAAAAGTGTGTGAGGTGGGAGACCTGGGAACAAACTTCTTCATACGAGAGGAAGATGTTTACGCCAAGAGGCGCAGGTAAGGGAACACACACACGCTAACAGGGATGTAGGCACTAGTCTCTCACTCCTTTCCGCCGCCACGTGTTCTCAGGGTGGAGGCGGTTTATCCCCGGGTAGCGGAGCTGAATCCGTATGTGAAGGTGGGCGTGTCTACCTGCCCTCTGGACGAGAACGCCGACCTGAGTTTTCTCAGAGGATATCAGGTGCGTTTGTACGGTGGGCTGTTTCCTGTATAGAGTATATGTCAAGTAAACTTCGTTTTATTATGGAGTAGCGGTGATATCTGTTTGTGTTATGGTGACTGTGTTTCCTGTGATTTGACTAGTGTGTGGTGCTCACAGAGGCTCATCTCAGCCTTCAGAAGAGGGTGAATGGTTTTTGCCATTCCCAGAATCCACCGGTCAGAGTATGTAAATACCTCTGTTCATTTACTAGAGCATTGATGAATGACTATAATTAGCCTCATATTGCAATATTGTGATTATCCTTGTTTAAGCTGTGCATTTGTAATGACATGCATGATTGTGCAACTGACTTTCGTGTGTTTTATGTACTGTGATAGTTTATTGGCTGTGAACTGCTGGGTATTTGTGCACGAGTCTTTTGCGACTTTGGGGAGAAGTTTGAGGTTTCTGACCCCACGGGGGAGGAGTCCAAGGAATTGTTCATACAGAACATCACTCAGGTAGCATATGTAAACACACCATATTGCATATTCAAAATGTTTCTCCAGTGCTGTAAATATGCTGATTTCAGGTTATTTCTACATTTGTGAACAGTCTATTTGATTTAGTTTTGCATTAGAAACTGTAAGATTTTTAACATTTTGATTTCTTATTCCAAGGCCAATCCAGGAGTTGTGACCTGTATGGATGCACGGAGCCATGGGCTTCAGACAGGACAGAGTGTAATCTTCAGGGAGATAAATGGGATGCACACTCTTAACAACACACAGCACCAGGTCACAGGTACCTATTTTCACATCACATTTTGAAAATGACCGTGAATGAGGAGCATAGCTGTTTATGTGCAGTGCCAGCTGTGCATCTGCTCATTTTGTTAGTGAAGTGAGTGTCATTATGAAGCACAGCACACGGTGACACAACAAAATGTGTCCTCTGCTTTTAACTATCACCCTTAGTGAGCAGTGGGCAGCCATGACAGGCGCCCGGGGAGCAGTGTGTGGGCACTGTACCTTGCTCAGTGGCACCTTCCTTACCCGCTAGGCCACCAGTGCCCCTAACAGGCCTGGCCTGTTCTTGTCTGCTTATAATCATTTCAGAATACTGAGATGTATTAGATTTTGTGCCATAACAACACACTACAGCTGTTTTGCTACAGATTTTGTGAAGTGTTCATGTATATGTGTGTGTGTGTGTGTGTTTCAGTCCTTTCTCCTCACAGCTTTTCAATAGGAAGCACATCAACCTTACCGCCCTATGCACATGGAGGCACATTTCGCCTGGTCAAAACCCCACAGACTTACAAATTTGTAAGATTTATGTTCCATGGTATTATACTATATTACCTTTTTATCCTACTCTCTTGAACTCTTTTGAATTCGCTTATGTAGGAGACAATGGAAAAACAATTGGCGGACCCACAGATTTTGACTCCCGACTTCAGCAAGCCAGATGTGAGTTCTCGGCTCCTACTGTAGTGCTGCAGCTGTCCAAGTGAACATCCCAAAACACTGTAAAACATTTTTCCTTCACGCTACTTCCCCAAGGCACCACTGCAAATCCACGCTACCATGCTGGCTCTGGATTCTTTCCAGGAGCAGCACAGCAGACTGCCTAACATTGGGTAACGCTAGTCATCATTTTGTGCTTTTATCGTTTATTTATTTCAGTTGTGCATTATTTGAGCCAATGCAATGGTAGAAATGAGTTTTTCAATCTGTCCTTGTTTGTATTATTCAAACACATATTCCATTAAGTTGTTCTACTGTTCTGTCCTCCACACTGCAATCTGTTACTACAGGTGTACACAGGACACTGAGGTTCTGCTCGGTCTGACAGAGGAGGTCAATGCAACTTTGAAAAACAAGGTGAGATTAATGTTTTTTTTTAATGTATGTACATGTATTGCCTGCTTTTAGAATTCATTGCATTAAATATTGACAATAGTTATGCTTGACATTAATTATCTGAGCTATTTCAAAAACAGTGTGTGTAAATAGCTCAGATCAAGATGATTAGATTGGTGAAATTGTGTTTGTACATCTCTTGGAAGGTTTGCGTGAACCAGGACTTGGTGCAGTGTTTGTCTCGGTGTGCCAGGGGCTGTCTGCCACCCCTGGCTGCTGCTGTTGGCGGCTTTGCCAGTCAGGAGGTCCTGAAGGCCCTCACTGGCAAATTTACACCCCTTCAGCAATGGGTAAGTTAACCTGCACAAAACCTGCTGTTATGTCAACTTTCTTCTGCACCTTCTGACCAATTTCTGTCTGTAGCTCTACCTGGATGCCATTGAGGTGGTGCAACCACTGCGGTCTCTGCCAGTTGAGGAATTTATGCCCAGGTAATATCTCTCGGTGCACAGAGCACTTGTTAGAACCTTGATGAATTGTTGTTCATGTTTGTCCTGAAGTGCGTTTGGTGTGCAGGTGTGACAGGTATGATGCGTTGAGGGTATGCATTGGAGAGTCTCTCTGCCAGGAGCTTCACAAGCTCAGAATATTCATGGTGAGAGTTACACTTGGCAGTTTGCTTATTTAGTCATGTGGGCTTACTGTTAGGAGCAGTTGGTTATATGATTTGTGTTTGTGCTTGGGTGCCTAGGTTGGCTGTGGTGCCATTGGATGTGAGATGTTGAAGAACTTTGCACTTCTGGGTGTTGGTCTGGGCAAATGTTCAGGCGAGGTAAGAAAGGGGGTTACAAACCACCATTACTAGGGCCTTAACATATGTCAATACCAACAAAATGTTTTGGGTTGAAAAGTGTATTATTTTATAAGAATATGTTAGCTATTTTTTTATTTTCTAAAATGGTTGCCCCTAATTTTTTCCCTTCTGTCATATACACTGCTGTTCAAAAGTTTGGAGAAAATAAAACATATTTAACCATTCCTAAGAAAGTGCCAGTGAAAAAAGTTGAAAAAGGATGACCCAAGTTTTATTGCTTCTGTAATCAGTGTAACTGTTTTCAGTTGTACTAAGATCATTACAAAAGAAAATTAACGACCCAATATAAAGTGCTACATTAAATATAAATTAACCATATACACCATATATAAAATATCAGTTATATTAGAAACAGAAAATGAATATTGTGTGTTTCTCCCAGGTCTGTACAACCGACCCTGATCTGATCGAAAAGTCAAACCTCAACAGGCAGTTCCTGTTCAGACCACATCACATCCAGCAGCCCAAAAGCACCACTGCTGCCTTGGCAGCACTGGAAATAAACCCTTCTCTCCAAATGGACGCTCACTTAAATAAGGTGTGTCCTGCCACTGAAGAGATCTACAATGACGCCTTCTTCTCCAGAATGCACCTTGTTATCACAGCTTTGGACAATGTTGAAGCTAGGCGATATGTAGACAGGTAAAAAATTTTAATCTACCAGACAAAATCCATAACCTCATTATGAGGAGCTCGTATGTTCTGTCACAATTCTGTCTAATATCTGTCTAAGTTCGCATCAGATTGGCCTAGAAAATCCGAAATAAAAAAACACACAAATGGATGTGAATAGTGCTGCAATTTAGTAATAACTCTTTGCTTAATTATTTGGTTGGTTTTTTCTTTGTTGTGGCCTTACAGCCGTTGTGTGTCCAATCAGAAAGCTCTTCTGGACTCTGGTACCATGGGAACAAAAGGACACACAGAAATTATAGTCCCAAACCTGACTGAATCGTACAACAGCCACGTAAGTGCATTTTTGCCTCCATGTCACAGATTTACACATTGCGTGATAATTTGATTATGTGCACATACCTGTTGTTTATGCACAGAGGGACCCTCCTGAAGAGGAGATTCCATTCTGCACACTCAAGTCCTTTCCTGCTGTAGTAGAGCACACCATCCAGTGGGCCAGAGACAAGGTCTCGCTCTCTTACTCTCTCTCTCACACACACACACACACGCTAGATCCATTCAAAATATATATATTTTTTGTGTCTCTGAATAACTGAAGTAATTTGCGTTTGCTGTTTCTTCTGCAGTTTGAGAGCTCCTTCTCCCATAAACCATCCATGTTCAGCATGTTCTGGCAAAACTACCACTCAGCTGAGCATGTGCTTCAGGTGGGAGAGGATTCAATCATAATGTTCTACTCTTGAGTTTTTAGACTGGATAGTCAGGCTTAGAACAATCCGGTTCAGTTGCCCATCCTGACAACACTGCAACCTGAACGTATTCTTAATCTCATGAAAGCATATAAATGGCGCGCTGCATACACCCGGTCTACAGAATTGGACCAGACTGGACCATGCGGCAGAGAGCATTGTTCTTATTGAATCATCATGTGTTCTGGTGCTGACAACAACTGGACATCTCTTGTCTTTGTTCTTTTTGCAATCCTAATCACGACTAGATTTTGATATATTATTGCCACATGCAGCTACTGCCAGTCCTACTTGACGGATATTGTAAGTTGTCTTTATTAACAGATGGTGGAAGCGTATGGTCTTTCGTAACCGTTTATTTTGATAGCATGTGTCTGTGTCTGCCTTTTGTGTGTGTAGAGAATGAAGTTGGGCGAGAATTTGGACGGCTCCTTTCAGGTGGTGAAGTTGTTGAGTCGTCGACCCCTGAACTGGGATCAGTGTGTGTCACTGGCACGTCTCAAATTTGAAAAGTACTTCAGGAGGAAGGTACCAGTACCACGGGTTCCAATGGGGAGAGACTGCTGAAAGGATTTGGGGAGTTAGTCACAGCGGTTATGAATATAAAGCATGTTTGTGTGGTTTTAGGCACTGCAGCTTCTTCACTCCTTTCCCCTGGACACACGACTAAAGGATGGAAGTGAGTCAAGTTTCTGACCAACACACGGTCTCAAACAAATGAATCATGAAACGCGGACAGAGAATAATTTTCTTTGTGTTTAATACATATTTCTACTAAACTGGGGGAGGTTTCAAAGAATGTTGGTTGTTCTCCAGCATTCAGATCTTACTTCATGGAATGTCCTTGTTTGTAATGCTTCTCTTAATACTCTCCACAGCTTTGTTCTGGCAGTCTCCGAAGCGTCCTCCCTCTCCCATAGAGTTTGACCTCAGTGATCCACTGTGAGTTAACCACCACTGTTTTAACTAGGAGCAGGATCCTTCTGGAAACCTAGCCAAAGAACATCTGCTTGAAATCCTATCAATGTTTTTGCTCATTTCTATCATTTGTACATAATCAAAGTAAAGAGCTTCTTCTGTGTGGTGTGGTGAAGATTCTGCCACGAGACCCAGAGTAAATCGTGTCTCCCACACCTCTCCACTTCTCCTGTATTCCGGTATAATACTGATTTCTGTTCCCCCAGGCATTTCAGCTTTATTCTGAGTGCTGCACGACTCTATGCTGAAGTCCACAACATCCCATACACACAGAAGGTAATCGCACAAACTCAAATTTCCGTTTCTCAGAAATATTTGTGTTAAACGTGTGTATGTTTGTGTGTGTGTGTGTCAGGATTTGTCATTTGAGGCAGTGTCAGCTGCTCTGAGTGCAGTGAAAGTACCAGAATACTTGCCTGCAGAGAAGGTAAAGAAATGTCCCATTTCATGTGGAACTCTACCAGTCAACAAACTAAATTTTTGCCATTTTAGATTTTAACTCTCTGTCTTTGTGTGTGTGTGTGTGTGTGTCTGTGTGCATATGCGCTCGTAATTACAGCGCATTGAAACAGATGAGACGGTGAAAAAGCCAGACCAGCTAAAACTGACAGTTAGTAGTGAGGAGGAGAGAGTGGCCATAACACAATTAGAGGATATGATCAACACACACAGTGTCACTACAGGTAACCTGCAGACGCACAAACCAGTTTACAGACAGATGATGCCACTGACTCACGTGTCTCCTTTTGTAGAACGTTTGCATATGACGCCACTCATCTTTGAGAAGGACAATGACTCCAATGGCCATGTGGACTTTGTTACGGCTGCATCCGCCCTCAGAGCTTGCATGTATGCCATTGACCCTGCTGACCGGCTCACCACCAAACGAATCGCTGGAAAGATCATCCCTGCCATTGCTACAACAACTGCAGCCGTCGCTGGCCTGGTGAGTTCAGCGACACCATTAACTTGCTTAAATTGCTTACTCTTTAAGAATTGCATTCTTATTACACATTATTACACATTTTTAACATACTTGTAACATAACTCTCACACGTATATGACTATATAGAGATATGTGTAGAACTTTCTCATAAAGATAGTAGTGTGAAAGTGCTTGTCCTCACTACAAATGCTATGTAAATACACTTAAATATATTTGGTATTGTGTTTCTCACCATAAACAGTGCAAAAACAAATGTGTGTATGTTTGTAGGTGGCTGTCGAGCTGATTAAGGTGGCTGCTGGTTGCAGATTTGAAGCATTTAAAAACTGTTTCTTCAATCTGGCCATACCAGTCATGGTGCTTACTGAAACAGCCCCAGTCAAGAGAACGCGCATCAGGTACAGACACAAACTCAAAATGAAACACACCTGGGCCAAGTGCTCTGGCTGTGCAGACCGCTGACTACTCGGTTCGAGTGTGTTGGTGATGTTTTTGTTGTTCGCAGAGAAAACATCTCTTTCTCAATCTGGGATCGCTGGACCATTCATGGTCATGACGACTTCACTCTCAGCGATTTCATCAGTGCTGTCAGGGTAAGCCACACTACATACAATGACCTTTTGCCAAGTAGAATTTCATTTTCTTTCTTACTTTGTTTCAGTGTATAACCTTACGAGATGAGGTCTGTATCCCTGATTTAAAGAGTCTCTGCTTTTATCTTGCTTCATCAGGAAAAGTATGAAGTGGAGCCCACTATGGTGGTGCATGGAGTAAAGATGCTGTATGTGCCTGTGATGCCCGGTCACAGCAAGAGACTCAAGTTCACGTGAGACAAATGCACATACACACAGACACACAGTTATTGAAAACCCAGCACACACAAACACAGAGACCCACTTCCTCTGTAAACTGGCAGTTTTCTGGTTCACCTGCCTGCCTCACCCTCGTTTCTCTCTTTCTTCCTGTAGGATGCTGAAGTTGGTGAAGCCGTCGACAGAAAGGCGATATGTTGACCTTACTGTGTCCTTTGCTCCTGAAGAAGATGGTGATGAGGATCTGCCCGGTCCACCTGTACGCTACTACTTCAGCCCCGCCCCCTGACCTTTGGCCCCACAGCCCACTGGGGACCACTACCCGAGCTGCACTCAACCACCCACCTTTGACCTCTGACTGTACATAGCCCCTTTTTCTACACTTCATTATTTGAGCCAGGACTGATGCCTTAATTTAAGCTCTGCCGAGTGGTGGTTCATGATAATCAAATAATAAAGGTGAACACGGTGTTGGCACCATGCTCCCAGGGACACTGGTGTGGGATATGGGCCAAAGTGCAAGCATTTTTAATATCAGTGTGAGGTTCATAATCACCAAAGGGCCACGGCCTGGATTCAACCATCAGAAATGTAAAAAATGACTATGATTGTTTTCCCAGCACAGGGAGAAGGGAATCTGTCCTTGTCCCAGGAATTCATATGTCAATGTGACAACACTGTGTCTGTGATGATGATGATGATGATGATGATGGTTGTTGGTCAAACCACTCCTAGGTCCAAATGCTAATGTGCTAACAGCAGACTTTGATCTTGTGGGAAGAGCACCCTCTGCTGTGGAATGGGGGAGACGAGAGAATCATGAATTCAACATGCCGATGTCAATTTTTTTATTTTTTTGTCGCGTGTGCGTGCGTGCCACAATATCCAACAATAGTGTCAGCAGTGGAAAAAAATAAAGCAGCGCTAAGTGCTTTACATAATGCTGGATCAGCCTCAGTGGATGACTTTTTACTTATTTTAATTACTGTGTGTGTGTGTGTGTGTTCCATAAAGTGCTCCCCTTCACCTCAAATACCCCACCATGACTGAGCCAATGAGACAGAGGAGGGCAAGGAATTGTTCCATAAGTTCTATCAAACCTGTGGTCTGGATCTCCAGCACTGACTGTCCCCCCTCAGTCATTTCAACATGCTTGTAAACTTTGTGTATGGCTTGTTAGTAATTCCTGCCGTGCGGAATGTAAATTTCTCCCTCTTTACGCTCTCCCTAGACGTCCCAGTCTAATTTCGCGAAGGCTGAACGTGAGAAGATGTCATTTATTCCGAGATTTGAGGATTACTACGTTTAAAAGGAGAATGTTTGACCCTGAATGACCCTGAGAACATCTGTAGGTGCCAGAGGAGCAAAGGACAAACCGAAGCTAACAACCATCCAGTCAATAATGGAGAGTAAGCTGTGTGTGTGGGCCACTGCAGCACATGAGGTCAACTGTGGCACAGGATGCACATCCAAAACCCACATCCACCTTTAAACAAAAGGGCTCAGTGTACAAATACGATCAGTATAGCATGTCAGACTTCATCTTGTGACTATGTGGAACTTCCAATCATAAAATGCAAAGTTTACCCACTAAGTTACCCACTGCCTCACATGTTGATGTCTGACCTGTTACTGTCTGGGTCCTGTTCTCAAAGAGCAGCAGAAGTAGATGGAGCTGAGTGAAGATTGAAATGAGAACATTACTCAGCTGCTGCATGCTAAATGTCAAGAAACCGGTATAAAAACCAACCAGGTTTTGTCATTTTATAATGGTAGCGCGTCCATCAGAGGACATCCCTCTGCTTGTCATAGTTCCTGAAGAGACACATCTGGCCAGTGTCACATTTTTCTCCAGATGATGGGAGCCAAGCATTGCCATTCGTCTTTGTTCCGTACCCCTTCCCGTCCATCTAACAGTCGATAATTCATGGATGATCAGTTGTACCCTGTTGTTTCATGCAAGACTTTGATGACTTTGACTAGACATTGTAAATGTTATCGTCATATTAAGTGAATTGCACTGTCTCTGTCTGAGTGTCCTTTACACATCGCCCAAGTGTTCATGTTTCTCTGCAGTAGAGCTAATAATATAGATTCAGTGCCAGGGACACACACACACACATTCTGATTAAGAAAAAGCTTTAGAGTGATTTGCTGGATCACTTCCCACATCCACAAGTCTGCAACACGGGCGCGCCTTTAATGGAGATTCGTCCACCACCCCTCCTCATTCTGAATATTACCCGAGCTTTTACTAGAAATTATTAAATTATAAGATCATGCAGAGTACAACATTCATGCACAACAATGGCCAGGAACCAGCCAGGACTTCTGTTTGGCAGACGTTGTTGAGAGAATAACCAAACTATAACGTGGCTATAACGTTTCTATAACGTTTGTTTTAATAAGAGATTAACTATTTCCATAACAACACGTTAATAAGTGGTCACTATGAGAAACATAATTCATTAACCAAAACCAGAACATTTTGCACGGATGCTTGTGGTTTTTTTAATTTATTTATTATTATTATTTTAAAGGAAGGCATGCACGGAATTCAGAATGTCCGTGGGAAGAGCCGAGTCCGTCCCCTCGTCCGCCTGATTGATGAAAGGTCCCTGGACGCCCGGCGCGCTCCCGGGCGACCACTCCTCATCACTCGCGCGCCCGGCTCTCGGCGCTCGTGTGCGAGCACGTAGCCACGACGCAGCCGAGGCTTCAAGATGGCGGAAGCCCTGACAACTCAGGAGGAGACGGTAAGGCGCGACTCGGCGCTGCTGCTGCGCCGCCGCCCGGTCCCCTCCGCTCGGCGCGGCGGCCCGCGACCCGCGGCCGTCTGACCGGCGCGCACGTCCCGGCCGGCTCTCGCCCCGGCCGCGGCCCCGCCGCTCTCCGAGCTGGGGCTCGCTAGCCGGGCTGCTAGCTGGGGCAGCGGATTAGCACGTTGTTTGTGGAGAAAACGCCGCGCTCTCGCTGTGCGCGGCCGGCTCCGCGGGCGCGTTAAATATGCTGCATGTGGCCGCGGTGTTTGTTTTTTCTGCTCTTTGCGCATCAGCATTTGTCCCGTGCTGGTTTACCACGCAGTACTGGCACAGCAATAAACTATATATAATATGTGTGTGTGTGTGTGTGTGCGCGAAAACATCCCGTCGTGTAAGAGTGGGCGAGCCAGCGATGTGTAATTTGCCTGGTGGGCGCAGAATCTCGTCCCGAGAGAAGCCCCTGTATCACTGTTCCTTCCACGCGTATCGATCAGCCGCGTTGTGTCGAAGATTAAAAAAAAAAAAGAGGCGAGTTGTGAGAGATCTTCGTTAGTTGAAGTTCGTGGACGTGTTTGGGTCATTTTTTGGGGTACAGTAAGTGTAGGAGTCTAGTGGTCGTTCTCATAGTCATCGGTCTCCTGCATACGATGCTTATGTGAATGTCTTCTTTTTTTGAAGATGGAGGATTTTTTTAATAGTCCCCACACTGACGTGTTGTATCTTGTGTGGGAATTGTAAACTGTCCATTTGACCCCGCGCAAGTCCTGGGTAGTGTGACCCGAGACGCTCTGTGGTGTCCTGCTCTTCCTTCCCACCAGTTCTGAGCTGAGATTTGGTAAGAAGTTGTTCGTGCCAGCGAATCGAATCCCTCGTGGGTGAACAACTGGAGTGAGAATCCGGCAGGGGGCGCAAGCCGCATTGGGGGGGGGTCTTTCCTAGTATAATATTAGTAAATGTATTAATTAATGTGAGCAGAGCGGTGGAGTGGCGTGTTTTTTTTTTTATTTGTGTTGTGTGTCCGTGTCCATCCAGGCTGTGGAGGAGTTTTTAGCGGAGCTGCGAAGTCGGGAACAGGCGCAGAATGTTGTCCTGGTGTCCGAGATCACAGCGGTCAAGTTCCTCATGGCGCGCAAGTTTGATGTCCCCCGAGCTATTGACCTCTTCCAGGCATATAAGGTACTTAACAGTTTTGACTGACAGAATTGTTAATGCATTGAGATTCTGAATAGAGACCCAGAAAAATATCATATCTCTCTTCATTGATGATGTGATGTGTGCTGATGTGTGATTTTGTGCTTCAGAATACTAGAATAAAAGAAGGAATCTACAACATAAACCCAGAAGAAGAGCCCCTGAGGACAGAGCTACTGAGTGGAAAGTTCACCGTCCTGGTTAGTGTGTCTTGGTCTTTAACTGGGCAGTGGTGACCTTGTCAGTGAGGAAGCGGCCTCGTAATCAGAAGGTTGCCGGTTCAAATCCCGATCCGCCGAGGTCCCACTGCGGTGCCACTGAGCAAAGCACCGTGCCCACACACTGCTCCCCGGGTGCCTGTCATGGCTGCCCACTGCTCACCAAGGCTGATGATTAAATGGTTAAAAGCAGAGGACTCATTTCGTTGAGTCACTGTGTGCTGTGCTGCAGTGTTTCGCGCTGACATTCACTTCACTTTCACTAATGTTCTGTGCAGGATTACATTTAATACTTATTAAAACTGGTCACTCTGTGTGTACAGCCTGGACGGGATGCGAAAGGTGCTGCTTTGGCTCTCTTCACTGCTCGCTTCCACCGGCCAGACCTCACTTCACATAAAGCAGTACTGCAGGCCATCATATATCAACTGGACAAGGCCATTGAGAGGTACAGACTCCCAAATCGTGCCAGTGCTCCCAAACCCGGCCCTTAGGCCGTCCCATTTAATCTGCATTTTCATGTTCTATCGCCATTCCTGAATGTACGTACTAAATAAAATTCATGTAGGTGGGTTCTAGCATTTTGTATTGCGTGCTGGTTAAGATTTAACGGAGCTTGCTCTTATTTTCTTCTTCTGTCCCGGTTTCTCCTACCTTCTCTCTAGTATTCAAACTCAGAGGGATGGGCTGGTGTTCATCTATGACATGACCAGTTCAACATATGCCAACTTTGACTATGAGCTATGTGTCAAGATCCTCAACCTACTCAAGGTGCACACCCTCCCGAATCATTTTTGATTAAGAATAATCAATTAACATTTCAGTTTGTAGTTCTGTTTACGCATCTGTTCAGAAGTTCATTTAGTCCCTCTGATTGTCTTGGTTACAGGGGGCATTTCCAGCACGTCTGAAGTGTGTGTTTATCGTGTCGTCTCCTCTGTGGTTCAGAGCGCCATTTGCGGTGTTGCGACTTTTTGTGCGCGAGAAGTTACGAGAGCGAGTAAGTGTTATTCATTACTCCATCTCTGCCACATTTTGTCATTCTATTTACTTTTAGGGCTATAGTTTTAACCTATAAAATAGGTTAAAAGGTTTATAATGTATTATATAACCTATAATTATGTATTATATGTATTGTATTATATAACATGTATTATATAACCTATAATTATGTATTATTTAACCTATAAAATAGGTTAAAAGGTTTATAATGTCTATTTTGACATTTGCCCCTTGCAGGTGTGCACGGTAAAGGCCAACGAACTGGCCAGTCACATCCCAGTATCATCTCTGCCAGATCATCTGGGCGGGACCTTGCATCACAGTCACATGACTTGGGTTCAATCCTGTGTCAACTCCTCCACCACTGGTCAGCATAATGATGCGAACGATAACATGAACTGTGTGGGTGATCTGCCGCCTTCCTACTGGCCTGGACAGAGCGTCGTCCCTCTGGATGGGACCAATGCCAACCTGCCCAATCACCAGAGCCCGGCCAGTCACACGCAGCACTGGAATGGCTCTGCTCTGCAGGGGCGTGTGCATCACCCACCACCACAGTCAGACACACCCCCAGACACGCCTCTGCATAACACGCACACCAATACAAACACACACAGTTCTGTTGTAATGCAGTCCGGTTGTGGGATTCAGGGAGACGGCGTTACAGAAGAGAGAAACAGGGAGGACTATGAAGACGACGTGGATGGAGTACCCCCGCTGCCCCAGAAGTCCAGGCCCCCTCCGCCCTCCCATAGCCCCCCCCTGTTGCCAGCCTCGGTGATTACAGAGCTATCGGTGCATATGCCAGAGCCAGGGGGCATGACTGTTCATGAACTGGTTGACCATGTGAAGCGGAGCCGCAAGAGAGGAATCTACCAGGAGTACGAGCAGATCCGGAAAGAGCCACCCACGGGAACGTTCAACTATTCAAAGTGTGTGCAACTGATACCCGCTGAATCCAGCTTTAAATTGATTTAAGTAAATTGACTGTCCTTGTGATTGTTTCGGGTTTTTTTTTTTTTTTTTTTTTTTTTTTTGATCCAGGAAACCTTCCAATCAAAACAAAAATCGTTACAGCGACGTCCTCTGCCTGGATGAGTCACGTGTTCGACTGACTCCACTCAGCGAAACTGAAGATGAGGTATGGATCCATTTACACTATTGGGGTAAAAAAAAAGCAAGAAACTCGACTCATCTAGTGAGGTGGTTACTTTTTTCTGTTCAGTTACATATTACACTCAGAGGGATAATATATTTTATGTACTAAAGTATACAGTAAGAATTATCTTAAGTGTACTGCTTAATTGAATCCAGATCTTATTCATTACTTTTTAAGCACCTTGTGGGTAATAATCTCTCATATATTTTGTGTGTTCAGACATCAGACTACATCAATGCCAGCTTCATGGATGGCTACAAGAGGATCAGAACTTACGTTGCAACTCAGGGTGCCTGCCTATCATCTATCTTTGTATATTGTGCCTAGGGCCCAGTTTAGTGTATTTGATGACTTTGTTAAATATAATTTAATACATTTTTTTAACCAAATTTATTTAAATCTGGAACCTTACAGGCTCTTTGTATTCAATCTCTGCTAGTGGTCTTTGTGTAAAATTAAAATGCTTCTGCTGTGTCTGTGTGTGCTTAAGGTCCGTTGCCAAAGACATTTGGGGATTTCTGGAGGATGGTGTGGGAACAGATGGTCCTAATCATAGTCATGACTACCAGGTTGATTTATTTGAATCTTTAAACATTTGTATTTTAAATATTGAAGATAGAACTTGTTTTGGAAGTTTTTGGTAATGTCAAGGTATGCAAGCAAACACTAACATTTGTGAATGTTTGTGTGTAGGGTTGTGGAACGTGGCCGGATTAAATGTGGTCAATACTGGCCACTTGATGCTGACCACACTGAAGATTATGGTTCTTTTCTGGTGAAGAATGTACAGATTAAGGTCTTTCAGGACTTCAAACTCACTCACTTGGAGTTGTACAACAAACAGGTATGGATGGATCAGTTTTATTTCAAGACATTATTACACCAAAATTAAGCACTTTCAGAATTTAATACAGTATGTGCCACAGTGGCAAAAGGGCTCTGTCCCTTTGACTGCTGAATCTCACTACAGAGTGTACATACAGTGGGTATGGAAAGTGAAAAATTCACTCTTTCTTATATTGTAGCCATTTGCTAAATTCATTTAAGATAATTATTTTAAGAAAAACAGAATAGATTACATTTTTACAGATTTATTAACAAAGAAAAACTGAAATATTATATGGTCCTAAGTAGTGCTGCATGATTAATCTAATCGCAATCATAATCGATGTCAGTCTGTGCGATTACATGAACGCAAAAAGCTGCAATTTAAATGATTAGTACATGGATTGGATCTGCAAAGTTTGTGAGCTGACTGAAGTCTCATTTCAGTCGGATGTGATGTGTTTGGTCACATGACTTTCAATTCGGAGACATATGCATATGGGTAGACGGCGCATGACGCGCTGCATCGTACGTCAACGTCGCCCCCATATTGCGATAGGCTCTGCTGTGGCGTGAAGCATATACATGTCTATGGAGAGAAGCATGTCTATGGAGAGAAGTGCACTCTTGTGCTGCTTGGGGCTGTACAAACCGCTGTACGCTCCAAACCAGATCCCGGGGGATTACATTTCATAGGTAAGGCTGGACAGTTGTTTTGAATATATTTGGCCATTATACAATCCCGTTTTATATGTCTTAACCTTAGCTAAGCTAGGCTAAGATAGCGAAGCTATTCATTCCTGTGTTCAAGTCAGCCTCCAAACAACGGTTTAGTTAAAACTAAGAACTATAATACGGGATTTTATAATGACCAAATATAATCAAAACAGTTGTTTAGCCTTACCAGGGTTTGTCGTTTGACAGTAATGTAAAAGAGTTTTTTGTGATTTATTTGATTTTGTAGAATATTGTATTTTCAGGTTGTTATAAGTAGTTTGTATGTTTCACTTTGAAATTAAACATTTCACTATTAGCATGGGACTTTTCATTAATATACAAGCAAGTGTCCTTTATCATATCGCAATCGCATATCGCAATATTGATCTCAATAATCGCAATATGTCTTTTTTCCCCAAATCGTGCAGCCCTAGTCCTAAGTATTCAGACCCTTTTCTGTGATGCTCATATATTTTACGGAGGTGCTGTCCATTTTGTCTGATCATCCTTGAGATGGTTCCACACCTTCATTTGAGTCCAGCTGTGACTATGATTATACTGATTGGACTTGGTTAGGAAAGCCACTCCCCTGTCTATATAAGACCTTACAGCTCACAGTGCAAATGAGAATCATGAGGTCAAAGGAACTGCCTGACGAGCTCAGAGGGAGAATTGTGGCAAGGCACAGATCTGGCCAAGGTTACAAAAATTCTGCTGCACTTAAGGTTCCTAAGAGCACAGTGGCCTCCACAATACTTAAATGGAAGACATTTGGGACGACCAGAACCCTTCCTAGAGCTGGCCGACCGGCCAAATTGAGCTATCAGGGGAGAAGAGCCTTGGTGAGAGAGTTTAAGAAGAACCCAAATATCACTGTAGTTGAGCTCCAGAGATGCAGTTGGGGGATGGAGAAAAAGTTTTAGAAAGTCAGGATCTGAGACTTATTTTAGCACACATAAAATAATGGAGTGGCTTCACAACAACTCCGTGAGTGTTTTTGATTGGCCCAGCCGGAGCTCTTATTCAAACCCAATTGAGCATCTGTAGAGACCTAAAAAGGGCTGTCCACCAACGTTTACCACCCAACCTGCCAGAATTGGAGAGGATGCAAGGAGGAATGGCAGAGGATCTCAGGTGTAGAAAAACTTCATGCATCTTTCCCAAAAAGACTCATGGTTGTATTAGATCAGATGGGAGCTTCTAATAAATACTGAGCAAAGGATTTATATGTTCAGCTGTCCTCACCCAGAACCCTGTTCTATGGTCTTTAAAGCTTTCAAATCACGGTGCTCCACCTTTTCTTCTCCGGACAATCATTTTCCAGATGCCCCAAACGGTCCAATATTATCAGAATATCAGTCCGCCCTTGAAGTTTTTCTTGGAGAGAAGCAGCTTCTTTGCTGCCCTTCTTGACATCAGGCCATCCTGCAAAAGTCTTCATCTCACTGTGGGTGCAGATGCCCTCACACCTGCCTGCTGCCATTCCTGAGCAAGCTCTGCACTGGTGGCACCCCGATCCTGCAGCTGAATCATCTTTAGGAGATGGTCGTGGCGCTTGCTGGACTTTCTTGGACAACCTGAAGCCTTCTTCACAAAACTTGAACCTCTCTCTTTGAAGTTTTTTATGAGCTGCAATCTTAGTAGCAGCAATATCCTTGCCTGTGAAGCCCTTTTATTCAACGCAATGATGACTGCACACATTTCCTTGACGGAGGAAGAACAATGATCTCAAACATCACCCTCCTTTCAAAGCATCCAGTCTGCTATTCTAACTCAATCAGTATGACAGAATGATCTCCAGCCTTGTGCTTCTCAACACTCATCTGTGTTAACGAGAGGATCACTGAACTGATCTCAGCAGGTCCTTTTGTAGCAGGGCTGAAATGCAGTGGAAATGTTTCTTTGGGATCAAGTTCATTTTCATGGCAAAGAGGTACTTTTGCAATTCATCTGATCATTCTTCATTCTGGAGTATATGCAAATTGCCATAATAAAAATGGGAGCAGCAAACCAGTATTTGTGTCAAGTACAAGTACCACATGTTCAAAGTCCTGAAAAAGGGACAAAGGCACATACTCACAGCAAGTTTCATGTTACTTTTAGTCCAGGTGACCTGATTAGAATTATAGACAATTTCTGATACCAAACTACATTTACAGATGTTCTCCACTCCAGTCGGCCATAATGAATGTTCATGTTCTACCCGTTCATTTGCTCCTCTGGTTCTTAGTAAGAAAATTCGGAGGGGCATGGCAATACAACAATTATTACACATGCAATTCATATGCATGAAATGTAAGATGAAATACAAAAGTAGTATGTGTTTTTTTTTTATTATTATTATTTATTTTCCAGGATGTTCGCATTATGATCAAATCCTCATTGGCTTATCATTGCAGTTGACAGTAAATGAGATTTTGCTTTAATGTGGTTTCCCTCCGTTTCAGACAGGAGAACGAAGAGACGTGTCTCACTACCTTTACATGAGTTGGCCTGATTTTGGTGTGCCCAAGTCGGCATCTGCCATGTTGGACTTCAGGGCTCAGGTTAAAGAGAGACAGGAGGCAGGGTTAAGAGCCTTGGGTTCAGAGTGGACAGGTTCTCCCGGGGGACCCCCAATAGTGGTGCATTGTAGCGCTGGCATTGGCCGTACAGGTACAGAAAGCAACTCTAGAAACAAAATCACAGCTCCGAATGGTGTTAAGCATGATGAAAAATCTATCTCTTTCTGTCCCTTAGGTACGTTTTGTACGTTAGACATATGTCTGTCACGTCTGGAGGACATCGGAACCGTGGACATAAAGGAGACTGTGCGACGTATGCGGACACAGCGGGCCTTCAGCATCCAGACGTGGGACCAGTACTATTTTTGCTACACCTCCATTATCGAGTATGCTCAGAGGACTGGTCGCATACCCCCACTCGAGTGGTCCGATGCTGAAATTGAGACAGACAGTGAGTGAAACGAGACGGCAAGCAGAAGATGCTGAATACAGAAATTCTCCAACGTAGGGCTGAAGGATGAGTGAAGAAAAGGACCGCCTACCAGAGAAAAGAATACGAATGGAACGATCCGGTCCTCACTGCCTCTCGTACAAACTCACTGCCACGGAGTTGAGATGATTCATTTGTCCTGCCACTTTCAAGCCTTTGTGTTATATTGTGAAGGACTGAGGACTGAGTTGAGGCCTGTCGTGGATTGAGTCAGTGATGTGTTTTTATCTGTTGTAGCATTTTTTTTTATTTGATATATATTGACTTGCACATTTGTAATGGCAAACTTGAAAAATTACTCACTTTATTTGCCTTGTTTCTGTTATCCGTTCTCGTTTTTCCCGTCTCTGCATCTCATGTTACAGGTTGTTTCATCCACCACACATTTTTAAGGTGCGTGAAAACAAGTAAAGCTTGAATTTTCTCCCTATAATCATATATTGATACTGTTTCTGCTGTTGAACAACTGACCCTCATGTGATTTTCATCATGTGCATATGTAAACTAACCTAAAAGCCAAAGTGATCACATTGGATTAGTGGATGTACCCTTAATTAGAGTTGTGAGTTACACCCAGTGTATATTCTTGTAAAATACATTTATATATTGTGCATAACAACCTTTTGAAAAGCCTTTGTTTAAAAAAATCTATATAGACTTGACATCTAAGATATATAAATATATATGTATTATATATTTTATGGGCTAGAATATGCGGTGATGAATGGAGATTATGATATTGTAACCATGGTGTCTGTGTAATGGTCAGACCTGCATCATTTGAAGTTGTGTGTATGTATCTCTGGTGATGCCCGTCCTGAACTCTTCGCCTTAAAAGTGAACCAGAAGTCTCACTGCCTGCCTCCTCCCTCCCTCTGCCTTGCATCACCCATTTGCCTGCATTTCAGCCTCCGTTCTTTCATTTTGTACCTTTTTATTTTTGTTCATTTGAGATTCTGACACTACTGCTGTGCAGTGTAGTGAGGTTGAGACTGCCTCTGATGTTTGTGCCTTCCTGCTTGCCGTAGCACGGTGTTGCTCTTTTTTAAGCTCAGGGGTTTTACTCTACTGTTCTAGTGTCATTCTCCAACATCTACACTCCCCCATAACCATTTCAAATACCTATCATTTTTTTTGTATTTTATACAATATACTGTATTATACTTTTTTTTATTATTTATTTATGTCTTTGTAATAGTTCCTCAGTATTGGAAAAAAATATGAATGTTGCTATGGTACTTAAAAACGAACCGAATAACCAATGGCTTTTTTATTTGATAAGCTAAACAGATCACTGAAGTTTTGGGCAGAGAATGAATCTCGCTGAGCTTATAGTGACATTGATGTTTCTCCTAAGCCATGCCAGAGATAATAATGTCAAAAGTATTTTTTTAATCGGCCAGCTTCATTCTTGTCCACGTCTGTGCCAGACGGATTAAAGACAAAGAGAGTGAAAACCTGAATGTTCTAGAGAGTTCCGGTGATTGACAACCACAGTAACTCTGTTACCTGCTCACTTTTAGCAGTTGCCATGGAGCTGACCTTTGACCTCTGGACTAGAGCCTGTTTGGGTGGATACCCCACCCTGCTGCTGGTGGGTGGTCGGTCCACATAAAGCTTGTGATGGTTAATAATAGGACAGGTTTGGGAATACTGATCCTGAAACAGCCTTTTGAGGACAGAAGTTGGTGTGTCCTCTTAGTTAAATTTCCTTGAGTGATGGGAATGCGATGTTGGTGTTTTTTTTGTTGTGACTGTTTAATGGCCTTTTCCTGTGTCTGCATTAGTGTTGTAGTGAAAACATGGATATTCAGAAATGCTTGTGTGAATGTTTGGCTGTTCGATGTTCTTATTATCAGTGAGTTTATATAAGCGGAAGGGCTGGGAACGTTTACCAATGTATTATACTATGAATAAATATATGTGAATTTTGCAAAACAGTGTAAATGGTTGAAACTGTTCATGTTTTTTTTTACCTATCAGCAAAAAATTGCATCTGAGCACAAAAAGAATAAATTATGCATGAAGGAATGTGTTACGCAGATGCACACAGGGTTTTTACTTTTGTACCGACATCCAGTAGTCAGAAGAACATTATACAAGGACAGACCAGTGCGCATAAACTTTGAGCCTGACCACCACACATGGAGAAAAGCACCTCCTACGCAACAGCTAACTATTTCATGGATTGACCCAGCATGTCCTCCACATGGCCGGTTAGCTCAGTTGGTTAGAGCGTGGTGCTAATAACGCCAAGGTCGCGGGTTCGATCCCCGTACTGGCCATGCAATTTTTCAGTAATTTCTAACATTTGGGCTGAAGCCTCTGCCAAAACATAAAAAAAAGTATTGTTTGTTGAAAAAAGAAAAAAAATATTGTCAATTAATGGTCCTTGACACTTTTCTTCTACGCCCATGTGTGTCCAGTTTAGTCTCAGCCAGTGTCTCCTTTTTTTCATTTTTAGCAAGCCTGTTATTATTATACCATTTACACCGCATGACTCTTCAGCCTATTTATCCTCTTGATTAATAATCAAGGGTGGTAGTAGCCTAGTGGGTAACACACTCGCCTATGAACCAGAAGACCCGGGTTCGAATCCCACTTACTACCATTGTGTCCCTGAGCAAGACACTTAACCCTAAAATTGCTCCAGGGAGACTGTCCCTGTAATACTGATTGTAAGTCGCTCTGGATAAGGGCGTCTGATAAATGCTGTAAATGTAAATGTAAATAATCATAAGGGGAAAAAAAAACACACACAAATGCAATTTCTGCATATTCAAATCATATAAAACGCACCTAAATTGTCATATATTGTACACGTCATCATCATTTAGTTCTCATTATAAGGCATAAATATTTTATTAATATATTTTGTAATATATTATCCAATAATTAAACAGTATATTAGACTTGAATCTTGTGGCTTGCAAAGCTTGATTCTATTCTTGTTCACAGAACCCACAATAAAACACTAACTTTTCTGTCATTTTTATGTTCACATTTTAATACGGTTTCCTTAAAATATAGTTGTTATAGATATATACAGATTATTGCCATTTCATGTGTGTGTGTGTGTGTGTGTGTGTGTGTGTGTGTGTGTATATATATATATATATAACAGACATCAAACATTTTCAATTTTTTTTATAGACATAAGGTTTCTTCCACACAGGACATTACCAAACCTCAAATAACAAAAAGAGCATTTAAATATAAAGAGTGTAAGAACAACAAAAAAAAAAACTTCATCTGCCATTAGGTGGTAAGGGGGCTCTTCACTTTTGTTAGCTGTTACCGCCTCCTCCTGGTTACGTCTGGCCATTGCACCCTGAGAGGTATTAAAAAGAATGTCAATACCAGTTTGTACAATGATTTGAAGAACATTGGATACAGACACACACCTTTTCCTACTATTGTAATACAACCACCTCCTCTTCTTCGCTATCTGAGATGACGACGACATCACCTACATTAAACACACACAGTCTGTATTATATAGAGTGGGGGGGAAAAGTGATTAAGTGCTGAATTTGATTATTTCATACCTTTCCTGCTGCCCTCGGCTCTTTCCGGCTGATCTTCCATTCCTTCGTCCTCCTCATCCTCTTCCACCCCCCATCCACTAGACACCCCTTCCCCCACCTGTCCCAGCCCAACAGCATGCAGCACTGGAGACAGTGTCCTTTCACAATCGTAAGTAAAAGAGAACATCTGTGTGGAAGGGTTTTACATCAAATCAGTGTGGCTGACAACAGTCTACGCAGTTGGCAAAGACTTCTGGACTGTGCAGACGTTGTTCTTTATAGCTGCACAGTGAACAGACGGGAGTTCTTCCACGGCACCACAAGGATACGTCTCGGAGGGAGTCTCGGCATTGTGAATAATTTCACGGGCCGTCTCCTGGACGTCAGTCATCTCAACCGGAGACTCGACTGTTTGCAGCGATGTTATCCGCTCCTTGGACATGGACTCAGCAAAGCCACACTTCCCTCCCTCTTTCCTGAGACAAGCCAGACATCTCCTATTAGCAACCCACCCCAACGTCATACGAGTATTACAAAAACGACATCATGCAGACGCACAGACCTCACTTTCTTGTCATTATCCAGAGCTTTGTGAATCAATTCCGTGATTTCAGATACTTTCACACTGGCGATCTTACTGCACCGCAGAACCTGTCACACAGATCATGGCTGGCATGAAGAGCTTAAATCGCTCCCTCTCCATTCTCCTTCCGCTGTCTTGGCTTATTCTCTCACCTGTTCCTTCAGCAGCATTATCCCTCCACTAGACTGGATGGAACAAATTTCTCTGTGCTTGTTCATGGCGATGAAGAGCAGGCCATCCATCACACGCTCCTCTCGCTCACATGGGTCCACCAACAAATAGGTGCTAGCATGAGAATGTAGGGAGACGTTATAATGCTGAGAGGATGGACTAGTGTCTGTAACTGGTTTGTGATTGATGGACGGTGACTTACCCCTGCTGGAAAAAGGCAAAGCTTACACTAATAGGCATGTGGTAAATACTCAGGGGGATTGGGTCTCTTTCTGCAGCTGGATGCTGTATATGTACACACACACACACACACACACACACACAAAATCCTTAAGTGTTTCATATACAGTATAATACAGTTTTAAGACAAAACTAGAAATTCTGGCAAAACTTACCACAGTGATATCTTGTCCCTGGATGCTGACATCTGGCCGCCTAAAGTGTGAGAGAGCCGTAATGGCAGCTATGCTTGAAGCATCCATAAGATTCCCATCATAATTCAGTACGTGGACATCCACACGGATCTGCCAGACCTGGAAACAGGGACACGAGTCTGAAAATGAGTCGATTGGCTCTGACCAAAGCCTATGTTCAGAATAATGGAGACAACAAAAAGGCATTATAATTATATAATCTAGGATGTACAGAAAGGCAGAATCTTACTACAGGGTTCTTACACATTTTTTAGAAAACAATTTCCATCACTTGTCTATTACTCAAAATGTTCATGACTATACATTCTCTGAAATTTCTGCGCAAACTTCTGATCAACTAGACTCATGACAACCGTGGAAAAGCAGTGTTTCTTCCTCCAAGTTCACGCAGCCCGAGTAAAATAGACCCAATCAGGATTCGACCATAAGGAGTGAAAGTGAAAGTAAAGTGAACACTGCAGCACAGCACACGGTGACAACGAAACATGTCCCCTGCTTTTAACCATCACCCTTGGTGAGCAGTGGGCAGCCATGACAGGCGCCCTGGGGAGCAGCGTGTGGGGACAGTGCTTTGCTCAGTAGCACCTTGGCGCATCGGGATTCGAACCGGCAACCTTCTGATTACGGGGCCGCTTAACTGCACCTTAACCGATGAGCCGCTGAGTAAATCATATTTAAATTACTTTCACACGACTTTATATGTTTATTTCGTATTCCAAAACTTTTCAAGGCCTGGAAAAATTCTCTTTTCAAATTCCACATCTTTTCCAGGTTCTAATGAGTCTAGGAACCCTGTTACTGGTTCCACCAATTCTAGCCCCTGATCGGATTACCTTCTCTCCGGAGATGATGCACAGGGACTCCATATCGATGCATTTGGAATTGCGCAGACATCGCTCCAGTTGCCTGTTCAGCTTCACAAGCAACTCGGACTGCCTGTACAATCAGGACCAAAAAAGAAACAGAATTTTCTTCGTAGGCAACAGAATATTGCCTGGAGCACCCAGGTGAAAGCCAGGCAGTGTGTGCACATGTGTCTGTCACCTGCTGGGCTCAAATGCAGGTGATGCCATCTGCGACAGCTCAAGGTTGGTGAATAAGAGTCCCTCCGTGGGTCGAGAATCTTTGGGGGACGCCAGTTCACAGGAGACCTGCGACAGGACCCTGCAGAGTATAATGCCAAAACAGGCAACTTTTTATTAGTAGTATTTAGGGATGTGTATTGGCAAGGATCTCATGATACAACACCATACAATTATATCGCGAGAGCTGAAATACAAGATACTGTGGTCGGTCTGTTAGTCTCTCACTAAAGAAAACGCTGGACGATATTTGCCATCCCTGTATCGATACAATATCACCACGTAAAATATCGCGATATATCGCTGTACCGATATTTTCTAACACCCTAATAGTATTATTAAAGCTGCGTAGATATAAGCGTAATACAGACGAAATGAAGGAAACACACACCGCGTCTTTCCCAACTCGACGGTGCAGCACCCATATTCCGTGCCAAAGGTGATCTTTATGCTTCTGTAGTCATAAGTCTGTCTTCCGTCCTGGCGCTAGAAAACACAGGAATAGACAATGTTTATTTCGTCAAACATGAACTCGACGGCGATTAAATGGGGCTACCTTCTTCTGCTCGATTGCCTGCAGCAGAAACTGTCGCTCGCAGTTGGACAGCGGCGCGTCTTTCATCGTGTCCCGCAGAAGCTGTGGCGTGTTTACAAGGCGCGTTGCCACCACGCGTTGGCCGCGGCTGGCGCGGTCTGATGACGCAAGCTCGTTCCTGCGCCAGCGACACGGAAACACCGGGCTCTCTGCTGCCACCTGCCGGCCCGGCGGCGACGCTCATGCACGCACAGCGAGCGAGTTGCATGGAACATTCTGTAGGAACATATTATTCATATGTGGAATTTAGAGGTTGTTTGTTTTTTGTTTTTTTACCAAAAGAACAAATTTATAAATCCAAATAATGAACAATGAGGTACACCCTGCAAAATTTTGTTTAATGAAGGAAAATTCTGTGCCAGGAGCTGCACTGGACCACATGGTGTGAGCAGACCTACTTCCAAATTAAGAACAGCCCCAGGCCGCTGAGATGACTAGACACACGCTCTACTTTTATACAAGTTTTATAAAAGTGTTATGTTTGTTCATACGGCAGAAGTGTCCTGAGTTAAGAAATACTAATTCCACAAACAAACAATAAATTAGCCTGAAGATTTTAATTTAATAAAATTATAGATGCAATGCAATATGGGATGGAATTCTTAATTTCTCTGAGCCTTGACAAAATTAATAATCTGAATAGCATCATTACTCAACATAGCCACAGCCACTAATTACTACTTGCTTTCCAGAGTTGCAGCAGTGGAGTTGTCAGACAATATTAATTTCTTTCAGCAGTACATTAATGAAAATGCATTTCCAGCCAACAACTTGTGTGGGTAAAATTTTCTCACTCACTCACCCACCCACCCACCCATTCTCACTCACTCACTCACTCACTCACTCACTCACTCACCCTCTCATTCACCCACTCACTCACTCACTCACTCACTCACTCACCCACTCACCCACCCACCCACTAAATCACCCACCCCCCCACTCACTCACTCACCCACTCACTCACTCACTCACCCACCCACTCACTCACCCACTCTTCCACTCACTCACTCTCCCTAAATTACATTTACATTAAAGCATTTATCAGACAGTGTTATCAAGTGTACCTAACACAGTTACCGGAGCCCATCCCATGGCACTGAGACTGACCCAGGGCAGGGTGCCAGCCCACTCCAGGTGGCAAACACACACTATTCATTCACACACTTACACCCATGGCCAACTGAGAGCCAGTTTCCCTAGTGTACATACCTTTGGACAGTGAGAGGTAACCAGAGAACCAGGAGGGGAATGGCACCTGTATTAGGAGAACATGCAAAGGAGGTGGGCTCTTAACCGAAGGGTTCAAAGTTGCGGGTTCAAATCCTGGACCACTGAGGTGCCACGGAACAAAGCACCATCCCCACACACTGGCTGCCCACTGCACAGCAATCAGTCACAACCTTAAAATAGCTGAAATGTGTCCTCGTGTCTCGTGAGGGAGCAGTGGGCAGCTGTGACAGGCGCCCGGGGAGCAGTGTGTGGGGACGGTGCTTTGCTCAGTGGCACCTCATTGGCACTGTGGTGGCCTAGTGGTTAAGGAAGCGGCCCTGTAATCAGAAGGTTGCCAGTTCAAATCCCAAGCTGCCTAGGTAACACTGAGCAGAGCACACAGTCCCCACACACTGCTCCCCGGGTGCCTGTCATGGCTGCCCACTGCTCACTAAGGGTGATGGTTAAATGCAGAGGACACATTTCACTGTGTGCACCGTGTGCTGTGCTGCTGTGTATCACAATCACTTCACTTTCACGGGCGTTTATAGTCTATTGGACAGTAAATAGTGGTGTTTTTTTCACTGGTACTTTTGCACAGTTCTGTTTTATGTGTTCTTCTCATTTCAGGTGGGATGCGTCCTAGCTGTTTTCCATTTGTTGGTCCTTTGAAATATACACTGAATATATAAAGCCCCCATTTGTCACGAGCTGAAGGCAGACCTGAGTAATATTCATGCTGTCCAATCAGCACCTTGATATGCTGCACGTGTGAAGTGGGATCTCGGCCCACTAACACAAATTTAGACAGATTTGGGAACAATATTTGATCTTTTGTGTGTGCAGTGAATGTTTCATATCTTTCAGTCCAGCTTATGAAAAATGGGAGCCAAAACCGAAGTGTTACATTTTGTTGCTCAGTGTTTATCCCCATTTCATTTCATGTTTCCTTCTGGAAGTCAGGATGGATGTACAGCCAGAGGTTTCATATAGTTTCAGAAAACGATAATAATATACACATTTTTGTGCTGCTAATATTTTCTCTGTCATTGATGTAAGCACTCTGGCATTATTAAATGATACAGTTTTCTGTGAAAATGATTGCTGTAAATGTGTCAATTCTTGCTTTTCAATATTAGAAGGATTCATCCATTTTTGCTGACACAGACAACCCAGATGTCCAACCTCTGGTCATCTCCAACCTAGACTACTCAAGCGCTACTCAACCTCTCCAGCTGATCCTGCAATAAACAAATGAAAGGGTCAAAGGGCACCAGTTATAGTGGTTGTCTGACACACATTTATGCCACACAGCTCCGCAAGATAGATGTTTTTCATTTGCATTTTCCAAACACATTTAATTTTTTTGTATGAGATATCAGTATCGTTGATATTACTTTCATCAGTATCAGAGGAGTCCTGGTTGCTGGTAATAAACTGCTGACGAGACGACTCAGCATGAAACGTACCAGAGGGTCACCACAGCTACCTCCACCATCACTGCTAAAGCTTCAGGGATCTTTAAATGGACCAGTAGCATCATAATGGACATGTAATGTCCACCATGACACTGGACTAAAACCTCCTCTACACTGTCCAGTACCTCCATACATAAACAGATGCTCTACACTTTAGACTTTTCATCCACAACAACCTCTTGGACTTTTTTCTCTTCTTGGACAAATCATCACCAACCCTGGACTGACACCAATTTCAGGTTCACTCTACCCTGGAAGGCGTCCCTCTCCGTATCACTCCTTCCCAATGTGTCTTCCTTTTGAGTTTTTCCTTGAAGGGTCAACTGTAGGGCTGAGCTGATGCATCAGGGTGTGGTGGTGGAATCACGAGAACACCCGGTCACCCGGGGCAGTGGTGGCCCAGCAGTTAAGGAAGCGGCCCCGTAATCAGAAGGTTGCTGGTTCAAATCTCGATCCTCCAAGGTGCCACTGAGGTGCCACTGAGCAAAGCACCGTCCCCACACACTGCTCCCCGGGCGCCTGTCATGGCTGCCCACTGTTCCCTCAGGGTGATGGGTTAAATGCAGAGGACAACTTTCTCTGTGTGCACCGTGTGCTGTGCTGCGCTGGTGTGTATCACATGTGACAATCACTTCACTTCACAACCTGTTAAAATGTGGTAGTAGCCTAGTGGGTAAGACAATCAGAACCAGAAGACCCAGGTTCAAACCCCACTTACTACTCGTGTGTCCGAGTGTCTCCAGGGGGACTGTCCCTGTCACCCCTGTAAGGCGCTCTGGATAAGGGATAAATTGTTATGGCCAGCTTGTTCCAGGGTCACTTAAAAGAACGCCTACAATCTGGAGTTATTACACAGTAATAAGCGCCGGGCCTCTTATTAGACGTAGCTCCATTTTTAACTGCAGGTTCGCGTTTCGGGGGGGCGGGAGTACTTCCGGTGCCTCGCGCCGTGATTGGTGGGTTCAGTTCCGGGGCGGCAGCGGCGACATCTGGAAGGGAGGAGAGGAGCTGGCAGAAGAGAAGGCGGCGGCGGCGGAGGAGGAGCAGCAGCGGAGCGCAGGGCGCGGCAGGTGAGGGACGCGGAGCGGGCGACGCGGCCGCGGGGAACGGGCTCCGCGGTGGGACCGCCGCTTTTATCACGGCCGCGGGGCGGGTGATGTCTGTATTCGGTCGGAGTTGCGAGCCGAAAACAACACGACCGAACAAGCAGCTCACCAATTTCCCCAAAATTGCGGCAGAAACTTCGCTCAATGATCGTAAATATCTGGTCTGGGTAAAAAAGAAAAAGTTATCCGGAACCCGCGAGTTGTAGTAAAAGTTGTAGTTTAGTAAAACCGCAGCTCCGTAGTAATTTTGCTGTTCGGGGGGGGGGGCTCGGTGCTGTTTTGGGGGCGTCTGTGGGGTCTCCGCAGTGTCTGCGGCGCCCCCTCCTGCCGGAAGAGAGACCGGGCTGGTCGAACCCTGCACCAAATCCTGGACCGTGCTGTAAGGCTGGAGCTGGGGGACCGCCCCCCTCCAATCTTATTAAACAGCCTCCAGATCTGTGGTCCCCCCCCCCCCCAGATCCGGACCATGAATGTTTTTATGCGCTTTGCAGGTTTAGTCGTCGCCTTGTGCATCAACAATTGTGCAACGTGAACATGCTCAGGTTTTTATTCAACATGCATGCGAACGATTCCCTAAGTAATGTATTCAGTTGGATTTTTTAAATATTACAAGTACAATCTTGACTTTTACGCGAACAGACGACTAATCGTTCGTTCTGTTGCTGAATGCTGAGACTCTGCCTGGAGAAAGTTGTATAAGTGGCCTAATCTCGACCAGGCCGGCCTGCACTTCATTTGGAATGATGTCATTCCCCGGAGCGGCATGAAGTAGATTTTTCTTTTTCGTCTTCTCCTGTCCGTTAGGAGCCGGCGCTGGGGATTTGCTTTGGGCCGCGCGAGCCGCCTGTTGAACGCGTGACAGCTGGCGCCGCTCAGCGTACGTCAGTACTGGCGATGGAAATGTGGAGGCCATCTGCAACGCGTCTGGAACGCTGCGGCTGTTGCTGCAGTGCCGGCTCCTTGGGGACCCGCCGTTCCTACAGAGTTTTATGTCCCCGCTGCTTCAGCGTCCATGATGTGTTATGGGCCATTACAGGCTGAAGCCCGGCCAGACAGCCGGTCCCCGGGCTATCCGGTCTCGGCCCGTATATCATAACCCGACTCTTATGGTGCAGCGTTATTCCGACCGTTCAGGAGCACTTGGGATGTGCTGGCGATGGTGACGATCCGCCCAGAATCCACCTGAAAGAGGCGGTTCTTTTTCACCTTGTGGTCTTCAAGATGCTCAGAGGGTGGTGGTAGCCTATAGCATCAAACCCCACTTACTACCGTCATGTCCCTGAGCCACACACTTAGACGTGAGTGTCTCTCTGTAACTAGTGACTGTAAGGTGCTCTGGATATGGGCTTCTGATAAATGCCGTAAATGGTGTGTGTCACTGTGGTATTACAATAGGTAGATATTGTTCAAGTGTGCGCATACACACACACACACACACACACACACACACACACACACTTTATACAGGATGTACATCCTCATTGCACAGTGCTTGGCCTCCTTTTACCGCCAGTGGCATGATGTCATTACTGATATTTGGGGTACGGGGCAGATCCGCTGGATCCTTGCAGCAGGTTCTGTCCCCCCCACCCCACCCGTCTCTCTGTGCTGACGGGGGAAAAAGTGAGTCAGCCCGTCTCCCCCTCTCTCGACTTCCAGAGTCTGCAGAGGAGAGAGCACTGTGGGGCTCAGCATGTGTGTGTGTTTTGTATTCACTGCTTATTTGGGAGCAAATATGATGAAAAATGGGAAAAGAGGAGATTTCTGTCGACGTGGGAACATGTTTCTGGTCTCCACTCCTTAGTCTGAGTGTAGGGCTGAGGTCAGATATAGGCTCAGGAAAGGCCTGTTAAACAGAGGGACACATATATAATGCATACGATGCATAATTATTACTCTCTGTCCTCAAAAAATATGGGTTTACATATGTTTATTGTCATAAATTTTGAGCTTGCTCTTGTTTGTTGTTTTGATGTTGTGTGATGCATAAAACGCAAGATAGAACTGCCTTGATCCAGTTGCCACGGTTACTTGGTGTATGATGAACCTCCGGTCTGTAAGGAAAGGAATGAAAAAGTGTGTATGTGCAGATGTGTGCATATGTCCTACGGTGTGTGTGTGTGTGTGTGTGTGTGTGGATGACATGTGCGTTACTTGTTTTCTGGCTCCACCGGGCAGAACTGCACCTCACCTTGTGACTGCCTGAAGCGAGCTCCTTCCTCGCCCCGCCCACCCTGCATAAAAACACACACCTGACTTATTTCATCCGTCTCTAAATTTAGAGTTCCTTCTCATCTGCAGGATAGTGTGTGTGTGTGTGTGTGTAGATGTGACTGCATTGTTGTTGTAGGAAGCAGGCAGCCGTGGGGCCTATTTTCATAAGGAGAGGAAAACCAAAGCCCCTTTCATTCAGAACCAGTGTGTGTGTGTGTGTGTGTGTCTATCCTCCTCTCTGCTATATTACTTTCAGCTGCTGCGGTGTTGTGGTGGTACAGGCCCTCGGGTCTGACCTCAGATCTTCTGTAAATGACGGGAGCAGATATGCGATACACCCGTGTGTGTGTGTGTGTGTGTGTGTGTATTTTAGTAACCCCGTTGTCCCTCTGATGTTGTTGATGTCGTGTGGACCTTTTCCCTGGTTTCCCTGGTTTCTGTCGTCACGGTGACTTGTATTACTTTTGATTGAGTATAAATACACACAGTTTGCTTGGGATGCGGGTCTGGGTTTGTTGGTTAAAGATGCACTGAACTAGTCAGCACTTTGTGTTTCTGTTGTGCACTGCACAATATTTTCTCCATATCTTGGGGTTTGCCAACGCGTGTTTTAAAGGACTTCCGCCTCTCTTCAATGGAAATGTTCAACAGGAGGCCACCTGGTCATGGGTTTTTGACTGTTTAGGACTTTGTAATACTGATTTTGCCATATTTTGAGGTTTTTGTTGAATAATACTGGAAGCCACACTGATATTTCTCCCCCATCCATCACCGGCCTGCGCTGTCATTACATGAACTCCAGAGACTCATTTTAGATGCACATCTTTCCACTGCATGTCAGGCACTCACGCTCTGGATGTACAAGTGTGTCAGGGGCTCTCTAAGTCTGTGTGTGTGTGTGTGTGTGTGTGTTTCTGCTTGTCAGACTTGTCACCGGTTCGTCTTTTCATCTCAGTTTTCAGATGGTGTGTGATTTTATGCAGCTTTAAATGCCTGGCTTGTTCGGCAAAAATTAAATTCACATAAATTTTCACTTCATTTGCATAGACAGCGCAGGTTTATTGAGCAGGTTGCTGTGTGTGTGTTTCGTATAGAAAATATTTAATGGGTGAATGTTTATGGACTTAGTTCTCTTTTTGAAAGTCAGCAAACCCTGACACTATAGTGAAGACCAGACCTTGTAACTGCTAGGAGCGGTCATTAGTAACCGTTCCTGACGCATGCATAATGGCCTTATTTTAGGCTTTTCTATTTCTTCCATTTCATGTTTTTTTTCTTCAGACTTTTTCTTTGCTCAGTATTTTGCAATGAGTCTTCATTAATTTTTGAATCCTTCAACCATTGCTGATGCTGAGGTTTTTTCATTAGAATGTTTGAAGCCATTAGTTACTGTGTCATGCTCATTATGTACAGGTGGTAATGTGCTGTATGTACAGTAATGTGGCACACTTTTCATCCTGATAACCACATGATATTCCACTGTATACTGTGAACTTGGCAGCTTGGCCAGACACAGAAATCTACTTTTATTCTGGGCAAAATTGCAAAGAATACTGCTCCCCGGGCACCTGTCATGGCTGCCCACTGCTCACCAAGGGTGATGGTTAAAAGCAGAGGACACATTTTGTTGTTTCACCGTGTGCTGTGCTGACAATCACTTCACTTCAGAAATATTTGTGAACTTTTAATGAAATGCTGTTGACCTTTTTGTACTTGTTCACCAGTCCCTACCAGTTCTGTATGTGATATGTAGTCTGACACGGTGCGTGATTGGCAAGTCTGCCAGAGTTACATTTTTTCCGCATTGAGAATATGCTGAGATGTCAGGAACAGTCAGTCTAGAGGAGCGTCTGCGTGTTTTCTTTGTTCCTCATGCATATTGATGGGCTGTATAATGTGTCAGGCAGGAGCAGCTCTCGGCATGAAAACATGTTCCTCAGATGTTCACTGCTCGACCTTCAAGTACCCCCCCAGGTTAGAGGACGTTTGCAGGGTACGTCTGAACACTGAGCTGATTGACCAGCCTGTTATAGAGAGAGGAGACATCGCCGAAGATCAGTAGATCAGCAGCTCAACATCGGAGTGGAGAAATATCGCCTTATTTCCGGGATCCGGATTAATTTGGGATGTGTTAATATACACTGCTCAAAAAAAATTAAGTGAACACAAACATTAGAAATCCTAGATCTGAATGAATCTCCTCCCTGACCTGGACTAAAGCACCCAGCAACCCCTGGACAGTCTGTGGTGCAACATGGTGTTGGTGGATGGACATGATGTCCCAGAGGTACTCAGTTGGATTCGGGTCTGGGAAACGGATCGGCCAGTCCATAGCATCAATACCTTTGTCTTGCAGGAACTGCTGACACTCCAGCCACATGAGGTCTAGAATTGTCTTACTTCAGGAGGAACCCAGAGCCAACCGCCCCAGCATATGGTCTCATAAGGGGTCTGAGGATCTTATCTCGGTAACTAATGCCAGTCAGGCTACCTCTGGTGAGCACATGGAGGCTGTGCCGCACTTCAAAGAAATGGCACCCCACACCATTACTGACCCACTGCCAAACCGGTCATGCTGGAGGATGTTGCAGGCAGCAGAACGTTCTCCACAGCATCACCAGACTCGTCTGTCACATGTGCTCAGGTTGAACCTGATTTCATCTGTGAAGAGCACAGGGTGCCAGTGGCGAATTTACCAATTTTGGTGTTCTTGGGCAAATACCAAACATCCTGCACGGTGTTGGGCTGTAAGCACAACCCCCACCTGTAGATGTCGGGCTCTCATACCACCCTCATGGAGTCTGTTTCAGACAATTTGAGCTGGAGGTCATTTTGCAGGACTCTGGCAGTGCTCCTCGTGTTCCTCCTTGCACAAGTAGCGTCCTGCTGCTAGGTTGATACCCTCGTACGTCATCCTCCAGGTCTCCTAATGCCTGTCTGCTGGTAGCACCTCCATGCTCTGAACATTACACTGACAGACACAGCAAACCTTCTTGCCACAGCTCACGCTGATGGGCATCCTGGATGAGCTGCACTACCTGAGCCACTTGTGTAGGTTCTAGACTCCGTCTCATGCTATGAAATCACCGCCAGCATTTAGAAGTGGCCAAAACATTGGCCAGAAAGCATAGGAACTGAGAAGTGGTCTGTGGTCACCACCTGCAGGACCACGCCTTTATTGGGGACGTCTTGCTAATTGCCTATAATTTCCACCTGTTGTCTATTCCATTTGAACAACAGCATGTCAAATGGATTGTTAATTAGTGTTGCGTCCTAAGTGGACTGTTTGGTTTCACAGAAGTGTGACTGACTTGGAGTTACGTTGTGTTGTTTAAGTGTTCCCTTTATTTTTTTAGCAGTGTATTTACAGGATATGTTCTGATTAAAAGTCATTTGCAGAAAACAAACTATTCTATTCTACTATGGGGCAGTGGTGGCCTAGTGGTTAAGGAAGCGGCTCCGTAATCAGAAGGTTGCCGGTTCGAATCCCGATCCGCCAAGGTTCCACTGAGCAAAGCACCGTCCTCACACACTGCTCCCCGGGCGCCTGTCATGGCTGCCCACTGCTCACCAAGGGTGATGGTTAAATGCAGAGGACAAATTTCACTGTGTGTGCTGCTGAGTATCACAACGACAATCACTTCAATCATCTGTCTGTATACATTATTCTACGCCTGAAATATACATTTTGTAAACAGCGGATGGATTAAGAGCTGAATGTTCATGTTTATGGCATCATGCTGGGGCATTCTTTGTTAGCAGCGATGAATTTGCTTGTTTCCTTTTGTTCGCATCCAAAAGCCCAGAAGACGTTTTTTGAACGTTCCCCCTGTGCCAAGATCTGTTTGCGGAGTGCTTAAAGGCTTTGCATGTTATTTTCTGAGACACGGACGCTTCTCTTGCGGCCAGCGAAATTTCCACTGTCCGTTCATGCTCTGGACTGGTGTAAACACCCTTGGTGCTATTTTGGCATGAACCACTCCAGCCAGTCAGATTCAGGAAGCACCACGTATTTGGATGTAAAGGTATTGTTAATCATCATTTGTATCGCTACATGAATGCCACTGGGAGAGCTCACCAGCCGAGCGTCGTCTCACCAGTTTCTGACCACGCGGCCCGACAACGTGCTTCTCAGATCTGCGTATTTGACCCGTGAAGGTCGTAGGTCTCCTTGTGCAGGGGTTTGGGCTACAAAAGTGCAAATTTTGGCTACACAATAAACACGCTTATGCACGTCTAGAGCATATTGCAGACAGACTCCATACATAGAAACTGCATTTTTTTGTGCGTGTGTTTGTGTAATTAAAGCTTCTCAGAAAGCAAATGCCAGAGACTGTTTTCACATTCCCTCAAATTCCTGATGTTTTCCCCTCTCTGCTTCTGCTGGATGTTCTTTTTTCTTTTCTTTTTTTTAATTCTCATTAAAAAGCGTTCCAGAAAGAAATTACACCCTCAGCTTGCCTGCTTCCCCCTCTGCGCTGCTCTCTTATGCACACAAAGACACACTCTTTGGACTGTAATCGCTGGGACTGTGCAACGGTGTGTGATGTGGTACACAGCAATCACTCACGTTACCACACACACACACACACACACACACACACAGCTTAAAAGGTAAATAAACGTTTGCCACAGGCCCTTTAAACAGTCCGCATATTAGTTGCACAACACAAAGCGTCCCTGTTTGTAGCCGTACACTTCCACAGTGCTCATGCTCGGCTCCAGCAGAGGTTTCCTTGTTTTTTCCTTCCATTCAGTGTGGTTGTGTGTGTGTGTATATATGTGGGTGCTGGTGTTTGTTACGCCTGCTGGATCAGTATAAGCTGGATGTGTGTGTTTGTGTAGGCCTGACCGATCTCTTGTTGTGGTTTAATTGTTGTGTCTCTCTTCTTCCTGTGTGTGTGTGAGTGTGTATGTACATCAGACTGCAGCTGAATTGTCCATCAGGAGGAGGCATGCAAGTGTGTGTGTGTGTGTGTGTGTGTGTGTGTGTGTGTGTGTGTGTAAAGGACAGGACAATGAAAAAGAATGTCTTGGCGAGAATGCAGCCTCTTAAAAACCTAAAATATTCTCCAGTCTTCCCAAATTTTAGATCCATTTCCAGGTGTATCAGTGTGGTTTGTGTGTGTGTGTGTGTGTGTGTGTGTTTTAAATCAGACATCATCTGAATAGTTCATCAGGAAGAGGAGCTCTGAACAAACCTCTGTGGATATGTGTGTGTGTGGTTTGCTGCCATTACCTATAATTCCTTTGGCTGCAGCCCCAGAACGCTGCACACATGGTTCTTATCTGATCAGGAATTATTTTCTTGCTTGTCGTCTTTATGCCTTCATGTTGTTTCTCAATATCGTACCCATTCACACACACACACACACACACACACACACACACACACAGTCACACACAGGCCATCTGTGTCCTCAGAGGGTATGAAGCTCTAACCCAAAAACTTCAAACAAAGAAATATCTTTTTGTAATGTTCTTCTTGAAATATCTTCTTGTAATATCTTCATGTGAATAACAATATTCCCACTTGTACAATTTATTTCCGTCTGTTTAAGGACATTTGCAGACACACTGCTGCTTTTACACCAGACTGCAGTGGCCGGGCCCAGGTCGCAGCATCTCATGTTTGCTGACTGTCTGTGTCCCTGTCCTTGTGTGTGTTTGTGTGTACAGTTTCCCTGCACGTCTCCTTGACATGGACTGGCCATTAGAACCATCTAGTGGTTGTTCATTTAGTGTTTTTTTCCGAAAGAGGGTTTATCTTAATTAATCACAGATCAGATGAAGCCCACTGGCTGTTGATTGTGCTGCGTACAATGTTTTGTGTGTGTGTGTGTGTGTGTGTGTGTGTGTGCGTAGGGGGGGGTTGGGTTCAGCTGGGAAATCTTGGCCAATACACACAGTCACTCTCACTCACTGGGAATGTGAGCTTGCTGGTACTTGTCAAATCTTTTTTTTTTTTTTTTTGCTTTAAACTGAAATAGTCAGTTTAGTTGTTTGTATTGCACATTCACACACACACGCACACACACACACACACACACACACACACCTCTAATTTGGGTCACTAACACTACTGACTGCTGGCTTAGTGATCGTGAGTAAAATATTGTGAGTAAAATATTGTGTTGAAAATTTTATGGGAAGAAGCTCAGTGAATTGGTGACACTGCTCTTTTTTGTTTCCATAGCAATGCATAACTGTACAGAGTGATGTTCTGAACAGCTTCAATTAAATTTCAAATATTTTTGCTGGCGTGTACAGAGGTGTACAGATTCTTTTGCAGACAATTATGTGCAAATGTCAAATTGATGTTATGTGCATTCCTGCAAAATTTCAATTGGTTTTATTAGAATGTATGTAACTGGGATTGGCCTTACAGTTTATACTCTATGAAACAAAAACTACTCCATCTGAAATATCCCAAAACTGTAGGTTCTTTTAGACATTAATTGAAAGCTAAAATCTAATAAAAACAGGCCCGCAAAAACAGAACATTTCCGATCATTCGTGCTGTGCAGTCTGATGCATCATCATAACTTGGTCTGCAGGCCTGTGGGGTTTTCAAAAACCATTTAAAATGTAACGTTAACAAGGTCTCACACACACACACACACACACACACACACACACAGTTCACTGTATGCAAAGTCCAGGGAAAATAAAAAGCAACATATGCAAGTTTCTTTCTGCTGGCACAGTGGTAAAGCATGTTTAATATGCTTTACTGAGTGTGGTGGGGTAGTACCATAGTACTGGGGTAGTTAATGTGCCAGTCTGTTGGTCCCCACCCTGGAAAACGCAGCACGTGTACAGTGTACTGATGAATAAACAGAAAGACGTTTAGACCGTTTAGACCTCACATTTACTTCCGGTTTCAGCATTACTACTCCACTCTGCATCCGATTGTTAGACAGTAACACCGTTTGACACTTGCAGTCGTACGTCATGTGTTTGCACCGTCGGTCTGGTCCCTGCCATTGTTTGCTGTCCTGTTTACTTTGGTCAGCTGACGTGTCTTCTCGCTGTGCCACTGACACACATGTGGACACCATCTGTAGCAGTAATGAGAGGAAGCTGTAATGTTTGCCATTCACGTATTGATTGCCTGTGCGGTGCTGTCAGTCTTCTTTAGGTGTGATACCATTTGAGCTGGAATGTTGTAAATTTTTTCTTTTTTTTGCTAAACTGTGCATATTTATGACGTTTTCTTTCGTGAATACACAAATGCTTGTCCCGTAAAAATATTTGCATTCACTCACTCCCTTCTAAGGTATTACTTTAATCAGTCTATGAATAATAGATGTGCTTATTCATCTTTTCTAATGAGAAACCTGAGCTGTGTGTTTTATGAGAAGCTGATCTTTTTTTCTTTCTTTGCATTTCTCAGAGTGACGCTGCATTTCTGTGGTGACTCCTGAAGATGCAGTGACAATGCAACCTGGACATACACCTTTCAGAATTCCCCGCTCTCTGGTGAGCACGATTGTACGTATGTGAATGTTCGCACCCTGCCTGGACCACAACCATGTTACTACAGCGTCAGCCATTTTTCTGGACTGGAATCCTGCAAATTACATTTCTTAAACTAGTCTGTTGTAACCCCACCATGTGACATTCATTAGAGAATATAGAGTATGTAAACTGAATGGACTGATAAAAAATGATAACAATTTGCACAGGTTCATGGATTTGGAAGATTCGCCACCCCCTTGTATTTTAAGGCTTTGACCGTATTGTATTTAAAGTGAGTTGCACGTGCTTCATGTCTGTTATTTATCTGGTGGTGTCTGTGTTGTGTTGCTCTTCAGATTCCCCTGGGATGTTTTGTATGTGAGCTTCTGAACTGAAGCTTCATGACTGACCTAATCTCAGGTACTTTAATTTAATTGACTAATGTAATTGTTAATTGACTAACCTTTAATTTCAGCATGCAGTTATTAGGTTAGCAGGTACCTTTGCTGTGTTAAGATCGTTCTAAAGGGATGTTGTTTCATGTGATTGGCCATTTTGGATGGACGTCTGTATGTATAAAGCTTACAGTAGGTTTGAATGGAGTCTTTGTAAACCCGCAGTATGCTTGCAGACTGGCCATCTTCATTTAATTTGAAAGCAAACAAGCAGAGATTGTGGATAATAAAGCTCAACATGATTACCTGATTCCAGTGAACTGGTAAATGCAGGGTAATTTAATTTTGCACAGTTTATGGAAGACATTTAGCAATAAAATTACAGTAAATGTTCACGGGGAATGTTCTGAACTTTTTCCATGGCTTTTATATACATTTCTCTCTGTTTCAGACTCCTCCACAGACATTATGTCGGTGTGTCTGCAGTCGTCTTGTAATTCCACACCAACTGTGGACTTGACTAATCACAACAGCTCCCAAGTGACCCCGCCCACCTCTCTCACCCTACGCTCCTCCCACAATCTGCTCTTGAGTGATAATGGCATAAAGCATGGCATGGCCACGCCTCCTAAATGCCGTAAAAAGTATGCCCTGACCAGCATCCAAAGTGCCATGGGCTTGAGTGACACATCGGTTCCCACAGACTCCAATTCCAAGCGTGCCAAAAACGGAGCCAATCAGCTGCGTAAAGAAGCAGAGCAACACGACCACAACAAGAACACTGACAACAACACACTTTCTGACACAGACTCTGAACCTGACACGGATAACAACTGCGGCTCCAACCTCGACTACGAGCTGAGCACTGACCATGACACCACTGCTGACCCGGACTCTAACACGGTCAGCGAGTCGGTGGAGAGCGAGGACACGGCTGACGTGAACCTGATCACGGACGACAACAACCTGTCTGATTCAGATGATCTGCTCATCCTCCCTGAATTAAACAAAATGGAGGACAAAATAGATAGGGAGTCCCTTCATGTGGGCAGGAAGCTGCCGGATCTGAAGACTCTTGGCTTGTTAGAAATGGATGAGGATGAAGGACTTGAGCAGGACATGATATCCAAGCCTCTGCTAAAACAGCCCAGCCCTCCCTCTCCGCCCAAGCAGCTGATCTCAGAGGACACGCCTCTGCTGTCCTCCTCGTCTTCCTCCTCTCCTGAGGTCAAGAAGGACAGGCCACGCACTGGTGCAAAGACCGACTGCGCTCTCAACCGTATCCAGAACCTGGCACCCAGCGATGAGGAGTCCAGCTGGACCACTCTGTCACAGGACAGCGCATCGCTGGGCTCTCCAGAAGAGACGGGTGAGTTTCTCCCTCACACACCAAGATATAAACCCACAAAGTAGATGTTACTTCACTGGGTCCTGCTGGTGTGATTTACAGGACAGTGCTTGTTCAATTCAGTGTGTTACATTCTGGTTTGGAAGGAGGTGTGATATTAACCACAGGATTCGCAAACAAATGTTACCTTGGCAAACTGGACACTGCGGTAGGAAACACGGCTACTTGCCCATTAGTGCAGTGTGGTACAATATGGTTTTACAACAACATCATTTATTTCTTATATAGCCCATAACCACATACATTATGTCTCAATGGGCTTTGACAGGCCCTACAGTTGACACACTTGACCCTTCTTCAAACAAGGAAAAACTCCACTAAAAACCTCTAGGCAAAAGAGAAAAAAGATTGGAAGAAACGTTGGGAAGGAGTGATACAGAGAGGGACGCCCTTCCAGGGTAGACTGAGCCTGCAAGTGGTGTCAAGAAAAGAAACAAGTCCAACAGGTGTACTGGTGGAAATGTGCAGTATAGAGCATCTGTCCATGTATGGAGGTACTGGACAGTGTAGAGGAGGTGTTAGTCCAGTGTCATGGTGGACATTACATGTCCATTATGATGCTACTGGTCCATTTAAAGATCTCTGAAGCTTTAGCAGTTATGGTGGTGGTAGCTGTGGTGACCCTCTGGTATGTTTCTTGCTGAGTCGTCTCATCAGCAGTTTATTACCAGCAACCAGGACTCCTCTGCTGGCCTCTTCATTGGACTGTAGATGTGGTCTGGGCGCTTGATTCAGGGCCTCGGAGAGAACAATCAGAAGCAGCGGTAGACTGCTTCTGTTTGATACATCTTATTAATTCCATTAACATGAGCTTTAAAAAAAAAAAGTAAATTCTCAATACCAAGATGAGTGTTTCCTTTACTGAAACTCAAAAAACAGCATTGGCACATCTATAATTTACAATTCACATTTCCAAAAACAGTTAATTCATGTCCATTTCTTCCTAAATTAATGTAAATTAGTTGTTTTCCTAGCAGATATATCTATCCTGCAAACACGACTTTTGCTGGGGGTCCATGCTGGATGCCTGAAATTGGTGCATGTGCATCTGAGATCCTCAGTAGCAGGGCCGTGTCTGTGTAGAAGCAATAAACGTGCTGTAAAGTGAACACCACTCACATTCGCAGTCATCCTTTGTAAAATTATTTATTCATTTCTGCCTCCCCAATGCATACCAACATAATGAACACTGATGCCTATTTCAAGAAACTAATCCAATAATTTAGTTATTTCTAGTAAAAAAAACACATAGGAGTTCGGGTGCTGTAATAAAGACACTTAACCCTGAGTGTCTCCAGGGGGGGACTGTCCCTGTAACTACTGATTATACGATGCTCTGAATAAGGGCATCTGCTAAAATACCATAAAAGTAAATATAATGTGTACTGCTGGTGGGCCAGTTCAGCACCCAGACTCCTCTATTGCCATGATGTTGTAATTGATGCAGTTTAGCTTGCTGAAATATGGACGTTCTTTCTTGGGTGCAGATGTTCCTTTATGACCTTAGAGCGTTGGTGGTGCCTGTCCAGGTGTGCAAGCTCCCAATTGCATAAAATTCACCTCCATACCATCAGGTCCTCTGAGATCTGGCATCCAAAAAGAGCTGGAAACTTTGATTCGTCTGACCATAGAACAGTTTCCAATACCTCAGTACATTCGAAATGGCCCAGAGAAGATGGTGGTGTTTCTGGATCATGGCGTCCATTACAGAATTTTCATGGGCATTCAGTAATGATTTTCAGCAGTATTGTTCTGCTGCACAGAGAATTCACCAGGTAATCTGAAACAACTGATAATATTATGGGCTGTCAACGTTGACACATTAAAAGTCTTTTTTACGTTGTGGAATGTTCCTGTGGAGTTTTTTTGCAGCCTCTGCCCATCGCTACTTCTGAGAGACTCTGCGTTTTTCTTATTTTAGTGACTAGAGAATATGTTAGAAAATATCAATACAGCGACATATTGTGGTGATATTTTATCGATACAGGGACATCAAATATCGTATTTTTGTATTCAAATGTAGTCCAAATTTCTGCTCTGAGCTATGCTGTTTTGGCTGAATTATTAATGTAATGTGATCCACACAGATCGTACACAGCATCTTGTGTTTCAGCTCTGTTTTTACATTTTCAGTGAACTATAGAAAACCGCAATATGTACAGTATCACAATATGGCATGATATAATCAGATCGTGACTCGTGTATCGTGATACGTATGGTATTGTGAAATCCTTGCCAATACTCACCCCTATTTCTGACCTGTTGTCAATTATTCCTTATCCCAACTTGTTTGAGACAGCTACTTAAACTACAGCACTATGTGATAAGCATGGGGGTTGTTCACTAATTCAAAGTAAGCTTGGCATGTAGCGCTAAGCATAGTGCCCTGTGTTCTATTGCAAATACAATTTGTATTGTGTGTGCGTGTGTTCTGTATTCTTTTCAGAATACTTGTGTTCACTCCATGTTACATTAAAAAAAATTATCGAATCTGTTTCCTACTCAGATCGCCGTGTTGATATTTTATTCATGTTGCCGCTGATATGCCAGCTGCCAACTGTGGTATCGTGGATTTCACCCGTCCCTTGAGGTAGCAGTCATGAGCAGCGTGTGGGGACAGCACCTTGCTCAAGGCAAAATGTCACACCTTGACGGTCACACCTTGCTATTCAGCCATTTTCCCCATCCCTGTGTGTGGTACGTTGGAAAGTGTCCGTGTCCGCAGCGTATCTACATTCTTGCCCTGTATGCTGCTGCAGATCACACTGCAGGCTTCTCTTTTCCCTCCCTCCCTCTGTTTCTTTTCAGTCTCTCTGTGTTCGGTCACATGACTCTGGCGACTGTGTGATACTGCAGGAGAAATGATCATCAGGTTGCTACGACAACAGAACGTGCCTAGTGGAATCAGCGTTTCAAATGTCCACTGCGTGTCGGACAGGAAGTGCTCTTAGCGGGCTCTGTTTACGTTCCTGCCTGATGGGGAATTAGATGGGGGTGGGGGGGTGTGAGAAATAGCAGCGCCGCCACGGGAATAGAGCAATACGTCTATCCCTCCCTCCCCTGTCTCCCTCTCGCTCTCTCCCGCTCTGCCTCTCTTTTCCATGCTGAGTATTGTGCCCGCTGCCGCTCAGACATGATGCTGGGTAAAGACTACATGCTGGCCATTGTAATTGTGAATTACGAGGGTAGGTACCGCGCGTCGATCGTGTGTTTTGGATGTGTGCGCTGCGCTCGAGTGTCGCCGCCGTGGAACGCTGGCTGCGTCACACGTGCAGATGAAGAGCGAGAGGGGGCGGAGGGGGGCGGGTAGGATGGAAGTGGAATATTAAAGGTACTGGCTGCGTTCAGGGTGACCATCAGAGAGTGTGTGTGTGACTCAGAATTTTTCTGTGCGAACGTATGCAAGCCTTTACTGTGTGTGTGTGTGTGTGTGTGTGTGTGTGTGTGTGTGTGCGTGTGTGCAGGAGGAGACACATTTACAGCTGCGACCATCCCCCCCAGTGTTATTTAGTGAACTGTCACCTACCCATGTGAACGTGCATCTCTCAGAATTTGCTGCGTCAGACTTGCTTATATCTCCCCCCCTCTCACTATTTACGTGACGCCTTTTATTTTATGCTTCAGGCAGCTTTTGGAACTGTAGAACCGCTGCTGACTAGTGGGTATATAGCTCACTGTGACAGATCTGTGTGCACAGAAGCAGACTTATTATTGACCGTGCAGGCCACGCCATGTTATAAAGTATTTTTTGGAGCGTGCCTTGTGGCATCATGAGGAATAGGGCAGTAGAGCCTTTGAATACCCTCATAATGTGTTGCACCGGCTGCCTCATCCCATACGTTGCCAGATAAGTGTATTGTGATATGTCCTGTTGTTTTAATTCAGTCTGGTTTGGGTCCTTTTAGAGTTTGGAAGGGGCTTCTGTTAAGCCTGACCTACTTACACAGGGACCACATTTCCCACAGTACTTTGCATGATAAGCATCCCATAATAAAAATATGAATATATGGCAACCATGGCAGCAGTGGGCCGACTCCTTCTTACATTTACATTTAAATCATTTATCAGACGCCCTTATCCAGACTTACAATCAGTAGTTACAGGGACAGTCCCCCCCGGAGACACTCAGGGTTAAGTGTCCTGCTCAGGGACACGATGGTAGTAAGTGGGGTTTGAACCTGGGTCTTCTGGTTCATTGACAAATGTGTTACCCACTAGGCTACTACCCTTCTTAGATTAGTTATGATGGAAAGATCTGTGGCCTGAATATGTGCCGCTGGTCAGAAAACCTTATGTTTGCAGCTTTTTTTTAAGTTAAAGAATGTGTGCACTTATTTTAAAAGTAGTTTTAAAGCAGGACTCATGAGACAGGGGAGTTGAAACAAATCCACATGACTGGGAATAACAGCACCAATCAACAGCCTGACAGAAAACAGGCACAAACAGGGCAGCTTTAAACATGCAGATGAGAACCATCGAGAAGACGGGACAAACACAAAGTATCCGCAGTATCCCCTTCCAGACCGAATCCTGTCATAAATATCATTTGTATTTGTCAGAGAGATCCGGGCCGTGGGATGGAGGTGGCTAAAGTTTTGATGTTTTTTCTGTATGGAAATTCTATGTTTCCGTTTCTGTTTTGTGTTCTCAGTTGTTAAAACTTTACAATTGCTAAAATTGTCATTGCAAAAAAAGTATATATCTGTGAGCTACAAGTTTTTTTAATGACTCATCCGGTTATGTGTTGAATTGATTAATTTTAATTGCGTGTGTGTGTGTGTGTGTGTGTGTGTGTGAGATCCAAAGCTCAATTTTGAAGAAGCAATGGAAAAGACGGTATGGAAAAGCGATTGATGGATCTGTGTTGATGGGAGGGGGGGTGTTATATCTGGGTATTGTCTTCAGAAGGGGTTTGCTTCCTGTTTACAAGCTGTGACTTCCTGCTGATACTCCACCCTCCTCCTCGAAGTGACTGTTAAATCTGAATAATAAATCAGACCTTCACGCTGACAAGAGTAACATACACACATTTCGGGGTTTTCCTCCTCACACACAGGGACACAACGGAATTGTCTAAAACATGTTCCTGGAATTCCTGGACATTCATTTTCACAGTGTTAACATTCCAGATATGTGTGTCTTCTTGCTCCTTGACAGACATCTGGAGTGAGCAGGCTTGTCAGACAGACCCAGACCTACCTCCAGGATGGAAGAAAATCACAGACATGGCAGGCATCTACTACTGGCACATCCCCACTGGAACCACCCAGTGGGAGCGTCCGGCATCCCGACCCGCACCTCCCAGTGCACCGTCTGCCTGCCCGCAGAATGCGCGCAAACACTCAGCAGATTCTCTCACGCCTTCACCAACACTGGAGAAGGAGGTGAGAGATCCCTTTCACACACACGGCCACACGTTGGAGCCGTCACAGTGATCAGCGAGCTGCCTCGTGGTCATCGGAAACGTTGTCAGATATCACACGTCTTCTCTTATCATATATCTAATGAATGTGGTGGTTGTAGTTGAGTGGTTAGTAATAAAGTGACCATGTGTCCACTCATCTGCTCATTCCTGCTTTCTTTGTTAATAGTCACTTGTCAAATTCCAGAAAAAAAATCTCAACAGCTCGACTGGACTGGTTATTAGGATATTAGAAATACAAATGTATTTAAATGTAAAAGACAAAATATAATGTCCCTCCCTTCTCCAGGGTGATGTGTTTTTTGGGGCATCCCTTCGCTTGGGCAGCACCACCTCAGAGAGCTCGGTGGAGCCGCTGTCCATCTCCGACGCCCAGATTCCCACCTGCGGATTCGTCAACAGCTGCTACTTAGTGAGTTTCCACCCTTTTCCTCTTCCAGCAAGAGCACCGCTTGCTAACATCCGAAGGTCTAGCAAACTAGGATGCTGACCAGAAGAACCGCATCCAGCTGACCTCCTTCCACACCGTAACACACGGTAGATGTTCCCAGAGCAGCATTTAAAGTGTTATATCAGATTGGAAAGTACATTATACCAGAAGAAAGAAAGAAAGAAAGACCACTGATAACTGGATGTAATCTGTTAAGACAAAAATGTTCTACTGGTAGTAGATGGTAGTATAGATGGTAACTGGTGGTAGATCGTTCAGGAGATTACCTGTGCACATACTGATAATAATAAATCAATACAAAACATTTCTTGGTTTGGACAGTAAGGGAAATAAAAAGAATCCAATTAATAATCTTAATGTTTAATTCCAGATTGTCTATTATAATTTATACATTTTGTAGAAATGATGTATCTTCTTTCTTTATTTCTTTACCTGGCTTGAATATGAGGTTATCATGTGGAGTAGGGCAGTTATTCAGCTATATTTCACTGTTAGTTTATCTTTGTATTTAGTTATTCTAAGTGATCATTACTTAGTATTTACTTGCTGTATAATACTTTTGCGTGTATTTAGCTTTTTCGGGTTCTGATCTAAAAATCTTTGAGGAAACATCTCTCTGTTCCTCAGCCACGCTCCTCATCACTACATGTCATGCCAGAAGGAGAGAAAACCACTCACGCACAACACACCCAGGAGAAGGTGAGCCTCTCATCTCCTCTGTCTGAATATCGGCCTGTCTGTTGTCCTCCCCTCCCTCCTCTAACCCTCTGTTCCCTGGCCGTGCTCTCAGTCTGGGTGTTGAATATATGCTGATGAGGCTATTCTACCATCAGTAGTGCGCTGTAAACAGAATCGCGTAGCTGCAGACATGTAAGCACCATTTAAAAGCTGAAAATGTACAAATCTCTCTTCCGTTTCTGATTATTAGTATAAAGGTTCATGTTATTCCATTTTGCCTCGACTGGTTGGATATGTTAATGGACATAAATGACTACATTACGTGACATAGTATAAATTAATGTAAGATTGTTCTACTCTTCCACATGGTAATATTCTATTTGAATATTTTGTGATTGTGTGGATGTTAAAATCTCATACCAGAAACAAAGTACATGTTCACTCTTGTTGGCTGCTTCTTCATGAATCTCTGTTAAAATACATTGTACAGATCTTTTTAGTAAAGCATTGAATATGAATGTAACCTTTTTGCTGTGCTGAGGACAGATACAAGAAAAGTATCAGCATGCATGCATGCATGTTATCACATTCTCTAGCCACAAACCCATGAATTCACCGTATGCAAGAATAATTTGTTCAATTTTATACATGATTTTTAATTTATGTGCAGCATCCACCTGGATGCAGAGACAGCAGCTATTTCATGGCGGTAGACTCAGATGAAGACATTGTCACACACGCATCACACCAGAGGATTGAGCTAACAGCCCTGCCTTGTGTCTCTCCTGTTCCTCCCTCAACCCCTTAACCTTGACCCTTTCCCTTTGACCCTTTGATGTGTGTATGCGTGCCCATGCGCGTGTGTGTCTGTAGATACAGTCCTGGAGTGAGTTTGCCGTGGGCAGTGGTGGAAAGATTGATAGTGAGATCTGGAAGGTTAGTATCTGTTCCAGCTTCAGGGGTGAGCTACACTCATGTGCAAATATGTGTGATGCCAAATTCATAAGATAACAAAAAAGATGCTTCACCTCACCTCAGACCTGTATAAACTAGATTGTTGTGCATAAAATAATTATTCTTATCTTTTCAAGCTCTCACACACATATTTGCACTGAGGTGAAATTTTGGTCATGGTCCTTCGGTGCCCCACAGCATGCTGGTTTTCACTTTCTAAAGCTTCTCATCAAAGCTGAAAGCCTGCAGACTTCTCACACTGGCTGCAGATCTGCCTAACACATCGAAATCCAATTTCTTTACTAAATCGTGATGACTGATTGATTGGTGTGAACTGTGCTTCATTTCTAGGGAGCATTCTGACATGAAAAACACACCACACACCACACACACACACACACACACACACACACACACACACCTCTACATAATGCATAATGGAGTTACTGTACTGAGCTTTTGACAAATAGGAATTTTTAATATCATTCTAATAATCTTAATAGGCTTAAATGATGCTATTTAGGACTCAGTACTGTTTATGATTTTGGTATAGCATTTGACAAATACAATATTTATTGTGTTGTTAACAGGAACTGGCATGCTTGTTTTTAAACCTCGCTTTTACAGGTTTAAAGCCCAACATAGTAGGGTTATATTTAAAAAAAGCAAATCATAAGGCCATAATAACTGCAGTATGTTTTTTTTAGCAATAGTAACAATTTATGAGACACGTGTACTGTAGACAGTTGGCAAAAAGAGACATATATTATTATTTAGGCAAACAGAAAGCTTGTTACATGAATTGAAGTGGCTGAAGAAATACAAACATAATCATTGTGTTTATAGCATATGCGATAATGTGAGTAAATGCAAGGATTGTGATAATTTACTTATTGAACACTCAGTTCTATTTCGAAATCAGAGCAAAAGACTGCTGCATATGCACATTGAGGCAGGCGAGAGATGCAAGACGAGCCAGGCATAAATCAAGTTTTTTTTTATCCATGATGTTTGTCAGACTTTTGTAGGTTTTTGTACTTTACTTAAAGAATACTATACGGTATAATCTAATCCTTGCAGACGTAGGCAAGGGTCCCACAGTGGCACGGTGGGTAGTGTAGTAACCTCAGACTTGAATCTATGGCTTTGTGCTTGAGCTTGCGTGCTCTCTTTCTGTTGCCGTGTGTTTCCTCTGGGTTCTCCGGTTTCAGCCTGCCACCCAAACGCATTGTACATTAGGAGGTCTGGTATCTCTATACTGTCCTTAGGTGTGTGCGTGTGCACCATAAGGTGGGCTGGCCCTACACTGGGTGAGTCCCCTCCATTCACCCAAGTCCTGAAATGGGATGCAGATCCAGTTCAGGATTCGGTGGTTAAGGTTAGTAAGTGAGTGAGAGTCATGCATAATGAAACAAAGTAATAACCTACCCAGAGGCATGATATTCTGAAATAATGAAAAGTGGCCATTGACCTGTGTTGAGTTGAGTGCTGACTGGTATGAAGGGGTGAATTTCAGAGAATCACATAACTTGCTCCATCGCTGTTTTCTACGTTTCTGAAAGGAGATCCTGGATGAACAGGTGACGTGAGAGAGAGAGGATAGTTACAATCTGTACTTACAATCAGTAGTAACAGGGACAGTCCCCCCTGGAGGCAGGATTAAGTGTCCTGCTCGGGAACACAATGGTAGTAAGTGGGGGTTGAACCTGTGACTTTGTGGTCTTCCTAGTTCATCGGTGAGTGCTACTACCACCCCTGTACATTTCCGGCCCAGGCTGTAGAGGTTTGAGTGTGAAGCACTTTCTGGGTGCTTTGAAGCCAGCTTCTCATGGTTGGCTCATGGTTAGCCAGTTGATGGATGCTCGGAGCAGATGCCGTGGATTGCACGTGCCATGGATTGACCACAGCAATGGTGCTGAAGATGCCACCACCCAGATTTGCTTCTGTATGGGGCTCGGTATTCAGGTTTGCGGTGGTCCCTGTGATATTTCCGAGATTCAGAGTAGAGTGGATAGCTTTCTGAAGCTGGTTAGATTAGTCTCATGTTTATGGCCAAGATTCAGGCTCAGGTTAAAAGTACAGAGTTTATGTAGGGTTGAGGGACCATTTGCTCCAGCCACAGTTACATCAAACCCCACATGGTCCAAACATCTTCAGGATAAGCGAGAATTTAAACATGCTTCGGGGTGAAGTTAATGCCTTAGCAAACAGTTGTCACACCCTCTCCACATGCACTTATATTTCCTAGGAATTACAGCTTCTTCCTCTGCTGAACGACATCCACCTCCATAGTTCCTGCTTCTTTTTTGTCATGCGCTGCCTTTTTAAAACTGCTCTAAAATTGTAGTGTGAGATGTTCTGCATAATGTACGTTGGGCACGCTCTATTGCCATGGACTCTGCTTTTCTTGTGCATGTTTTCAATATGATTTTCTATGTGTGTGTCCATGTGTACTTCTCCCCCTGTACTTACATGTTTGTGATTCTGTTTAGGATCTCCAGGCAGCAACTGTGACCCCTGACCCCAGTCTGAAGGAATTTGAGGGCGCAACACTGCGCTACGCTTCCCTGAAGCTACGGTAGGAATTTTTGCATATGCATGACTGTACGCATGTGTGAAGGATTGTAGAATGGGCTCAGATGCGGTTATGGTATAAATATGGTGGAACCTGTGTTTAATGTGGTTCTCTCTCCTAGCAGAAACCCACCACATGTGGAGGAAGAGGATTCCAGCAGCATCAACAGCGACCCTGAGGCCAAGGTGAGGCTGATCTCGGACTAAAGCCAGACTTGCCCTTTCCTGGGAATCCGAACAATGGCATGTTTCATCCTGGTAACATGACTGACCCGGTCAGGTCTGGCTCAATTTGGTGCTGGAGCAAAGTGACAGAAGTCTAAATTCTTGGGGATTAGCACCGCCAAGTGGTCATCAGGTTTACCACATGCAGAACATTCATGAAGACACGTATTGATTCACAAGAATGCATACAACACAGAGCTTTAATAAAAAAACTAATGTCAGGTAAAGCACAATAAAGAAAATAGTATATGGTAGAGAAGAAACAGACAAAATTTTTATTAGTGTGCAATTATTTCTGTCACTCCCAATAGATGGGAGGAGCTTTTATAGATGACTGACACCTGCATAATAAAATTTGTTTGCGGCGCTGACACCAGACATCATAAACACAATCCGTTTCCAAACCAGCGCTTTTATCACGGACGTCTCGATGGTCGGAACTGGTGAAGCTGAGATTCCTGAACTCATCCTGAAATATCCCTCACAGTCTTCACCCAGTCTGAAATTGTATCGCAGCTTTGCGACACCCCACTGTATAATTAAATATACATAGCCAGATAAATTATTTTGTGCTCTGTTTCAAGATGCCTTGTGGCCACATTTCCTAAGTTGAGGACTGGTACAGGTCTTGGTTTTAAGGGTTGTGATAATTTGAGAGGAATTGCTCCCTTGGCTGCTGGCTGACTGCAGCTTTGTTGTCCCCTCATACTGTACAGGCCAAAAGTTTGGACACCTTCTCATTCAATGTGTTTTCTTTATTTTCATGACCATTTACGTTGGTAGATTCTCACTGAAGGCATCAAAACTGTGAATGAACACATGTGGAATTATGTACTTAACAAAAAAAGGTGAAATAACTGAAAACATGTTTTATATTCTAGTTTCTTTGCTCTGATTACTGCTTTGAACACTCTTGGCATTCTCTCAATGAGCTTCAAGAGGTCGTCACCTGAAATGGTTTTCCAACAGTCTTGAAGGAGTTCCCAGAGGTGTTTAGCACTTGTTGGCCCCTTTGCCTTCACTCTGCGGTCCAGCTCACCCCAAACCATCTCGATTGAGTTCAGGTCCGGTCACTGTGGAGGTCAGGTCTCCATTTTTGTTAAGTACATAACTCCACATGTGTTCATTCATAGTTTTGATGCCTTCAGAGAGAATCTACCAACGTAAATGGTCATGAAAATAAAGAAAAGGATGAATGAGAAGGTGTGTCCAAACTTTTGGCCTGTTCTGTATATCAAATGGTTGACAGGTCAGTTGACAGGGCTTAAGTGGTCACAGTCAAATGTCAGGATGATATCCGTAAAGTTTAAAACAGTCAGATCCTGACAATTCAGACAATAGACAATGAAGTAGGTGCACAGCATTTTACCAGATGAAATCCTGATGGTCGGAATGGGGTTATTGTTTACTTCACATTACTTTGCCTCTGTGCTCAGTGTTTTGCAGTGCGTTCACTGGGATGGGTGGAGATGGCAGAGGAAGACTTGGCTCCAGGGAAGAGCAGCGTTGCTGTGAACAACTGCATCCGCCAGCTCTCCTACTGCAAAAATGACATTAGAGACACAGTGGGCATCTGGGGAGAGGTAAACACACACACAGTGCAGTGCTTGATGAAATGCACCATGGGACAGGATGCCTTAAAGGCCATTCTTTATTTATTTTTATATAAACATCATGTTATCTGGCATGGCTTTTAAAGCACACAGTCATTGTCTTTTTGTATGTGCGTAGGGGAAAGATATGTACCTGCTGCTAGAAAACAACCTCCTGAACCTGGTGGACCCAATGGATCGCAGTGTCCTACACTCTCAGCCAATCGTCAGCATCCGAGTGTGGGGTGTCGGCCGTGATAATGGCAGGTGAGATCCTCCTCTAAAGCTCTGTGTGGGAAAACGGCGATCTGTCTCCATTTCTGTGAAGTTTCCGGTTTGGGAAATGGAATGTGCTTGTCCGCTCATGTCTGATTGAGAAGTGCATTGTCCCTCCGATCCTTGGGAAGAACATCGGTTCGACGCTCAGAAAGGTCACAATAATGACTGGTGTGCAGGGAGGCGAAAAGAGGGCAGGTATGAAAGATTAATAATAATAAAAAAAAAAAAGAGCAGAGCGTTGCTGAAAGTTTAATACCCTGCTGAGGCACAGACAGTTCCAGAGTGTGTGAGCGTGTGTCTGCGAAACTGCAGTGAAGGGTGTGAGCATGTATGCATGCTGTGCATTAAGTGCATGTTGGTGACTGTGAGTGACAGATTGCGCGAATGAACATGGTTGTTGTGTATGCAGGCCGTTGTGTTTCTTGGGGTGTGCATTGGGTGCAGGGTGCTCCACACCGTCTTCAGAAGAGTGCAGGGATGAGCTGAAACAGTAGATGGCGCTGTTGCGCTAAGCACGCTTGCACCACTGGCTTTTTACTAGTGGTGCCTTGCGGTCTAGGCTTCACATGTTCCCTCTATCTCCGCCGCTTTTTGTCTCTCACCTCTAGTGCTCTCATTCCGTGAGAGCAGACAGTTCAGTAGAGACATAGCAGCTTCTATTTTTACATGAGAGACGTAAACGTAGTGGCACAGAAGAGAGGAAGGACGGTTCTTTTGGGCTTTGGGAATGAATGAAGGGATTAGCAAGATGCTAAAGCTAAAATGAATTTGGATTAAGTGAATATATTCAAACAACACCATCCATACGCAGTGCAGTACGTATTTCTTTTTTTCCTTTGGATCTGCGCTTTCTTGTGCTTTTTTTCTTGAACCAATATGTCATTTTCTTGGTTAAGCAGGACAGTGATGTTAGTCCACGTGTTCCTGGCTCTGCATTGTAAGGCTAGATGGCAGATGAACCGCATTAGTCGTGTTGAAAGTGTTTTGCAGCCTGTGTAAATTTTTATGCACACGCCTTTTGTTCTAACCCTCTTTCTTTCTTCCACTGCTTTCCCGGATACAGAGAGAGGTAAAAAAAATTATATAAAAATTTTTGGTCCACTGGCATTTTTCCATGATAATGTACGGTCCCTAGCCTTTTTACGATTTAAAGCTGTGTGTGTGTGTGCTTGTGTGTGCATTGGCATGTCATGATGAATCGATTTCTCTAGGTGGTCAGTCAATGTGCTAATGGGTAACTAATTTGTCATCAAAGCTATCGGCGACTTCAGCATGACAATGAAGCCGCTCTCATTAGATCTGTGTGGTGTGTGTCCGTCACTGATGCTCCTAGTGTGTCCTAATGTGTGTGTAATTTTGTCACACGGGAGGGGATGTTCTTCAGTCTTTACTCTTTTGGCTCATTGTACAGGAGCAAAATGCACAGAACCCACCAGTAGAGTGAGCCGAAAAAGACTGGCTTCTGTCTATATTTCTGTCTGTGTGCAGAGATTTCGCCTATGTAGCACGGGACAAAGACACCCGCATCCTGAAATGTCACGTGTTCCGCTGTGACACACCTGCCAAAGCCATCGCCACAAGTCTACACGAGATCTGCTCTCGAGTGAGTGCCACTCTGCCCTTAGCCTACACCTACACTACACCTACCTGTGCTGCTTGGTTTATTTCTATTCTCTGTTGTGTGTATGTGAACTAACAAAAAGAGAATAAAATGGACTCTTGATTTCCTGGCAGGTTTGCATTTCTGTGTGTTCTCCTGGAAACGTATAAACGTTTTTCCCTGGCATTGATGTGCTCACTGTTCTCACTCTTCCAGTTTTTACCATAATTGAATCAACAAAAGAAGAACTTTGCTTCAGTCAGAGCAAACAAAAGAAACCAAAAAAAAAATTCCAAATGACAAATGAATTCACAACATGCACACATTATTCTTTGTTTTCACTGCTTCTGGTGTGTGTTGTAGATCATGGCGGAGCGTAAGCTTGCCAAAGCTGCAGTGGGCGGAGCCCTGCATGATAGACAGGCAGGACTAGATCTCCCCCTACAAGGTAAGCCACATCTCTCAAACGCTGACAGACTTGAATGCATGTGTGAAGATTTAATGCTGGGTCCAGCAATGCAAGGCTCTGTAGATTATGGGAAGTCTAGACCCCATCAGCTCCCTGGTTCCTAACTTCCCATGAGTGATGGTCTGTGCAAGCTCACCAGGCAACCCTGCCCTGTTACTGAAATGCAGGTAGCACACCACTGTAATATTCAGGGGTGGATGAAGTACACAAACTATGTACTTGAGTAAAGATACTCCCGTAAAAGTCCTCCAAGTAAAGGTTTTCCATTTAAATTTCTACTTGAGTAAAAGGTTTTTGCCTTCAAATGTTCTTAAATATTAGAAGTAAAAGTTATATTTGTGGCTCCAATGTCTAAATTTAATTTACTGGTTACATAAATTAATTTTAGTTTTTTTTGTGGGATGCCATTAATTACTCTGCCACTGATAACTATTAAAATGATCATATATATGTACTTTTACAACATTTATCAGACGCCCTTATCCAGAACAACTTACAATCAGTAGTGACAGTGACAGTCATCGTGGAGCCAATCAGAGTTAAGTGTCTTGCTCATGGACCGTGGCTTCAGACCACCTTTATATTATTGGAACAGACTAAGTTTTTGGAAGCTGAACCTGTGAAAATTGTAGGACTGAATGCTAGTTCTGAGCCGACATTGAGAACTGATGCAGAACTGAGTTTTAATGGACTAATGGAAATTTTGCTTTTCATCTACTACTGTATTCACTATAGAATTGTTTTGTGTGATCATAATAATATGTAACAGCTTGAATTGTGTAAATAATCCAAAAATTATTAGATGATCTATATGGTTTACGTATTTGAAAAGAATGATAATCTGCATGGATATTTGGTTTGGTGGTGAAAAGTGCTAATGTGGGACTGGTCTTAATAAACAGGCAAGCTGTAATTCGATTGGTGCTTTTATACTCCGTATCCTTCTGATGCGTTGCGGATGACGCGGAATGCCTGTTAGGCTGTGCACCACACCACAGCTTAGTTTTGATTTTTAATTGTAAAAAAGGAACTACTGCATGTAGTGGAGTAAAAAGTATGATTTTTGACATTGCAATGTACTGGAATAAAAGTAAAAAGTCTCCACAGATGTAAATAATTTAGTAAAGTACAGATACACAAAAAAACGACTTAAGTACAGTAAGGAATTGGATTTACTTTGTTACTATCCACCACTGGTAATAGTTTTAGCCATTTCCTCTGCCCCTGCAGTCTGGCTGATTAGCCATATACAGTGCATCTGGAAAGAATTCACAGAATGACAATCACTTTTTCCATATTTTGTTATGTTGCAGACTTGTTTCAAAATTGATAAAATTAATTTTTCCCTCAGAATTCTGGACACAACATCATATAATGATTTACTTGAGCTTTTGCATACTTTTTTAAAAATAAGAAAACTGAGAAAGCACATGTACATAAGTATTCATAGCCTTTGCTATGAAGCTCAGGTGCCTCCTGTTTCCCCCAGATCATCCTTGAGATGTTTCTGCAGCTTAATTGGAGTCAATCTGTGGAAAAAACAATGGAATGGACCTGATTTGGAAAGGAACACAATATGTTGACAGTTCATGTCAGAGCACAAACCAAGCATGAAGTCTAAAGAAGTGTCTGCAGACCTCAGAGACAGGATTGTCTTGAGGTACAAATCTGAGGAAGGTTACAGGAACATTTCTGCTGCTTTAAAGGTCACAATCAGCACAGTGGCCTCCATCATCTGTAAGTGGAAGAAGTTCAAACCACCAAGACTCTTCCTAGAGCTGGCCGGCCAACTAAACTGAGCAATCAGGGGAGAAGGGCCTTAGTCATGGAGGTGACCAAGGTTGTACCTGAAGGACTGTCAGACCATTATCTGAAATTATCTGGTCTGTAGAGACAAGGATTAAACTCTTTAGTATGAATGCCAGGCATCAGGTGTGGAGTAAACCAGGCACCACTCATCAACAGGCCAGTACCATCCCTACAGTGAAGCATGGTGGTGGCAGCGTCATGCTGTGGCTATGATTTCAGCAGCAGGAACTGGGAGACTAGTCAGGATAGAGGGAAAGATGACTACAGGAATGTACAGAGACACCCTGGCTGAAAACCTGCTCCAGAGCGCACTTGAACTCAGACTGGCGTGAAGGTTCATCTCTCAGCAGGACAACGACCCTAAGCACACAGCCAAGATATCAAAGCAGTGGCTTCAGAACTCTGTGAATATTCTTGAGTGGCCCATCCAATTCCAATCCAACCTACTTTTACATTTTATGGCATTTGGCAGATGCCCTTATCCAGAGCGACTTACGACGTGCTTTCATGTTACCATCAATTAAGTAATCAGTTCTGGTTCACTAGGACCCCAACTATGAATGCAAATCATTTTATTTGCTCTGTTATAGTTTTTCTATAAGAAAGTTACAAGTTAGTCTAAGTATTGTCTAAAGAGGAAGGTCCTAAGCTGCCGTTTGAAAACACTCAGCAACTTTGCTGTAATGACCTTGAGGGGAAGTTCATTCCACCACCCAGGGACCAAGACAGAAAAGTCTAGACAAGTGGAGCTTGAGAGGTGCTGCAAAGAGGAATGGGTGAAGCTGGCCAAGCTTGTGGCATCATATTCAAAAAGACCTGAGGCTGTAATTGCTGCCAAAGGTGCATTGATAAAGTATTGCGCAACGGCTGTGAATACTTGTGCGATTTCTTAGTTTTAGTTATTTTTTATAAATTTTCCAAAACCTCATGTTAACTTTTTCACATCATTATGGGGTGTTGTGTGTAGAATTTAATTCATTTTGGAATAAGGTGTAAAAAGTGAATGCGCCACACATGAATTAATTGCTCATGTGCATCTTGGATTTGAAAATGGCTTTCGTTAGATGTGTGATGTATGTAAATGTTTTGTGCATTAAAATGTGTACTTGAACATCTAAACAGATCACACTATTAAATATTAAATATTAAATCAATATTAAAACTGGATTTAAACGTCTTCTTCAGCAGAGTTCCCTACTCCAAAGACTGAACTGGTGCAGAAGTTTCAAGTTCTGTATGTCGGCATGATGCCAGTGGCAAGACCCATTGGTGAGAACCAGCATTGTTACATTCAGCCTCTCTCACACACACACAGACACACAGGAGAATTGATGCCGATTTCACCCCGCTTTAACCCCGCCTCTCCAGGAATGGATGTTCTTAATGGAGCCATAGACACCCTGATGTCATCATCAGCACAGGATGACTGGGCGCCAGTTCTGCTGAATGTAGCTGATGCCACCGTCACTGTCATCAAGGACAAGGCAGGCCCTGTTTTATAACATCTTCTCACTGGTCTAACTGTTGCACTCCCGTACATGCTTTACTGATGGAGCTGTGTTGTACGTTTTTTTGGTCATTTCCTACATTAGGAAAGAGAGGAAGTTCTTGTGGAGTGTCGTGTGCGTTTCTTGTCGTTCATGGGCGTTGGTCAGGATGTTCATGCCTTCGCCTTCATCATGGACTCGGGACACCAGCGCTTTGAGTGCCATGTGTTCTGGTGTGAACCCAACGCCGGGAGTGTTTCTGAAGCAGTGCAGGCAGCCTGCATGGTGAGGAAAGAAGGGTTTCAATTGGGATGTACATTAGATTAACCCCCATTATTCTAAATGTCTGTTTCTATTTCTTCCTGCCACTCTGCCATTAGCTGAGGTATCAAAAGTGTCTGGTGGCGCGTCCTCCCTGCCAGAGGCCTTCCTGCTCCTCCCCTCCTGCCGACTCGGTGTCCCGTCGCGTCTCCAGTAGCGTCAAGCGCGGTGTCCTCTCCCTGATTGACACGCTCAAGCAGAAGAGACCACTTCAAGACATGCCCCAGTAACCTGTGACCTCTGACCCAGGCCTATCCGCAATGCATCTGTGTCCCCCAACAATCACAAAGCCCCACTCAACACTGAAGGGATTTTCCTGAATTTTTCCACAGTATCTTACGAGTCTGTTACGTGGCAATAATATGGGTGCATCACTCTGAAATTAGACGTACAACGTGGTAGCGACTGGGCAGATGGGCAGTACTGTTAAATACAGTGTTTCTGGTGTGTTTTCGAGGAAATTCCAATGAAGAATATTTTGGTAACTGGCCCAGTCCGGGCAGGAAGGGATATAAGTGTTATCTGACGTACACTTCTGTACTGCATTATCAGAAGGAGGAGGCTTTTTTGATTGTTCGTTTTTTCCGCAAATAGCCTGGCCTAGCTTACTGCAGGTCCGTGCTCTGAAACCAGTGGTCACATGATTTCTTTATTTTTACTATGAGAGACCCACCCAAGCACTTTATTATAGAATATAGAAATTCTTTTCTGGTTTGCCACCGATTAAACCTTTATTGACTATACTGCCCTTTTGCCCATTTTTGGTTTCTGTTTAATTTGAAAAAATTCCACAACATCCCTTCAAAGCTGCAATCTTGACCCGTTTATCATGAACTCTTGACCTTTGGCACACACATCACTGACACACAATTGGTGTGTCATTCCACAGACATACACGTGAGAGGCGGAGGAATGAAAACGAGTGAATGGAGAAGAAAAGAGACTGGAGGCGGCCCCCTGAACTGACCACTCTGTGTGACCTTGCGTCTTTACACCCTTTTATTCAGTCAGTGGAGGACAGTGCAAGTTTTTGACTGGAGTGTGACACACTGGTTTTCACACTCACACAACCTGTGTGACCTTTGTGCACGTCTTCAGCAGAATAGAGGAACGAGGCGCTGAAAAACACAGTCACACTCACCGCCAGACATGGTGCAGAATCTTCTGGATTTGGGTTTTGTTCCATAATACACTGCATTTAGACAAACCGAATAATAAGAATAAGGTGCCTGGCTGTTTTCCTCCAATGCCTGTCTGTCTGTCTCACTCCCTGCCCCTCTACCTGTTGTCACTTAGTGATTCACAAGAAAGAGCTGTGTGTTTGTGTGTGTGTGTGTGTGTGTGTGTGTGTGTGTGTGTGTACATAGTTAAAATATACATATATTAAAAAACAACACTCTGTATTTGTTTACCCTTACAAGCTTATTTTTTATTATTATTTTTTAATCTTTTCATTGTATCACAAAAAGCCTTGTTTGTGAAACACATGATTCTGGCCAAAGTGTAAAATAAGTGTATGTGTTGTAGATATATATATATATATTAAAAAAAATGGACAAGCGATTGATCTTAATTAGAGAAGAAGATGATTGTTCATACAGTTTTATTTTATGTTATTGCTGAGGCTAAACTCCATGAAGAACGAGCATCTATCTATGCATTCTCCAGATCTGAGCATCACCTTGCCTTGCATGGTCCATACTTGGTGCAGAACGGAAATTGTATTTTATTTTTATTTATTCTTTTTTATATATGCTGGTGGCATATGCTGGTTTCGATATGCTGGAGAGGAAAACTTCTTTCAGAGCCTTGAACGTTTCCCCAACATCCTCCCTCAGCTCCTCCAAAAAAGTGAAAGGAACATTAGGGACAGCAGATAACCCTACCCTGTTGCTTATAGTCCCAAAAAAAAAAAAAAGTAAACACTACAGTCTGTTGCCATGGTTACACTCTCTGATTTCTGCATGCAATCTCTGTGTTCCTGCCTACAGTAACATCTCTGTCATTAATCAGGTGTCTATTAATGAAGTGATCACATGACGAAGCTGGCAGTGGCATTGGCGCTTCGTCTGAAATCTCCTGTGACACAGGAACAGGTTTATGTCTCTAGAGAACAGACAGGAAGTGGCCTGAGGAGGATGTAAGCAGTAACACAACGATAATAATTTATGGGCAGGTTTGAGTTTTGTAACTCGAGTCCCTGGCTCCTTTCTGCAGGTTTCGTAATCTGTGCTCCTCACTTGTAACAGGGCCATCTGAGCCGGCAACACTAGCCCAGCGAGACGGTGTCCCTCTCACTGTGGGGAGCATAGACCATGGTCAGGAAGTAAAATTGGGGAGGCAACTGAAGCATCAGTTCAGTGTGACTCCGTGGTCTTGCTGAAGAGTCAGTTCGTTCAGGGTCTGATGGGAACTGTGGTCCTGCTTGTGATTGATGTTCTAAGACACCCGCTCTCTATTGGTTCACTGATGCAAATACTCAAACTGATAGAACCCATCACACAATATGGCTGAATGCAGGCACTATCTGTGACTTCTGTGATCACACAAAGGTTGGCTTGTTCAACACTTGACTAATTTGTACATCATTTATCTGTATCCTGTGCAAATAAAGAGCATATTCAAAAGTGAACACTGCTTTGTCCTGCTCACATGAGCCTTTACTCTGGGCATGCAATTTTACATTTTTACATTTACAGCATTTATCAGACACCCTTATCTAGAGCGACTTACAATCAGTAGTTACAGGGACAGTCCCCCCCTGGAGCAACTTAGGGTTAAGTGTCTTGCTCAGGGAGACAATGGTAGTAAGTGGGATTTGAACCCGGGTCTTCTGGTTCAAAGGCGAGTGTGTTACCCACTAGGCTACTACCACCCTAACACAAAGATAATAATAATAATTTAACAATGGTTTTGTTACAAAATTAAAAATGTATATAATCAATAAATATGTCAGCTGATGGTATAATTAAACAGAAGTATATGAATCTTAATATTAGAATGGTCAAAATTGGCATGTTAAACACTGCAATTAAAATATTTAATGCTAAATATGAATATTTCTGCATTTGACTGCACCCTGCACCTAACATCCTGGGATAGGCTCTGGCAGCTATGACCCCAATAGGAGAGAAGCAGTAACGGAAAGTGAGCGACTGAGAATTAATATTGCAAATTTATTTGGAATAGCATCATTGCATGATGATGAACATATTTGCATTAAAGTGAATGAGAAGCAGTGTATCAGTGTGTCAGTATGACACACTGAAATAAATCTGTACGTGTGACTAATTCCTTGTAATTAATTCATTAAAAACAATTATAAATTGTTATATTAATATATTGAGTAGGGCTGTCAATCACCCGTAATCAGGGTGATTCGAATCCCGAGCTGCCAAGGTTCCACTGAGGTGCTAATAAGCAAAGCACCATCCCCACACACTGCTCCCGAGGGTGAGCAGTGTGTCATGGCTGCCCACTGCTCACCAAGGGTGATGGTTAAAAGCAGAGGACACATTTCATTCTGTCACCATGTGCTGTGCTGAGTATCACAATCACTTCACTTTCAAATATATACATTAATAATATAGAACAAATACATCTTCATTGCTCACAATTACAACCAGTGTAGTTTGTGAACAGTGTGCACAATTGTGATCATTCCTCAACGATTTTTCAATGACATTTTATAAACACCTTTAGTCAATGATGCTCAATCCTGTTCCAAGAGTAGCACTTGGCCATACTGCTCACAAAGACAGAGGAAAGATTGGAGTGAAAACGTCCAATTCAGACTGAATCCCAGGACAAAAAAACCCAAATCACTTCAAAAGGACTTTCATTAATTGCATTACAAGTAAAAAAAAAAAAATCTAATAAAAGTGCACACAGATGCAGCTTAATAGCAGTATATGGCAGTGGTGGCCTAACGGGAGAGGTAAGGGAGCGGACATGAAACTCAAGGGATGCTGGTTCAAATCCTGAGGTTCCACTGAGGTCCCCTTGAGCAAGGGACCATCCCCACACACTGCTTGCCAGGCGCCTTTCAAGGCTGCCCACAGAGGACACATTTCATTTCTGCATCACAATAACAAAGCAATCACTCTCCCTTTTTTAAAATGTACAGGAAGTTGAGTGGCTAGACGAGCGTTCTGACTGGCTGAAAGGTAATTGGGTGTGTCAGGTGGTCTTACTCGTCCGAGTCTGAATGACTGGTTGAAGAAAACTGGGAGGACGAGTACGACAGCAGACGAGCAAGGGAGGAAGATATTCGAAGTGGGCTCAGAGAGATGGGTGGAAGGACCAGATGCTCTGACTTCGTTGCGTCCTGTTGTGGACGAACTTCCTGTTTAGATGTTGTCAGGTTGTTCCTGGGAGCGAGCTCCTCCTCTACAGACTTTCGAGCTTCCTGTGTGGATGCGACCGTATCCTGCTCAGTCCGGGACTTGGGTGGGTGTTTGCATTTTGCCTGCTGGGTGGCCTGTTTCAGCCGTCGTTTTTTTGGCCGAGTTTTGGGGAGATGTTGAGACGATGGGGGTTTGGGGCGTCGCTTCTTTTTCCTCTTCTTGGTCACAGTTTGGGGTTCTGGGACTGACGTTAAAATGGTGACTCTGGATTCCTCACTCCATGTCTCGCTGCTGGGGGTAAGGGCCGGCAGGGCAGTGGGGAAGGGCAGGGCAGGAGGCAAGGGCAGGGCAGGGGACTCGAGTGGAGGTAGAATTAAACGGGTCTTCTTTATGCTTCTCCGCTTCTCTTTGAGCGTTGGTTGAGGCCCAAGGATCCCATCCAGAAGTCCTTTAGCTACAGCACGGGCCAGAACATCTTGCACTGTCTCTGCCTTTGAGGGGTCCACCTAAACACACACACACCCACACACATCACATCAGTCAATTGTTAGTCCATCTTGACTATTTCATATTAACCAGTGAAGAGCTGGGTCTATACTACGCAAGCTATTGTGCCGGAGTTAAATGGTTACACTAGATTTATAAGTATATTTCTTCTTTCTTGTGTCTTTTATTTTCTTATTTTCTAAAGACTTATATTTTGTTCTTGAGACCCGGTTCAGGACTCTTGGACACATGGCGTGAGCTGTGAGAGCTTCTTTCATTTTAATTTATGTACATATTAGGAATATTTTGCATGTGTGTTATTTTGTGAATAATTTTTTATGTTCTTTTAATACTGTATATTGTAGAGAGAGGTGCAGAAAGACGCGATGTTCTTACGCGACCTTGCTTTTTGTACAGAATACACTTTGCACAGAAAATCTCTTGGGTGTCAGCTCATCATTTGTGGTTCAAGAAACGAAATAAAAAAGAAACGAAATGATGACTTTCGCCTTGATATTTTAGCGCGGATGTATACCTAGCCGAATTGCACTGTAGGGGGCAAGAACGAGTCTTCGAACTGTGAAATTACCACATCAAACGTGACGTGCTAACATGGATGCAGCTATTTAACTGAATAAACAGTTGGTAAAAACAAGTACATCTTATTGAACATAATTTATTTTCATCACCAATTATCATAGTAGAACAGCTTTCTCAAGCAGTTTGTGATGCATTTTGGAAACAGGAGATGAGCTCCTGGTCTAATGCGCCACCTGGCTTGAGAAACCCGTTCTCAAAGACTTACTTTTAGTCATTATTTGGGTAGCACACATATTCTGAATGCCTTCGGCAGAATTCAAATGAGCCATTTTAATCTAGATTAATCTAAAATCTAGATTAATTTAGATTACAGTGAGATTAATCTAGATTAATAAAATTAATCTATGCCCACCTCTAATATATATATATATATATAATATATATATATATATATATATACACACACACACACACACACACACACACACACACACACACACACAGGCAACACCCCACAATATGGGGGTGTCAAGCAGGGCAGTGGTGGCCTTTAACCTGATCACCATTTCAGTTCAGCCCACATTTTAACTCACACCCTGCTCATTTCTCCTTATTCTAACATCACGTTCAAGATCCCATTCTTCCACTTAATATGCCCTCCACTACCCGAACTGTTGGTGGAAATGTGTGATGAGATTCTCAGTGAATTATTTAGCGACAACATGGTAGACAGGAATGTGTGTGTATACAAGAAAGTGAATTGTGATTGTCAAGCAAAATAGTCAGCAAGAGCACATGGGTTAACATTTGGATTTAACCCTCGGCATTTAATACATCACCCTTGGTGAGCAGTGGGCAGCCATGACAGGTGCCCGGGGAGCAGTGTGTGGGGACGGTGCTTTGCTCAGTGGCACCTTGGCAGATCGGGATTCGAACCGGCAACCTTCTGATTACGGGGCCGCTTCCTTAACCGCTCCGAGGGTGCAGTCTGACTCCTGGTCTTGCTGTTTCAGGTTTTGAACTGTGTGTGTGTGTGTGTGTGTGTGTGTGTGTGTGTGTGTGTATGTGCTTACCTCCCTGGCGAGCACACACAAGAAGCAGCCATTACTGAAGTCATTTGCTTCCAGTTTGAAAACTGTTTCGCTGCAGCAGCCTTCCAACTTCAGAGGGATCAACCTAAAGAGCGAGGAGAAGACTGAGGGGCTTAAAAAATCTACTACAGAGCAAATAGGGCAAGTTGGGATTTCATATGTTTTTATGACACATTGATGTGGCTGTGTGTATGTGTTCACTTCTTGAAGAGTTAACACAAAACTCACAAACTAATTCTGAAACTTCACTTAAACTTGTCTTCCCTTGATGCTGAGATGCCATAAAGCCATCATGCTGAATTTATCCTGTGATGATGTAAACTGGGTCAGCAACAAACAAGTTCCAGCTGAAAACGCAGCACATTGTTCACCACCCTGTTCTGTCCTCAGAAGAAGGGGATGTTCTGCCTGCATCTCAGGCCTCCTGCTGACATGAAGCAGGGCTGACGCTCTCACACAGTACAATTTGTGTATCTGCGCCTTCCCTGCCTATCCCTGGAGCCTCATTTACAACACGTCTTGTGTGTGTGTGTGTGTGTGTGTGTGTGTGTGTGTGTTCAGTTTACATCTCAGTGGTAATGAAATGACCTCACAGAAACACAACAAGCCAACTGAGAATTAAAGTGGGGACCCTTTGCTGAAAAAAAAGCTTATTTACCAAAGATTCAGGCCAGACCCAGCCACTGGGGGCGCAAGTGACCGTACGTTGCTTGGTTCCAGTCCCAATCCCGTGTAAATGGGGAGGGCATCCGGCTTCAACCTTACCATGTCATCTTATACATATGATTTATCGAAACGTATGTACAGAGTGTTGATTTCTTCACACAGTCTTTGGGGTTGGGCCAAATTACTCCACTTTGCTGCATGTTGTACATACAAAATGTTGCATGACAACTAAACTTTGCTGAGGTTGTCTAGGGGTAGGTGAACATTAGGGTTTAAAATAGCTTTTTTACTACCCTAAAAACCCCAAAAAAGTAAAACAAACAAAAAAAAAAAAAAAACTGTATGTATGTGTATGCATGGCCGTGCGTATACCTGAATGGTACGAGTCTAGGTCTGTTCTCTGTGCTCTTCAGTGCTCTCTCAACAAGCTGCTCATTCTCCTCTGTGTTCTCTGAGCATGTGCAGTAGACCACCGAATGCACCCTGGGAACTGGAGTTTTCCCAAACACAAAATGCCCATATTCAGACGTGTGCCATCTTCAGCAGGAAAGTAGGCCAAAGACTGGAAGCAGTTAGAAACTGGCAGACACAGGCATGTGTGTGTGTGTGTGTGTGTAAGACTCACAGCTCAGCGCATGACTGAGGTCCCTTCTCTGCTTGCTGGTCAGTGAGTCCAGTTTATCGGCAGACACTGAGCCCTGAGAGAGGCCCCGCAGCAGGCTGGTGTCTGAAACGTTCACACTCAGCATCGGCTAGTGATGATTTCGATGACGACGTGGGATTCGCGTACGTACCGCCATCCTCATTCACAATGTGATCCACGGGGTTGTTGAGCGCAGAGCAGGAGCACCGAGGCATCAGCAGGACGAGCCGCACCTTCTGCATGCGCGAGTCCCATTCGTTTAGCTGGACGAAGTTCTCAGGTATCAGCTGTACGTCTACACACATGCATACACAAATATGTTGTTACGTGTCCTGGCCATTAAAAAGGTCAACACAATATGGAAGATTTTCCTGGCTCCCACCCCTTTGCCACCAGCCATTTTTAGATAAGGGAGTGCAAAATAAATCCTGAACTCAGCTGACAACTTTTTCTTAAATACCACTGTAGCTGTAAACATTGGCAGGTAAAGTGTAGCGATTGTCACCTGTGATACACAGCAGCACAGCACACAGTGCAAACAGTGAAATTTGTCGTTTTTTTGTTGATGTGCTCCTGGCTTGGGAGGGCTTAAATGAATGCAAAAAAAATGCATCTTTAAAACAACCAACTTTTTTTTAATAACATCTATAGGAATCAATGGAGTTTTCGTGGAAAACTATTAAAAGCTAGACCTTCAGAGAAAGCTCTGTAGTTTGAGACGTCCAAGTTCATTCTAAATAAAAATATGTACGAGCAAGGAGAGCGGCCCTGATGGAGAAACCAGGAACATGTGACCTGGGCGTCTAGAATGGCGCCTCCATGTTCTCCAGACTGCGCACCAGCATACACCTCAGCAGCCAGAGGAAGAGAATGAGTACCTGAGACCACTTACGTAAAGTACGAGAAATTGTGTCCTCAAGATGTAACACAGGGGGCGCTATTTTCAAAGTGGCACTAAGCACACAGCTACTGGTGTAAGTAGCTATTACATAAAGAAATAAAACAATAAAGAACGACTTAGTAGTTATCTGTATATTGAAGAAGAGTGTTTAATCTATACATGTTTAATCTATTTATTTAAGTAAATCATAAGGGCATCTTTCAAATTACACTACTGTACACATGTTTATAATATAACGCTGCGCTTCGCATCAGCACGACAACAGTGGCAGGAGACTCGCTCACTCTTGCAGCCCATATCGGCCAGCTGTCTCTGTAGCGCCACCGTGTGCTCGTGGTCGGGGGCGACCCCACACAGGGTCACTCTGGCCGAACTGCCGACCGCCAGGACCGCCACGTGGGCCACAGTGAGAGCGGAGAAAGAGCCCACCATCATCACATCGCAGTCCTGTAGGAGCAGGGGCCGTAGCGCACACGCAGCCAGACTACGAGATTTATCCTACAAACTCACACACACACACACACACACACACAAAGTAAACATTTTGTCGCTCACCAGGTGAATGTGTGTGTTATTTATGGATGGGAGGGTGGGTGTACCTGTATATTTAGCGTGTAGTCCTGGACCAGGTGAGTGTCTACCAGCAGTCTTTTGGTGTGTGAGGGAAATATCAGAACGTCTGGGCAGTGCGTGTCCCTACAGAATGTTTTACCCTCCAGGAGTGTGTGTGCATCCACTTCAGAGAAACCCTCTGACCACAGCACCTCACACACATTTTGCACACTGCACAAATACCAACAAACAAGTGTTCAGTATCCATCCCAGAAAAATATTGTGAAAATTGTGCAGTGTCTGCGTGTGTGTGTGTGTGTGTGTGTGTGTGTGTACCTGCTCTTGAGAGTGTTCACCCAGGCATAGATTGGAAGTGTCTGGGCTCTTTCTTGTTTTCTCCTCACACACTCTGGCAGCGTATCAGCGATGGTCAGCAGGTTGTGTTTTATTCTGCAGCGAGCCAGAGATGCTGCCAGCTTAGTTCTAAATCTGCCACACACACACACACACACACACACACACACACACACACACACACACACACACACACAGATGAGAATCTTTTATTAATAGCTGTGGACAGCTAATATATGACTACGCAACAGACAGCAAATAACAATTTTTACAACCAATCTACACCCTCTCACTCTTCTTTCCTCATCCTCACACATTGGTAGTGATTTGTAATGTTCTTCACAAAAATTGCTGAACGGTTCTAATTCTTCTGTTACTTTGCTCAGAAAAGTAATCGATTAATTCAGCTATGTTGTTCGGGTTTTACAGATGAGATCGATTTTGGCAAAACCAACCTGCAGAGACACAACTGCACCTGCAGGACCTCCTCCATAGGCTCCACCTCCACCTCATCACAGACGATTTGCTTGGTGGGCTGAAACTTTCTGTCCATGAGGTCAAAGAGCATGACTATCACCAAGGGCATGAGGTCATCAGGCTGCAAGAATTGAAGTGAATTCAAATTCATTTCTTCTTGAGACCCCAATCATCACCACCACCGTCCAGGTCTTATCTATCAGACCTATTTTATTTTAAATAGTTCTCCTAGAGAAATCAAACAGTAGACCATTTCATCAAATTCCATCCGGGTTTTTAACACCCGGCACGTATTTCTATATTAGGGGGTTGGGTGGATCCATTAGAGAGCATCGAGTCCTGGAAGAAACTTCCAGTGAAACAATCACTGACGTCTTCCAATGGAGGCCGTCATTGACTCTACTACCAGCAAATGGTTGGGGGGGGGGGCAGGGAACCCATGATGGACAGGGTCCCTCCAGGATCAGGGGTGAGATCCGCTGGTCTTTGAAGGGTGCGCAGCTCACCATTGCATGAGACGAGCAGAAGCAGCTGTCAACTAAGACATCCTCCAGGAGCTCTGTGTCTGAGAAGGAGAAGAGGGATTCTATGGTCACTACCTGCTGAAGAAATGAACTCCACTACATTTCTACATTTCTTCCGACTCTGACTAATCACACATCAGCAGCATCACAAGCCGACACGTAACAGTTGCTCCTCACGTCTGGTTTTAATTCGTACACAAAAAGAAAAAAGGACTTGCTGCACATTAAAAATGATTGGGGTTCTAGTTTTGATTAGAATTTATATAAATAAAGCTGTTGAACGAGACAGGAAAAAATGAAGGTTTGCACATGTGACGTATTGATGGGGCCAGGTTTAAAAGATCCAGAATTAGGAAGTATCTTGCAGGAGAGCTGTCAATCATCAGGCTCCTCCCATTCTGAACTTCTGCATGATACAAATAAGCACCAGATGGCTTTTTCTTGCTTTATCAATTGATGTAAATCCTGAGGATGCTTCTCGCCTGCAAATTGTGCCCTAAAGAGTACACTCACATTTGAGTGCATCAAACGCCAGAAGATAAGCTCTCTGCTGCTCTTGGGTGGTGATTCCTGAAGGCGTGGCTGGATGTGTGTCGCTCCTCTTTCCGTATTGTATTTTGGCATCAGGCTTCTCCTCAAGGGCATGGTGGAAAATGGCAGCTGCGTGGGCATAAACGTGATCTGGGGCTCCAAACCAGCGGCTTGTGGCCGCACGTGTTTCAGGGTCCGAAATATCTACCTCTGAAGGGTGAAAAGTGGGCTCTGATAGTTTTGAGGTATTTGTACCGGAGTTGGAAGTGTGCAGGGAGTGGTGTGTGCTTGTAGTGTGCAAATGTGTGGTAGGCATATTCAGATTTATGGCTGGTCGTGTAAATAAGTGTATATATTTGTTCTTTAACCCAGGGCTCTCAGGCAGTGGTTTCATCGACCTCAGAGTCAAATTGGAAGCCTCTGTGGCCAATAAGTAACTACATGGGAGATCTGAAAACACGGCCAGGACTTGGATTCAGGATGTAAAGTTTAAGAACCCTGCCCTAAAGGCAGTTGGTGGTGTATTAAATGATCAGTGGGTAGGATAGGGAATTTGGTAACTCTTGACTAAGGTTTATAAGTTCATAATTTCCAGATGATTTCCATATGGTTAGAGTCTGCACGCCCCATCATGAACCTGCAACAGAGAGCAGCCAGCCTCAGTGCTGAATAGACGACACACGTTCGCACTCCATGAAAGCGCTTCCTTTCACCCTTCACCTCCCCTCTGTCCATAAAGTAAATGTGAAACAGGAGCAGCTCTCATACCTGGCTGACCTTTTGTAACACAAACCCAGGGGTGGATTACTGAACTGGCCTATTCGGGCCATGCAGAGGGTCCCAAGGCCCCAGAGCGCCTGGTTGCGCTCGATTTACAGGCTTTTATCATCTCTTAGTAAGATGCACAGACTCCTTTGCATGTCTGCATGTGCTTTTAAAGATTTTTGGGTGACAAGTCTTAAATTTAAAGGAAGACTAGACACTATTACTCACAGGGCCGCATCTGCTGAGGCTTAAGTAAAGCGTACAGGTGAAACTGAATACCTCAACTGCGGCTGAAGTTTGTTCATCTGAGTCCACGCCTGTAATCTGCCTCGGCCTATTGGCTCCTTCGTTAAGGGAGTATGGTAATTAGATGCGCACAATATTGCTCCACTCAGATCAGTCATGCTAAATAAATAATTGGGCTTTGGCAGCAGAACAAAGCTCCTCCTCTAATGCCTTGCACTGGCACCGAACAAGACGGGAGATGGATGGGGTCATGTCTGTCACAATGCTAATTGTATATCTGCTCTCAGTCTCTAAAGACGGGCAGAGGCTCCTCTTTTCTTCCTTTAGGCCACTGTAACCTGATCTTAAAATAATTTGAGCACACTTGGCAAAATTATGGTATAAAAACCAGATTCAATTTAAAGTGAAACTAAATAATTTATTTTAATTGCTGTGATAACTGAATCCAAGGCTTCTATTGACTAAATGACAGAAAACATGCACTGATGATCATGTCTGTTTTATACTGACTCTTCCTTTCACATTCTGTTACGATTGACTAATTGCAAAATATGCATAATCAAAAATCTTGGTGTAACATTTTGTAATATTTTTACAATTTTTACAAGCATTTAATGTCACAGAAATCATGTTTTCCTTATAAAGTAAATTATGTAATATGATTATATCAACAGCAGGCCTATATATGAACCAAATGACATGTAGATGACACGTTTGACCTACAGCCCAGTTACTTTTCAAACACCAAGAAACCAAAACCTACCTGTGCAGATGAGGAGTCTCATCAGAAGGTGCTCTTTGCCACGAGTGACACCGCCACCACCGGCTCAGTTTGGGAAGCCTTGGTAACAATATGCTAATCTACACAGACCCAGATCCATCAGGCTCTCTTATCTCACTGTGTGATGTTTACAGATTAAATCGCCCCTTTACCATCATCTTCTGAGTTTATGACAACTGTTGCATTAGTCATGGTTTATTACGGTTTATGATTCATCATTAGGTCACAGGTCGGAAATATACAGGATTATTAGGCCATATCAAAAGACTGCAGTCTAAAGTGCTTCCTGTATAAAAATACTGAGCTGTTTGGTTAGCAGACAACAGGGAGGTTCTTTACATGACACGTCACAAGCCGAAACCTTCCTCCAATTCTGCAACAAGCATCCTGTCCTGGGAGTTGAAAAAGGACTTCTGTACATAATGTCTTGTATGGGTTTAAAAGAAAAAAAAAAAAAAAAAAGATTGATATTGAAGCCCTTTTTACTGTTTTGGTCAAGTCTCTGTACAGTCCAACAGGCAATCACAGCAATGACAGTCTGAATTGTGATCATCCATGCCAATAAGCGTGGGGCATCCTTGACATTCAGTTCTTGCCTTTTCCCTTGCCCTTGCCCTTGCCTTTTCCTTTTCCTTTCCCCGAATCTCCAGCCTTGTCCTTGGCAGGCTTAGCCTTCTTTTGCTGCAAGCATGAGAGCAGATACAGCAAATCAATTTTACTACAGTGACACTGCTGCAATAAACCTGTGAACACTACAGTTAAAGGTCCCCTGACATGAAAAATAATCTCACAAAGTAAAATTAACATTGATATGAGTTCCCCTAGGCTGTCTATGGTCCTGCAGTGGTAAGACATGGCAATAGTTGTAAAGAGTGCTTCACCATTCAGAACGCGGCAGCTCAGACGGTTGGATCGGGAATTTGGCCCCTTGTTTCATTTGATTTATTTTTTCCTAGAAAAAACGGCAATAGTGTTGATGACGTCATTTCTGCGAATGCACGCTCACTTCTGTAGGCCGCTGTCCTCCTCATTAGCATTTAAATCCACACACACTGAAACAGCGCGTCCTGGGAAAATCTCATTGTGTGGCTGTAATTCTGCACCACAGCTGAACTTTGGACAGAGACTTCAGATACAGTATTAGGGGGCCACTAACACCTATATTAAATTCATGTCAGGGGATCTTTAAGGTTTTTGATCTTAAATTGGAAAAGTAAAAAGTAAAAGTAAAACTGGTTATTTGCAATTAAATGACCAAAAAATATTTTGAAAACTGCAACATAAAATCAGTTTGAGATAAATAAGCATTCTGGACATGGGACATCTCTGACTCACACACTGTTACCTTAATCATGGCATCTGCACCTAGCCCTTCCTCCTCCTCTTCCTCCTCTACCCCCTGTGATTCCTGTTCTTGGTCGAGCGCTCCTGTATCAGCCTCAGGCGCTCCCCGCCGTCCCTTCTTTACCATCTGGAGGGAGTACGGTGTCAGGTGGCTCTCCTTATTGTACGCTCGTGTGAAGGCTGCCTTTATCTGACAAAAAGACGCAAACCAACAGAGTCAAGCCACTGCTGTTAAATAAATGATTAGGGTTCCGAAACCGAAGCCCCACTTCTTTATTTGGTTGGAGCCAGCAAGTGTTAAATTCGACATGCACACAAACTCTCATTTTCCTGGACACCGTCCTGATTTTTGTTCAAGACACCCACAAAGTTCTACAGAGTGTCTTTAAGAACCCCATATCTTTTATTTAGCCTACTGACTTTTTGTTTTTGGTGTGTAGGTGCTCTGCCGAAAGACTAAATGCTACTGCGTGATTCTGTGGATGTCATATGACACTGGGGGTTTTGGTTACCATTCAGTGTGTGGCTTGGGGGGAATAAATATCACTCTCAAACAAGCTTCTTTTTTCCACACTTGGATTTCAGTCCTTTACGTGTCTTGTGGAGAATTACTGTGTAATTACACGGATGTGCCCATAAATGAACCTGAGGTGAGGTACATGCATCTGGTAGGTGCACGGTCTCACCTTGGGGTCAAGTTTGGAGTAAGGATCAGGCTGCCCCCCCCAGGTGCTGATCTCCATGATGTTGTCCACGTCCTCCTTGATGATATTGTAGTCGTCCATAAACTGTACTGCTTGGCTGGCTCCCTCTGCCCCGGCTGTCTGTAGAGGAGTCAGCAGAGCGGCGCGCAGGTACGGCAGGTATTCCAGATTCACCGCCTGCTTACTGCACATTGTCCTGGGAGAGAAGAGCCAATGAGGCAGGAATGCCACAACTCTACTAACATAGCTTGCAAAGGTGGTAAGCTTCTAACCTCAGGCTCATGTGAGTTGACAGCTCCTGGACTATGCGGTTGTGTTTGCCGGTGCTGGAGAATTTGCCCAGCCAGCTCGGGAAAGTGGGAAACTGGCTCATGTAGCCCCGCATCAACTCACCCGGTAACACACTGGCATAGATTGCCTGCAACACACACGAACCGCGGTGTTTATTCAAGTTCAGGACAGCCAGGCCCTAAGACCTGTAGGTCCCTTCTTTTTAAATGTAAGGGTTACGCGTATGTGCGTGACCTGTGTGGGCAGCAGTGACCACGTCTGACTGGAGCGTATACGCCGGTCCACCAGATCACCATCACAGATGCTGTCAGCCGTTTTACTCAGCAGCACCAGGTGACTCTTCAGACTGCCACTGTCACACATTAACAACAGCATCATGACAACATTGCAAGGAATACATTAGCCACCCTAAGCAGGCTTTAGGCTACACTTACCCAGTCTGATTAGGATTGATAAATTGCAAAATGATTTTATTCAAAAAAACTTTAATATGACTTTACTCATGCTTTATACAGTATTGAGTATGGTGATCACACAGATGTGTGTGTGTAGGCATGTGCGCTTTACCCCGCTGCAGCTGGTCGAACATGTATGTAATTCTCCTGTACAAAAAGTGGAGCAAGCGAATAGTCATGGAAGAACAGGTCCGATTTATCGATCAATGACATGTGGGCAGTCTCGTCCCCTGAGGCGAACACTTTCCGACACACGTCAAACGGACCCTGCACACAAACGCACACAAATCTTTATTGGATTGAAAAAGAAAGTAGAGAGTATACAGTGGGAGAGAAAGTGGAGAATTACCAGTTTCATGTCTTTCTTGGCATTTTGGGCATCAGCCTTTGCCTGGTCATAGGTTATGACCTTGTCTTTGACTGACCACATACTCAGATTATGCAGGACCTGTCCAGAAAAACATCAAAATACATTACAATGCAATACAGTTGGGTCTGTTTATTTTTGGTTTTAAGTAGTAATATGACTGTACCTGTCGAACATCCTGATTTGATGCCAGGATGATCTCATTAAGAGCAGGAGGTGGAATCTTAAGGCCTTCCTTAAAGGCAATAGACATCATGGCACCCTGGGGGAGAAGCACCATTGTGGTTAGAGAGGATGTGGCTGATTCAGTGATTAAGGGTGGCGGTAGCCTTGTGGGTAAGATGCCTACGAACCAGAAGATCACAGGTTCAAACCCAACTTAATACCATTGTGATCTGTTTTAAGTATTAATCACCTTTAGGGTGGTAGTTCAGAAGTATGTTGTAGTTAATTCTGGTGTTTAAATAATTAAGGAAGTTAACAACTGAGTATGACTGTAGGAGGCAGCATGTGTGTAAGTACCTTTATCTGCTCTACACGTGGCCGTTGGAAGCGCAGATCAAAGCAGTAGTTGGCCAGTGAGCGAATCTTCTGATGGTTCCGGTCATTGCACATGCAAATGATGGGAATCTTTGAGCTCTTGATCAAACCTATCAACTCCTACAGCCAGACAGAACAGAAGAGAGTACAGTGTATTTTGTAAAGATTTGTGTTGCTCTTTCTCTCAATTCAGACTACCTTCATCAGGATTAACCATTCCACGTATTCTGTTTTTTTTTTTTTTTATATATTAATAAGAAAAATAAAAATGTCAATGTTGCTGAGTCTTGTGGGGGCAGTGGTGGCCTAGCGGTTAAGGAAGCGGCCCCGTAATCAGAAGGTTGCCGGTTCGAATCACTGAGGTGCCACTGAGCAAAGCACCGTCCCCACACACTGCTCCCCGGACGCCGGTCATGGCTGCCCACTGCTCACTCAGGGTGATGGGTTAAATGCAGAGGACAAATTTCACTGTGTGCACTGTGTGCTGTGTATCACATGTGACAATCACTTCACTTTACTTTATTGTGGTGTTAAAGGGCTAAACACACACAATGATTCAGATGCGTACATACCTGCATTCCTCCTCTGTCTTCATTCCCTGCCATCCCATCCACCTCGTCCATAATCAAAGCGTGCTTTTTGCTGACCATCTGAGCTGCACCTACAACAAACCATCAGCACACCATGGTATACCTACTACACAAATGCTCACAGAAAGCCTGGCATAGAATATGTGTTATATAAGCTAAAGTCATTACTGAAAAGCTGCTTGTTTTCTTGATTTTTAAAGGTTAACGTTACCTGTGTAGAAATTTTTGATGCTGGTATTGTTGAGCGACTCGGCTATAACCTCTTTCAGGGTGTTTTTACTGCGTGTGCAGCTGGCATTCATCTCCACATAACTATATCCCAACTCCTGCAAAGAAACACAACAAAATGGAATGTCCATAGGGTTTCATACTAATGTCAGAGTTCAGCCATTTGAGTTTTGTTTGTTATAGTGTTTTACCTCACACACAAGTGTAGCAGTTGTGGTCTTCCCCACTCCTGGAGGTCCTGACAGCAGCGCTGCCTTAAAACTTGACCCGTCGTCTTTACCGCCAAACCGGCCAGAACGCTGTGCTACATAATTACATGAAACTGAAGATCTACAGCAAGCAAACACTGACCTAATTTCATCCACAGAATAAAGGATTCATCAAAACTCAACAGTTATGAATGATATCAGAGAGAGAGAGAGAGAGAGAGAGAGCATTTGTATGGGTGCATTTACAGCAATTTTTACAACCAGTTTCATAATCTTTCATGCAATTTAAAATGAGCAATGCGGGAGCCGCCTGGATTGTACTGTTCGAGATGGTGCGTTTGTGAAATGTTCTGTTGTGGTGTGTACGTGCCTGCAGGTTTGTCTCCGCTGTGATTTTTGTGCCAGTGCTGCAGCCATCGTAACAGCTTTGATGCGCAGCTCTGCTCCCCCTGCTGGCCAATCACAGTCTTCAGGTTCCTGGGTCGGTATTTGTCCACCCACAACAAACTGTTCCCGGCGTCCTCTGGAGCCGGCGGGTGGCCGAACGTCAGCTCCTTCTTCACCTCCGTCGTTGTGGCAGGGCTTGTCTTTTTGGGTGTCTGGCCTTTGTTCCGTGAAGTGTGCGGTTTTTGGGGGCTGGGCTTTCGAGGACTAGGGGTGAACTGTGATGTTTTCTTAGAGGGAGGTGTCTTCACCTTACTCTTCACTCCTTTGTTCTGGGGGAAACCAAATCATAATTCATAATTTAGATAACAACATCAAAGCATTCATCAGGATAAGGGCCAATCATATTGCAGAAAAACACTTGCATTCAAAGTGAAAGTGAAGTGATTGTCATTGTGATTCTCTGCAGCACAGCACACGGTGACACAAGGAAATGGTGAGCAGGGGGCAGCCATGAAAGGCGTGTGGGGACGGACCACAGTGGCACCATGGCTGTTTGGGATTCAAACCCACGACCTTCTGATTACGGGTCCGTTTCCTTAACCGCTAGGCCACCGCTGCATCTAACAATCTAATGCAGTAGCTACAAATATTTTTTTTACCTCTGCTTCAGCAGCTATCTCATACTTGGACTTTTTCCCTGGCTTGGTTCTGATGAGTTCCAGCAGATCATCCTCATTAATGATCTTTGTGCCAAAGCTCTCTGCCTGGTGAAGAACAGTTTTGCGTTTTTAAGAAACCCTGCACAACGAATGCTGAATGTACATATTTAGACTACATGAGATCTGACTACTTCACTACATGCCAAAATAAATGACGGGACACGACAAAAAAGCTGAGGCTTACTTTCTCTGTCTTGGAGGCTCCACTGTCCCGCCCCAGCACCAGATAACCCGTCCTCCTGCTGACGTTTCCGGTCACCTTCCCCCCGTAGCGCTCGATCAGAGACTTGGCGTCATCACGCTCCATCGATTCCAACACACCCGTCAAGACGAACGTCAAGCCCTCCAGACAATTCTCCGCCCCCTGACACACACACACACACACACACACACACACACACACACACACACACACACAACCCGTTACTGGGCACAAGAGGCCAGCTCTGTACAGCTGCATTTCTGTGTTTTGGACAGACACGGTGCAGATGTTGACGGGTGGAATCGTGCATTACCTGTGGGACCTCTTTAGACCCCAGTGCTCGGGGCCCTTCCCTGTTGAGGTAGTTTCGGAACGCGGCAGCGTTGCCCCGGCGCTTCTCGGCGTCCTCTGGGCTTGTCTGACGGAGTAATAAACTGACTTAGGGGCCGTGCTAACGTTGGATTAAACCCTCGAAAGACACACTCCGACTGACCTCTGCTTTCTTAGGAGAGACCTTCGGAGTGCTGGGTGCGCTTTCGTTTTTGGGTGTGGTCGTTTTAGGGGTGGCTGCATTCCCTGACGGCTCCTTTTTGGAGGAGGAGACTTTCTTTCTCTCTTCTTCCTCATCCCTCCGCTTCATGGAGGCCAGTTTAGAGCTGCTCTTCTTAGGCGAGGGACCTTTGGGGCTCTGAGTTTTAGGTCCCGCTGGTTTGGCCCTGCTGCTCTGTTTGTCCAGAGACGCGGACGAACTGTGTCCCTCCCCAGAATCTTTACGAGCCTTGAGAGAACACACACCAGAACATTTACTGCTAATGTGTGCATCACACACACACCATACACACGACGACACACCAACCTTCTTCGCCACTGGAGCTTCGTCCAGCATAGCAAGGGTCCGAGCAAACTCCTCATCTTCATGAACCTGTTTCTCCAACTGCTGGCATACATGCATGTGTGCACACACACACAAATATGTCCAGATCTCGTAGCAAAGTGCTTAAAAAGTATTTTATTTCTGCAAAATTAAGCCCCACCTCCATATCCTCATCCATTTGTAGCTGCCTGGCAATTTGCTCATCGTTCAACGACTCCTCCAAATCCTGTGTTGACTTTAAAAATGACAGATGGTGCTGTAGAAAAACAAACCTCCACAGAGCATCGGAATACTTCTCAGATATGAAACACAACCCAGTTCCACAGGTACTCACTGCTTTCCTCTTGGTGCTCGCCACCAGCTTCTTCTCGGAGCGCTGAACGGCGCCAGAGCCGAAAAAGTCCAGCACCGAGGTGGGCGTGTGTTTGGGTTTGGGTGGAGATGACTGTTTCGGCGTAGGGGGAGACTTCACCGTGGCTGTGCTTGCTTTAGAGGGGGATTTCACTCGATTTTTAGAGGACACCGTCCCGCCTTTCTCCCCACCCTTTACCATCTTCTTCGCAACGTTCTCTTTGTGCTTCTTCAGGGAAAGAAATGCGCCGTCCTCATCTGAGTCTGAACACATAAAAATAAACCCAACATGACATCAATGTTTACAACGAGCGCGGTAGCTTTTAGTCTTTACCGGACGTCTATCACTTTAAAAGGTTCCTTGTTTATGAGAACAAGAAACGTGTCCATACACAACCTACAGAAAATAATCTGGTCCTCACCAGTCTCAGAAACATACTGCACCGGGCCTTTCTTCTCCTTGGACTTCTTCTGCTCACCATCTTTTTTGTCTTTGGTGTGTTTCCTCTCATTCTTCTCTTCTTCAGAATCTGATAGGAGATCATGTACATGACTGTACTGCCACAGACGACCAAATACTTATCATTAATCTGGACTTAAAACCCTGAGTGATCGAGTTTATGAAGCTACGGAGTCAAGTAATTCCATGAAGCAATTTCATATGGCACAGCTGGGGGATATGGACCATACCTGAGTCTAAGATGGTTCTCCTCTTCCTCTTTTCTGAAGGCTTCTCTGCAGAGGCCTTAAACACAGAACACGCGTCGCTCTTAAAATGGGTCTACGCCATACAGTAACAAACGCAACTCACATGCAACGAACAGGAGAAAATGTCTAACTTCTGTCATTTAACTGTTGGATTGAAATTGGACTTGCATTGCTATAAAACACACACACACACACATATGTGTGTGTACGTGTGTGTGTGTGTGTTTTTCATAGCAATGCAAGTCCGAAATTCCAAACTAACATGCTATTTACTGCAATAACACAGAATCTGAGATTTTTCAGTATGTCCCAACTCTAAGCATGAAACCAGAACAAAGTGCAGGGAACCAATCCCCTGTCTACATTAAATACACGCTCCCCGAGTTTATTTAAAAGATGGATATTATGAGTATTGTGTGTGGAACCTTGGATGCGGATTTCTTCTTGCTCTTTGGCTCCTCGTCCGTGCTGCTGCCGTTCACTGGGGCTTTGGGGACAGCAGGTCTGGCGGAAGCGAAAAACTTACGGATGTCCTGCAAACCAAGAAAAAAAAAACCCCACACATTTATTTAAAGGAAATGTCATTTGACCTGAGCCACCACACGGACAACGTCCCGACTGAATTATGTACTGAACGCGATCATAACGCTGGACGCATAAAGCTTTTACTGTCCTTGTGTAAGTATGATGAGAGGTGGTTCGGAGCCAGGCGGCAGATGCAGAGTAATAACAAGTTCATCTTCATCTTATACACAAATCACGCGATAACCGGAGTAAAGGTGGAGTAAAGGGTTCAGCGAGGCGAGGCGGCCGCACCACCTCACCATCATCGAGGACACTGCGTGGACCTCCCGGTGTTGGCCGCGGACAGGACGCCTGTCAACAACCTGTGGGCTGCGACGGGTCTTTGGCGCCAAGTTGGCTCTGGCGCCGTGTGATGACGCAGGCGGGCTGGCGATGATGATGATGATGATGATGCTGCTGCGTCCCGGAGAGACTCGGTCTTCTCCTCACGTCACATGTTAAAATACATACAGTCCGACACACGACATAAATACAGACCAACGAGGCGAAAGAACAAAAAACAACAACAATATATACAGTATAAAAAAACGCAGTTTAACGTCCTAATTTTAGGCAGAACGCCGGCGGCATTTCTGACTTTACAATTTTTTTTAAACTTTCTTATTATTCAACTGTCGGAAAAAAAAACTCGAGTGGGTATTTTAAACACATTTAAAGTGTTTTTGCTAAATAAGGTTCTTGTCTGTCCGATTCCTGGTAATCTAATTTTAAATTTGTATTTCAATGTACAGCGCTTTGGTCAGCTCCTTTGTTGTGTTAAAGTGTTTTATAAATAAATATGGTATGGTATGGTATGGTATGGTATTGTATGGTATGGTATAGTATGGTATGATATTGTATGGTATAGTATGGTATGGTATGGTATGGTATGGTATAGTATGGCTGATGTTAGTAGCCTAGTGGGTAACACAATCACCCATGAACCAGAAGGCCCAGGTTCAAATCCCACTTACTACCATTAAGACACTTAACCCCTTAGTGTCACTCTGGATAAGGGTGTCTGATAAATGGCTCAAAAAGAATGGTGTGGTATGTATGGTATGGTATATAATGGTATGGTATGGTAACACTGTGGGGAGGGAGTCTAGCTGACAGGTGAACGATTTAGGTTTTTTAATAATATTTGATACGTCAATTATGGAGGGAAGCGTGAAACTGAGAAGAACTGATAGGAAGGCAGCACGGGGCCTACTTCTGAGTAAGAAGCCCCTACATTATTAATTTGTTGGTGGATATCAGAGATTTTGAGAGTGAAATAAGGCGTGAGAGAGTTGCAAAATTCATCATAATAAAAATAAGAGGGGAATGAATCAGAAAGCTTTGTTATTTTGCTAAACAGAGAAAAGAGAGACTTTTCTACCTTCACTAGAACAAATTAAACCAGAGTAGTATGCAGATTGGTTAGAGATGTATATGGTATATTTATATGGTCCAAACTTTTTTCCAGAGAATCCTATCAATGTTAATATTCCCATATGGTACTGAGTAAAGAACCATTACAATATGTTGTTGAAAGAGTGTTTTGAGTTTTTGTTGTTGCTAATAGAACAGCACACGGTGCACACAGTGAAATGTGTCCTCTGCATTTAACCCACCACACTTAGTGAGCAGTGGGCAGCCATGACAGGCGCCCGGGGAGCAGTGTGTGGGGACGGTGCTTTGCTAAGTGGCATCTTTGCGGATCGGGATTCGAATTGGCAACCTTCTGATTACGGGGGCCGCTTCCTTAACTTCTAGGCCACCGCTGCCCCTATTGCTAACAGAACATCATATTGTCACTACCCTGAGCTGCTTATTCCTGTTAACGCTGGTGCAGGGCAGGAAGTCACACACACTCACACCCTTCACTCACAATTCAGAGTCACCAGTCCACCAAGTGTGCACACCTTTCGACGGTGGGAGGAAACTGGAGAAACCAGGGGAGACCTGCGCCAACACAGGGAGAGCATGCAAACTCCGCACAAACAAGGCCCAACCTTGGAGGAGTGAGGTCACATTGTTAACTGTCGCACCCCCGGACAGCTCTAACAACCTGACCTGTGTAAACTCATTCCCGAGATCCTTATTGTTTTGCTTTTTAATTTCCTGCGGTTTGTAACCTTACTTAACAGGGCTGAAAACCCTGTGCAGCCCTCACCATGTACGAGGCCCCAAAGCCTAGCGGTTAAGGAAGCGGACCCGTAATCGGAAGGTTGTCGGTTCGAATCCTGATCCACCAAGGTGCCACTGAGCAAAGCACTGGTCCCCGGGCGCCTGTCATGGCTGACCAAACAGAGGACACATTTTGTTGTGTCAGCATGTGCTGTGCTGCAGTGTTTCACAACCTACAATCACTTCACTTTCACTGTACATTTTGCACACGTTTGTCTTGTCTTGTGTGAAATAACCCATACACTGGAACCAGTCCTCTGCACAATACACAGACAATTGTGAAGCGTGAACTTTGAATGTTGTCCTTGTTTATTGTACAGAAAGTTTAAATTATATATACATAGTTTTTTGTCGATCGCACTATTAGCACTGTTGTACTGACAATGAATGTCTTGAATCTTGACTTCACTTTGTAGCGCGACCGAAGAGCGCTTTTATGGTCGCAGCGGCTTGCCATAGCCTTGCTCTCGCGAGATTTCCGTGGTGCGCGTCGGACGACTTCTCTAACCAGAATGCCTTGCGCGGGGACAGGAGGCCAGCGTCCGTTTCGAGCGAGGGCGTTCGGAAGCTGCCGCCGGCTCTGGATCTCCGGCTGCGCGGATGGCCGCGGCTCAGTCGAAGGCCGCCGGGGCGTCGCCGGCTCTGCAGGCGCCCGTGTCCCATTTTGACGAGGGCCAGATCGTGATGGCCAGGCGGCTGGGCCAGAGCGTCGCCAAGACGGCGGAACTCGTGGGCTGCTCCCGGGAGGAGGTGCTCAGCACCTTCCAGAAGTTCCCCGGCGACGCGCAGCCGGTCAGCCGGCGGCTGGGCCGCGGGCGCCCGAGCCCCGGCGCCGGGACCCACAAAAAGGCGCACCGCAGCCTGCTACGGTCCGGCCCGGTGCTGACGTCCGTCCACCGCCGACACCGGCTGCAGTGGGCGCGGGAGCGCCAGGGCTGGAGCCTGGAGCAGTGGAAGCAGGTGGCCTGGTCGGACGGGTCCTGCTTCCTCCTGGACAACGTGGACGGGCGCGCGTGCGTGCGCCGCGTCACCGGCGACGAGATGGCGGGATGCGCCGTGGGGAGGCGGCGGGAAGACCGGGTGATGCTGTGGGCCGTGTTCTGCTGGGAGACCCTGGGTCCCGCCGTGGACGTGGACGCCGCCCTGTCGCGGTCCACCTACCTGAGCCTGGTGGCGGACCACGTACACCCCTTCATGGCGGCGGTGTTCCCCGGCGGCGGGGCCTTCTTCCAGCACGACAGCGTGGCCTGCCACGCGGCGAAGAGCGTCCAGGACTGGTTCCGGGAGCACGACGGCGAGTTCAAGGTGCTGAGCTGCCCCGCGGACTCCCCGGACCTCAACCCGGCCCGGAACCTGTGGGACGTGCTGGAGAAGCAGCTGCGCTTCATGGAGGAGCCGCCGCGGAGCCTGGAGGACTTGAGGGACCTGCTGCTGACCTCCTGGTGCCAGATACCGCAGGACACCTTCCGAGGACTCGTGGAGTCCATGCCCCGACGGGTCCGAGCCGTCCTGGCGGCGCGAGGGGGACCCACTCAGTATTAGTGGACTTCTGGGCCCTTTACGCGCGTGTCGGACCCACTGTGTGTGTTTGCATATCATAATTTCACGTACCGTCGTACTGCTTCTTGAGACTTTCTGGGAGTGTGAAAATAAGATTTCCAGTTTCTGTGGGGGAAAAAAAAAAAAAAAGACTTAAAACCTTTGGACCTTATTCAACGTAACGTTCGACGTCATTATACACTGTTTCGGGGATATCGGCATCCTGAGCTTTTGCTACTGTCTTTATTTTTTTAGCTTTCATGAAGTCACTGCACAATTCACGTGTTTATGTAAAATACCACTGATTCCAGACATTGGAGAAGTGCTTGTTCATATATAGAGATATACACACACACACACCTTCTCATTCAATGTGTTTTCTTAATTTTCATGACCATTTACATTGGTAGATTCTCACTGAAGGCATCAAAACTATGAATGAACACATGTGGAGTTATGTACTTAACAAAAAAGGTGAAATAACTGAAAACATGTTTTATATTCTAGTTTCTTTGCTCTGATTACTGCTTTGTACACTCTTGGCAATCTCTCTATGAGCTTCAAGAGGTCGTCACCTGAAATGGTTTTCCAACAGTCTTGAAGGAGTTCCCAGAGGTGTTTAGCACTTGTTGGCCCCTTTGCCTTCACTCTGCGGTCCAGCTCACCCCAAACCATCTGGATTGGGTTCAGGTCCGGTGACTGTGGAGGCCAGGTCTCCACTTTTTGTTAAGTACGTAACTCCACGTGTTAATTCATAGTTTTGATGCCTTCAGTGAGAATCTACCAACGTAAATGGTCATGAAAATAAATAAAACACATTGAATGAGAAGCTGTGTCCAAACTGGCCTGTACTATATATTTAAAGGGGTGTACAAAAAAAATATCGATACAGCAATATATTTTGCAACATTTTATGTGGTGATTTTTTCAATACAGGGACCCCAAACACTGATATTTTTGTATACAAGTATAGTCCACTGGGGGGTGTGGTCAAGTGTGCTCAGCATGTGACTACAACCTCCACTCCTGTAGGTGGTGCTGCACAGCTGGCTACTTCACCTGAAATGCCAGGCAGTAATTCAGACGGCACAAACTATCTTGTATTTCGGCTCGGTTTTTACACAGTGAAGTGTAGAATATCGCAGTGTGTACGGAATATTGTGACCATGTACCATGATATGTATCTCGTGATCCTTGCCAATACACACCCCTTTTTATATATATTTTAAAATACAAAACCACGCTGTAGGTGATCACACACGACACTGATTAAGAACATTTTTGGATTGCAATGTGTGTGCAAGTATAACTGTTGCAATAATTAACAAATAATTTCCATAATTATTCAATCACACAAAATTGGATCCATTTAAATTGTTTTATTCTCGCTAACGCTCACTCATTTTTCCACTTTTATTCTATTTTATTAATTTGAACATGAAGAGGCTATTCTAACGACCCAGTGCTATCTGTCTCAGTTTAAACATGGTTAAATAAAGAGAATTGATTGAATTCGAGCTCTTTAAATACTGAAGTGTTTCTAAATATTTACTTTAGTAGTATTTCTATGTGATTAAGGAATTATTTTTCAACCCATCGCATGACCATCTCCGGAAAAAGAGAATCAGCCTTCTCATATGCCGGCACTGAACATGAAATGTTAAATAAAACACAATTCTACTGGACGTGGGAGGAAAAACAAACTTTATTCCTGAAGTAACTGCCATTCAATTATCAGGATGTTCCACCACTGTTGTTCTCTCGCTTATGTAGATCCCGTCCAGGAACTTCCGGATGTCCTTTTTCTGCACGGTGGTGGCCTGCTGGATGAGTGCAGCTAGGAAGAGAGGGGGAAAGCAAATAAATCATTAAAGTAATAAATATACAAAAAATAAAATAAAACAGAACGCAAGAAAAGCTGAAGGGAGAGGCATGCATGTTAGTGCTGGCAAAAATAAGACATATTAGACATGTAGAACAGAATAATGCAAAAGAACAAAACCCACTACACACAAGACAAAAATTGCACAGACAAACACACATAAAACGTTTCATGCAAACTGCAAAGGGAAGAGAATTAAAATAAATGATGGAAAACTGAGTCCTCTTTACCCTGTGAAAGAAAGAATTCTAACCTCTAGGGAACTACTGATCAGCCTCCACCACTGTGCCCTTCTCTGAAACGTAAATTCCATCCAGAAACTTTCTGATATCCTTGTTCTTCACTGTGGTGGCCTGCTGGATTAAAGCCGCTGCAAGACACACACTCTGGGTTACACACACACACACACACACACACACAATGCTCACAATGTCCTTTCACCATCAAACATAGAAGGCGACAGACCAGGAACAATTTTTTTTTTTTTTTTAAACTTAAAAATCCACTAAAACAAAAGTTTAAATCTAGACATCCCAGCTTCAATGTTAGATGCCAAACAATCCCATAATGCAATGCACACTTTGCTGAGAAACTGAGCACACTGCACTTCGCTTGTTCACGCTGGTGAATTTGAAGCACAGAAAAAGGAACTATGAGCTGCTTCACAAGCCATTTGCAGTCGACGTGGCAACTGATCTGCAGTGTAAAGATCACATTCTGCATTATGGGATCTGAAGTTTGTGTGTTATCAGCGCTTCATATCATCAGGCCATAATACATTTATACAAAATGATCTGTGGGCCGCAGTTTGACGCTGCTGCAATAGAGAACCCTGGAGGACCATTGTTTTTAACTACAACCTAACAAATTAGGTTCCCTGCTAGAGTGTTAAAAACTGTCTGGTATTCAAGCCCATTGGTGTGATTTAATAAAACATGAGTCAGGAAGGTGAAATTCATGTGTGTGTGTGTGTGTGTGTGTGTGTGTATATATATATAAATATATCTCCTTTCATTTTGGCCTGTTAGCCTCAACATGGATCACAAAACATAAATGCCACAATAAGTCATAAAATGAGACAAAGTCCCTCACCTGAGTTTGACACCAGCTCAATGTCATTCCCCTCCAGAACAAGCTCATCCTTCTGAGCGGAGGACACTGTGCATGCCACACCTGCAATACAAACAGGCACGCATCAATAATAAAGCCCCCATTCAGGGAAAAACCTCGGTGATCCTCTAGTGAAAGACGGATTAATATTCACAGCAGTCATACAATAGAGCAACAAGAGCAGCCCACATTATTTCTCATCAAACAGCAATGCAGAGCATATGTGTATGTGATTAAATCCTTGTAAATCAATGCAGAAAAATGTGGTATAAGCAGTAACCAATGTTGTAGAAATTGGGTTGAAAAGTAAATAAAATACGAACGGCACATTTATCACATACCAGGCCTCATGCGCACTCGTCTGATGTATTTCTCGCCAAGGAAATTCCTGATCTCCACAAGACTGCCGTTCTCCTGCATCACCACATTGATGGGGAAATGGGCATAGACGGAGCGCATCTTGTACCGGAAGCCCTAGACGACAAAAACATTTCAAACAATAATAATAATGAAAATGAAAAAAGTACCTAGTGATCATAAATAAAGACGTGGCCATGGCCATAAAAACCACACTCACCAAGGTGACACCCTTGATCATGTTCTGCACATGGCTGCAAATGGTCCTGACTGTGGCCAGCTCCTTCCTGTTACCCCACCATTTATCCACACGAAGCTGCAGGAGGGAGAAGAGCCACCTCTATAAACACCGGTACCTCCCCTGCTCTCACCATTCCATTATCGATGCATCCCGTAAGTTGACTACTTTGTCATATGACATGACTATATACACTAGTTGTACACCTTTAAATGGACACAGCCCGCCCTGGTCCGGATGCAGATCGACTCTCCGCTAAGCAGAGGAAACGAGCAGACTGCTCCAAGCGCCTGTGCTCCCTTCATTATGTATTAGATTAAAACAGTGACGTTCGGTACGTGTAACGTCCCTGTCTCGTGTACGAGCGGTTACCGACATTTACCCCGGCGTGGCAGAACTGAGGGGCTGAAAACACAACAGAGATGGAATCCCCAGCAGCGGCGAGAGGGTCTTTCTTCCTGTCAGGCCTACTCCACCAGAGTTTCCTGCACTACACACCGACCCAAACCCGTAACATGGCCAGAAAAACGCCTGGTTCAGACGTCTGTGGCGTCAGGTGAGCGCGGACTGAACACAGACCGTTTTTCTGCTCAGACTGAATGTGGCAGGGAAAAGTATGCATGGTTTTCTAAACTCCCGGCAAGGCGATAACGTCGTGGTGTAGATCTCTGCACTCAGAGACGGTTAAGACCAGCTTTTCCTCCATTCCGGCATCGTGTGTGTTCCAAAGTGGCAGAAAGAAAACTCAGCCACTACATTTAACTTGAAAACCACCCAGCAACATCACTATGATATAATCGATTATTGATTCAGAATCATCCACATGTGCATCGCGATGCATCGTTTATACGATTAATTTCAACACAGGGCAGCAGATTTAGACGTCCACAGAAATACATACAACAGGCATTTCAAATTCAAAGAGAAGAGTCTCACTTTCTTATGCTTCCTTCCCAGGAGGCAAAGCTCAAGGTTGATGTGGCTGAATTCGCGACGCAGGGTCCCCCGGGGTCCTTTGACAATCACCGTCCGGCCCTTGAGGTTCACATCCACTGAACACAGAGGAACACACACACACACACATATATATATATATATATATACAGATAGATAGATGCTATCACATCTGACCTCACATACACATCCAACACAACCTTTGCATTTCTTCTGTGCAATATGAGTATATTTAAACACTCTGTACATACACATATATACACACACACACGTCACACATATACATACACACAGTTTTTTTCTTTAAACGTACCGTTGGTGGGAATGTCGACGGTCTGGCTGCTGAGAATGGTCTTCATTCTGCTGGGGAGGAAACTCGTGTTTAGCTGCGGCTCACACACCGGTTGCGCTGCCAGATATTAGCATCGTGCGATCGCCCATGAAAACACATGGATTATGCGTGTCGAGTTTTAGGACTACAAAACCAGGGGCCTGTGGTCATTAAAACCGCCCAAGTGGGGGGGACAACCAACGGAGCAGACATCACAGACGGCACGGGACGCCACACAGCTAGGACGACAAGGGGGACCTACTTTCAAAATCACTTTAATTATCCTCTTCCGCGTCTAATATTTAAACGCAGCGTACATATAACCGCGATACGGCGAACACGACGCGTACACGAAGAAAGATGGCGCCTCTGAAAAGACGGATTACGCCGGATTCGATCAGCTAGAGAACAGGGCGCGCCATGTTCTTACCTGGCCGCTAAAGGAGGAAAGGAAGGAGGAAGTGCGTCATGACGCAAAAGTAGCGTGGCTGCGCGTGCACGTCACCCAGCCCAGACATTACCAAACAATTTCGCCGCCACTGACGTAGTTAAAATAGCCGACAGTGGTCGGTTTAAACGATTCTTTCGGCGCCGTGGGAGTTAAGCTTGGCTCGTTGTATTATTTACAGTGTCGTTTTGGAAAAGCGAAAAGGCCACGACGAACGACGACAGGCGCGTTTAATCGATGGCCGAGCCACACTGTCATTGACGCGGGCGTCATGGCGCTCATCAAGCGAGGTTGCGTTTTAACGCACCGCTTGAGGTGTACTCACCTTTCCGGCCAGCACAAGCGTGTCGATGTTTCGCACGTAAGTGTGGACGTTTCGTTAAGGTCGTGTGCCTCTTCGGAAAGTGGCGCTGTGGGTTCGTTCCCGCTAGGCTGCGTGCTTGTGTTCGCGTTTCTTGGTACCAGAGATCGACCGCCGTGCCGTTTTCATGCCACCGGCTTCTGTGCAGGTTTGCGCCAGCGGCCTCGCCACCGCGGCCAAGTCCCCCGGCTCCGCGACCGAACGTAAGAAGCAGCTGGACGCGGACGGACCCGACCTCCAGGACTTCATTTCGGGCCAGCTGTCCGAGAAGAGCAGCTGGGAGGAGTACCGCGGCCACCTGAAGCGCCAGAAAGGAGAGAGGTGACATTTATCAGTACTTATCCAGAGCGACTTACAATCAGTAGTTACAGGGACAGTCCCCCTGGAGACACTCAGGGTTAAGTGTCTTGCTCAGTGTCACAGTGGTAATAAGTGGGATTTGAACCTGGGTCTTTTGGTTCATAGGCGAGTGTTTTACTTACTAGGCTACTACCACCCCTTGGTGACGTGTGTGTGAGAGACTCGTTTTTGACGCTGCTGTTGTCGTTCAGGTTGCGACTTCCACCTTGGCTGAAGACGGAAATTCCCATCGGCAAGAACTACAGCCGACTGAAGAACTCTCTCCGAGACCTGAACCTGCACACCGTGAGCGCAGGGATGGGGCGTTTTTTAAGCCCGTGTGCCATGTTCAGTAATTGCATGCTTGTGTGTGCTTTTTCCAGGTGTGTGAAGAGGCGCGGTGTCCCAACATCGGCGAGTGCTGGGGAGGCGGAGAGTACGCCACAGCCACCGCCACCATCATGGTTCGTTCGTGGCAGCAGGCGTCGGACGCGGGACTGTCGAATCACACGGCGGGTTGCCGATAATCCACCTTTTCTTTTGTCTGTAGTTGATGGGGGACACGTGTACGCGGGGCTGTCGCTTCTGTTCGGTGAAAACGGCGCGCAGTCCTCCGCCGCTGGACCCCAGTGAGCCTGAGAACACGGCCAAGGCCATTGCTGCCTGGGGTCTGGACTACGTGGTGCTGACCTCCGTGGATCGTGACGGTGAGCGGAAGCACCACTGCTATTGCAAAACTCTTCCGAGCCGAAATGAGATTTTTTGCTTAACTGTCTTTATCTTTCCCAGATTTACCTGATGGTGGCTCAGAACATTTCGCAAAAACTGTGTCCAAACTGAAGGAGACGTAAGATCCATCAGTTATCCTGATATCCTGATGCACGTTTTCCGCCAGGCACCAGTTATTACGATTATAATGGATATACATTGACAGGAACCGAAGTATCCTGGTGGAATGCCTGACGCCTGACTTCCGCGGTGACCTCAGCGCCGTGGAGAAGATCGCTTCGTCTGGCCTAGATGTGTACGCTCACAACGTGGAGACCGTACGCGAGCTTCAGAGGTTCATTCATTTCATTCCATTTACAGCATATGCTCTTATCCAGAGCAACTTGTGAAAGGGATTTACGTCCTTGTGATCCTTCATTTGGTTCACTAGAACCCTAGCGGCAATCGCAGAACCCAACTATATTTTTAAATGTAAATATAAATAAGAGCCCCATTTAATGTTAAGTATTTCCTAAAAAGAAGGATTTTGTTTGAAAAGGTACAGTCCATCGCATCACACACAGTCCATCAAGGGGTATGATTCAGTGAGATATTTAACATTTCCCCGAGCCTGTCTATGGTCCTGCAGTGGCTAGAAATGGAGATATGTACAACGAGTGCTTCGGCCATTCTGCTTCGCCATTTAGAGAGCTGCAGCTCAGACTGTCGGATCTGGAATTTCTCCCCTTATGTTGTCAACAGGGGAAAGGTTACATCCCGTTTCTCATGCTTTGTCCGCCCAGAGAGTTTCCCCCTAAAAAAAAGTTACTCCCCACCGTCATGGCTTCCAAATGTGTGAAGCATTGCAGTTGCTTTGGATGTGAAAATGCACAAATGTATTTTTTTTAGTTCCGTCACACAAGACTCTGAAGAACCAGTGGGTTAATTTACTCTAACACGGCTGTGGAACTAAGATGGGGTCACAGCCTACTGCTTATGCTGTCAGTCTTTTGCGCAGCCTAGCAGGGTTCGAATCCCGGCTTTGTCAAGCCTAAATTCTTCGGGCAGTCTAGGACGTATTTCGTTGTGTCACCGTGTGCTGTGCTGCAGTGTTTCAGGATGACAACCACTTCACTTTCTAAAACTACAGACACCGAAACAGTGCGTCCTGGGGAAATATCATGGAAATCCCAATGCTGAATTTCGGAAAGAGATTTCAGATACAGTATTAGGGGACCTATATAAAAGCAAAAAGAAAATGTCAGGGGACCTTTAAGTTTTAGAAATGACTACACCAGACAGGCCATTTCACTGCAAGGCATTCAGTTTCTCCAGCACTGCTCCGGACAGACCTGTGTATTAGTCTAATATAGACACTTTTTATAGATATTTCGTAGGCTGTGATCTGTCTGTGAACTTAAAAGATCTGCATGTCCGATGTTTTGGAGGATAAAACAAGGCAAATGAACCCCACCCCTCCTACACGCGAATCTCCACATGGGGGCACTGTGAGTTGATGTGTGTGTGCTAGCTGCCTCTTTTTCTTTTAGATCTTTGATTTATGCTTGTAGTTCCACATCTCAACAGCAGAGGGCGGATTCTACAGTACTCTACTCTTTGTATTGTGCATTGTATTTCGACGTAATAAATAAGTATTTGCAAATAATCACCTACAAGATGAGATCTCATGTTCTAAATTCAATTGATAGTGTGGCGGAACACATTTATTTTTGTGTTTATTTATTCATTTATTTTTCATTATTATTATCCAAGACATGTTCGTGACCCACGGGCAAATTTTGACCAGTCCCTGGCAGTCCTGCGGCATGCTAAAGCAGTCAAACCAACTCTCCTGACAAAGACCTCCATCATGCTGGGCTTGGGAGAGACTGAGTCACAGATCCGGGCTACTATGAAAGGTACACATGTAGATGTGGCACTATGACAAAGGAACGGTGCTTAGAGGTGTGTACATATCTCCACAAGATCAACACTGACTTACTGGATGTTGTTTTTTTATGGAATATGAGTGTTTCTTATTTTTGTATTGTCTTAAGGTCTTAAGGCGATATCTTTTGTTCAGAAACAGCCACTGGTTGCAGTTGTAATCCAGTTAACTTACATACGCTCCTATTTTTCTGTGTATATAGTCAAGTAACCATGTACCAGAGAGGAGTAGAAATGGTACTTACAGCAACCGTGACTACCACAGCTCCAATTCCAATGGAATAAGAGATAGATGGTTGCAGGGGTTTCCCATCCTGTTCCTGGATGCCCGGCTTTCATGAACGGGGTGAGTCTCTGTAAAACTTTGAGTTCACCAGTCCGACTGAAACCCGTGTCAATGCGCTTCTGTTTCAGAGTTGCGGGAGAGTGGAGTGGATTGTCTGACTCTTGGTCAGTACATGCAGCCAACCAAACGCCACCTGAAGGTTTGGTTGTATAATTTGGGTGTGGGAGGCCTGTATATGTACAGTATACCGCTCTTGTTGTAGTAAACCTCAGTACATCTGTGCAGGTTGAAGAGTATGTAACGCCTGAGCGTTTCGAACACTGGGAAAAGGTTGGGAAGGAGATGGGCTTTGTCTACACGGCCAGCGGCCCTTTAGTGCGGTCTTCATATAAAGCAGGTAAGGAGATGGGGATTTTAGGAATATATATTCATAATTGTCACCTTAACTTGTGTTTCAGTGATTCATTTCTGATTTTCTTAATGCCTCTTTGTTACTTAAGATGTTACAAAATACTAAATAATATTCGCAGTAGGGCTCAAAGCTGCCTCTTCTGAAAGCTCAGATTGTCATGATGGGGGTTTCCCTTCTAGTTTGTATTTGTCTTTTTTTCTGATATTCTGAGCTCTGCTGCTCTTTCCTTCAGAACATTAAATACATCTAATTTTCCTCATTATTTTGGTGTGTGTGCTTTATTGATGCTTTTTTTTTTTTTTTTTTTTTCTTTCTCTAAGGTGAATTCTTCCTGAAGAATCTTCTGGAAAAGAGGAAGATGGAATCAGCTGAGTGAAACGATCTTCTCCACTCCTCCTGGAATCTGTCCCTTTTACTCTTGTGCAGTCTTTAACAGCTTTAGATAAAAATTCCACGTGAAAGCTAAAGAACACGCGTGTAGCAGTAAACAGTGACCTTATCAATATGTTGTGATAGCACTTAAGAGTATATGTGAATATGTTTCTGGCTAATAAAATAATTTTATACCTCATTAACGACCCACGGTCATGCTTTTTCATTGTTTAATGACATTCACTGATTGGTCCATCCATCGCTTTTTGTATAAAATACCCTGCACATAAAAAAGGTTCTTCATTTTTGCAACGTGTGTACAATCACTTGTGAGTCACAGATGCACGTGCACACACACACACACACACACACATTTCACCGTTTCATAAAGTGCTGCACACTGTTTCAGGGATGGAATCTCATTTACATTCAGTTCGCATTTCCTCCACGGAGCAATCACTTCAATAAACACACACACACACAACGTGAGGTATTACAGGGTCAATCGCTGACAAAATACAACTGTAAAACACCCCAACATTCCCCCCATTTGGCCAAGCCACACGTCATGACCTCTTGGGTCAAAAGCATTTAAAAAATGTTACCAAACCAGTAAAAAGTAAAAATACACACGAGTAATAAAAATAAAAAGCCTCTCCCTGTTATGCTTCTCGTCTCATTATAAAAATCAACACTCTCGGTGTGTATTGTTCTGGTTACTATGCATATGGTGTGTTGGATTGCGCTCATCAGACTTTAGGCTTCTTGGTAGGTGGCTCATTGAGGGAGATGCGCGGGACTCCGGCGGGCGGCGTGAAGGGAATCCGAGCCGTCTTCACTTTTTTACCAATGGTCTCAATCTATGCACACACACACACAAAAGCATATGTTCAGTACACACATCTTCACCTTTAAACTTGCATGGCGGGAGATTACGGGTCCTTTGAGGCACTGGGTGTGGCTTCAGAAATGAAGCACCGTGGCATACAGCACAAAGGCTACATGACCAGGAGGGAGGTGAGTATTTTAGGCACGATGCAGTGACCCGGTGACATCAGTAGTAATACAGGAACGACTGTCTGGGTGTTATTTTAAAAGTTTTTTTAGGGGTACTCAAGTATGAGTAGCATTACTCCAACATAATAATACTCAAGCACAAGTAAAAAGTAGCCATCAAAAAAAAATTATCGAGTTCAAAAGTATGTAGGGATAAAACTCTTTTAACAAAACAATTTAATCTCTCAAAAATGTGACTTCTTAGACCAGCCTGGATCCTAAAAACCATACACTGACCTCAGCTGACCTTTGTGTGTATACATGAGCGTTTGTGTACCTGGAAGCCAATGTTCTGGAGTTGTAGGTGTAGGTGATCTAAGACTCTTCGTCCATCAAATATAAAGGCTGGCTTCAGCATGCGGAAGTAAATCTTTTCATAATCCAAATCCTACAGATCACACACACACACACACACACAAACAGAGCACAGTTTAATATAAAGAATGTTAACAACACACACACACACACACAGAGAAGACAAGATTTTGTCTTTTGGTTTTACTACCTTAAACATGTCCCACTCAGTACAGATCACCAGGGCGTGTGCCCCCTCACAGGCCTCATAGGGGTCTTTAGTCACAGTAACCAGCTCAGACACTATGAAAAGAGACATTGTATTTAATAAAATAAAGCCCATAAATACACACAGGCCACCGAAACACACACACCTCTCTCTGGTTTGTCTCCTGACAGGTCCTGAACAATCTGCTCCTTCAGCACTTTCGGATCGTAGATGTACAGTTTTGCTCCCTCATCCATCAAGTACTTAGAGATGTAGATACTGGAGGACTCTCTGCAACACACAACACAGTTTTAGACTTAGATCAGCATCCTGAAAATTCCTACAACACCAAAACGTAAAAAAAAAACACTTCAGACCACCGTCCGCCATCCTCCCCCACTCCCTCGCTGGCTGCGATGGCTCTGAATGAAAGTGATGTTTAATTACGTCATCTCGGAAGCAAAAAGAGCACATGCATGTTACCTACATTAATAAACCAGCAACGATTTATGATTATCTGTTTAAACGGTCCTGGCATGCAGCAATGTTAATTTCCAAACTGTGTGTAATATTTCCCGGCCTGTGTTTTATTGTGAAAGCCCTCTGTAAACACACACACACACACACACACACACACACACACACACACACACACACACACACACCTAATCATTAATCCTGGCCACAACCTGCACCGCAGCATGAGTAAGCGCTTTCCACTTTGCTGGAGCTCAAAGGTGAAATGTGAGCAGAGGAAAGTTCGGCCATATAACGCCGTACCTCGTGTCTCCCGTGTCCTTTTTAAACGAGAAGCCGAGTAGGGCGATCTTTTTGCCCGTCACCGTGTTGAACAGGCAGTCGATGATCCTGCAGGCAAAGCGCCTCCTCTGGTACTCGTTCATGTCGATCACCTAGAGTCCGAGAGAGGCGGCAGTTAGCACCGCCACATCTCGAAAGCGACCCGGCGCTCCGCGCCGCTGGTGTTACGGAATCGGGGATGGAGCGGCAGCGTTAAGGACTCGGTACCTGCTGCCAGTAGGACGCCACCTCCGGCAGGTTCAACGCTTCGCACAAATAAACCAGGTTCAGGACGTCCTTCTGGAAACAGCTCCCACCGAAGCCTGGAACCAGAAAGCAGCCACATTAAACATTAAAGTTGACGAGAACATTTTTATTTAAAATAAAAAAAAAAAAGATACAATTCTAATACAACTGTACAGTCATTTATATAGGTGTGTACTGGCAAGGATCTCACGATACGTATCACGATACGATTACACCACGATATATTGTGATACTGAACATATTGCGATATTCTTCAATGAAAACGCAAAAACCGAGCTGAAATACAGGATGCTGTGATCAGTCTGTCCAGCGGTACAGCGCCATCTACAGGAGTGGAGGAGGTAGTCACACACTGGCCCTCACTAAAGAAAACGCTCGACAGCACCACCCGGTGGACTAAATTTGTATACAAAAATATCAATATTTGACATCCCTGTTTCGAACATTTTTCAAACATCCATATTGGACAATATTAAGGACACACTCAGATTAAAAAAAAAACCTTCTCTAACACATCTGGAGTTTTGGGCCACAAAGAAACTCTTAAGCTGAAAGTTTAAATGAACTCACACCCACACACTGACTCACCTATACTGGCTTTGAGGAACTTGCTGCCGATGCGCTGATCCATGCCGATGGCACGGGCCACCTCCTCAACGTCTGCTCCAGTCGCTTCACACAGCGCAGAGATCGAGTTTATGCTGCTGATACGCTGAGCTAGGAATGCATTTGCCGCCTACACACACACACACACACACACACACACACTTAAATGAAGCCACAGAAAATATCTGAACTGAATGGGCCCGCCAGCGTTAACAGGACGTACCAGTTTGGAGAGCTCGGATGACCACGTGTTGGTGGTGATGATGCGGGCCTTGGGAACCCAGTGCTCATACACGGCACACAGAGAACGGATTGCTCGTTGACCTTCTGGTGTCTCGTCACCACCAATCAGAACACGGTCCGGTTCTTTCAGGTCTCGTACGGCCGTCCCTTCTGCTAGGAATTCTGGGTTAGAGAGTACCTGGACAGCACAAATGGACCAGACACAGCCGATAGATTAGAGGTGAACTTGGGTTTCAGTCCTCTGAAGCCTTACATATAGTTAATCTCATACAATACTGCACACACACACACACACACAAACACACACACACCTGCAGGTTGAGGCTGGGTTTGGTGTTGGCGTCGAAAATCCTGCGGATGCTCTCAGCGGCCCGGACGGGGACGGTGCTTTTCTCCGTCACTATCTTATACCCATCCGACACTTCGACGATCCGCCGAGCACAGGCCTCGATAAACTTCAGATCTGCGGCTCGACCCTTACCCATTCCATACGTCTTGGTGGGCGTGTTCACCTGCAGACATCAAAGGTCGCCAGTCACTACTTGCCCTTCGACCGCTACAAACAACCATTTGGCTTGGATTTAACCCCTATGGGAAATAGTCTTACATTTTACACCATCCTTCACCCCACTTTACCATTTACTGACTAGTCCTGTTATTTACACAATGAATCCTGTTTTAACAGAATAAATCTTTTTTTTAGATATGGCTGTGCTGTGTGTGCAGCACGCAGGGCACCTACTGAGATGAACACCAGGTCCGCGTCCCTGATGGCTGAGTCGATGTCGGTGGAGAAGAAGAGATTCCTGCCCCTACAGGAGAAGACAACCTCACTGAGGCCAGGCTGGAAAAAAAAAACACCAGCTCAGTGATGAAGAAGGGAGCGACAGGGGTGGTAGTATCCTAGAGGGTAAGACTGCGAACCAGAAGACCCAGGTTCAAAATTACTACCATTGTGTGCATGAGTAAGACACTTAACCCTGAGTGTCTCCAGGGGGGGACTGTCCCTGTAACTACTGATTGTAAGTCGCTCTGGATAAGGGCGTCTGATAAATGCTGTAAATGTAAATGGAAGGTCACGTGACAGGGCTCCGCGTTACCTCGTAGATGGGCAGCGTGTCCGAGTTCCAGGCGCGGATGCGGGACTCGTTCACGTCCACCACGGTGACGCGGATCTCGGGGCACATCTGCGCGATCACGCTGCACGTCGGTCCGCCGACGTAACCCGCGCCGATGCAGCAGATCCTCTGAATTTCGTACATCTAGATCATCAATTTACGCTAAATTAGCGCCGAGGTCCGATGCCACGCAGGCAGAGATTTAACAGCCGAGCGACTATTCATCACTCACAATAAAATACTTCATAAGGAACAAGTAACACAAATAGCAGAAACCACATCTGTATTACGAATAAAAACATACTGCTGTAGTTTGTTCATTCATTCGAAGTTTTAAATAGACGAAACGTAGTCTGAAAACTAAGGACAAACTTTCGGGAATTAAAGTGGATTTTTTACAAACTTACCGCTGAAGGTAATGAACCAGCTCGGCCCTGAACGAAATACGAGCCCGGAAAACCACCGACGTCTGGCGTTTTGTGTAAATGCAGAGTTGTGCGCTCCCAGTCGGGGATCTAGACCTTCTTGGTCGAGTGAATCGGCTCCTGTGAGGAACCAGGATCAGGATCTCTTTCGGGAAGCCCGCAGCGGACGAGCTCTTCCGGGATTTCCGAGTGGCATGTGAGAGCCAATCAGCTCCCGCAGCGTCATCGTGACGTAGTTGAAGGGGGCGGTGCGAAGGAGGAGGCTGCCTTGCTGGCACTTCTGCTAAAAAAAAAATTCGCATTTTCTTCTCTCCCTCCCCCAACTCTCTTTCTTTCTCTCTCACACTCTCACACACACAAACACACCAAAATGATTTCATAGATTTTATTGTAAGAAAAGTGCATAGTATTAGCCCTTATGAGAGGAGGAGGAGTAGAGCGAGGTACAACACCCAGGTTACAGAAGGATCGCGTCACCAGTGATTCAGTCCATATGAAATTGGTCAGTGAGTCTCTTGTGCCGGGTGGAGTTCTGATGACGTTAATTCAGAACAAACGCATGCACACGCACTCTCTCGCTCACATTTTCTTCTCTTTCTTTTTTTTTGTAACACAATCACATAGCAGCGGAAAGGAATGTTAAGAGCCCTCATCCCCCCGTCTGATTAAACACACGCGCACACACAAACACACCTGCGGTGTTCGGTCCAATACAGGCTTACTAATTTAAAGCAATAGCGCAAACCCAAACTCTATATTGTAAAGCTGATAAATAAGAGAGTGAGTGATTGTTGCTCAGGGTCAGAGGTCACAGGTCCTTGGCCATTATTAGAACAGATACATCCATCATTCCAATCAGTCCACTGGAGGGGCTGGCGGATCCCTGTTCTGTGAGTACCAGAGGAAAAAAAAAAAAAAAAAACAGCAACAGTTGGTTATGAGATTTAATGTGAATATAAATAACATGAACAGCCTGAAATAACAACAACATAATTATTGAAAGATTCTTTAACAGAGGTTGTATAATTAACAATATCACAATATTACAGGACAATTAGTCTTGTATCTACAGTTCTAGTGTTAAGTAACAGGTACATTTATAGTTAACAGTAGAATACAGAGTTCTGTATATTACTATGTAAAGCTGAACCTCATCAGTTTTGCCAGGGTCTTGTTATATGACCAGCTGTTATTGGCGTGGGGCAGAAGTGGCCTAGGTGGGTAAGGAAACAGACTCGTAACCAAAAGGTTGCGGGTTCGAATTCCGAATCACCGAGGTGCCACTGAGGTCCCCTTGAGGAAGGTATCGTCCCCAGACACTGCTCCCCGAGCACCATTCATGGCTGCCCACTGCTCACCAAGGGTGGTGGGTATAATGCAGAGAACACATTTCATTGTGTGCACAATGTGCTGTGTATCACAAGAACAATCATTTTCAGGCATTTTTTTACACTGCATGGTGCTGGTTTAATCTGACCCTTTATTCTTTGACCTCCCTTTTTTGCCCCTGGTGGTGTGTCATTTTTGGCCTCCAAAAATGTTCAAATAGGAGACTACGTGATCCTAGTTGCTGACCCCTAAATCAGTGACAACTGTCACTGTGCCGTAAACACACACGTTGCATTTCAGCAAGCTCAGCAATACGCTAAATATTATAATGCCCTCAACAGTTGTAACCTTTAACTGAAAAAACATTCAGAAAAAATCCCTCATCAGAAAAAAAAGATCTGAGACAATTCCTCTTTACATTCTCCTCAGATCATCCAGGGGTCCTAGGGTGAAGATGAAGATCTGATGCCTACCCAATAAAGTACTAGCTCTACGATTATGAACCAGTTGAAGCATTATAAATCTGGAGAATATTGTTCTTACGTTGTGAGGACTTTGGGGCTTGGAAGAGTGTCCTCCTCTCATGCTGGGGGGGCGTAATAAGAAAAGAACAAAGGCCAACAACATCCATCCCAAAATAATCATTGGCACGGTCAGGTCTCCATCCACTGATGGGCTTGGACCAGGAACTACAAAGAAACATATCAGCCAACAACACTGATTGACATCAAAGTAAAGTCCACCTAGTCAAATGATCTCCAAATAATTTTGCTCAGATAAAATAGATCAGATAAAATATTTTAAAAATGCTTGTGCGTATGTCTGTTCATTAATATGACCATTGAGCATATTATCTCCATTATATCCACCTAATTTCTAAATGGTGCAACTAAAAAACTAATTCTGTACAGATTGTACAGGTGCTACCTGCTGTTTGGGGGGGGTAAAAAAAAAAAAAAACGTTCCCGCAACTCTGAAATTCTCCCTGTGGTTCAAACGACAGACAGATATTAGGTCCAGATCAGAGACGGTGAAGGGCGGGGCCCGCCTCTGCTTGGCTGTGGTCCAGATATTCCTGTATGTCTGAAAGTGGGCGTGCTGCAGTCAGACAGAGATGTAGCCACAGAGTAGAGCTTCAAATCAGGCCCGACGAGTAGAGCTTTTTAAAAGCCCGAACCCAACATTACTGAATGTCTGTACCAACGTGCTTCGCGCTTGTCATTTTTAATGGTCAAAGTTTTTTCTCCACACCTCAGACTTGCCAGTTGCACCGTCGTTTCACCACCTCAGCATCCGTTTTTAAGCTAATCGAACTCACTGGACTCACCGGGTCACAGTAATATGACAGAAATTACACACCGAACAAGCACAGTGCATCTATAAAACACACTGCACGCCACGATAGACGTTCTTGCCCGGTGTCCCCTCACACATCATCAAGCCACAATGGTAATCGAGTTCAAGCACTTAAGTTGCCGATCGTGTAGAATTGGGCTTCAAATAACCAGATTGATGTTTAATCGTGTACGTGTCAATATTGCCTATATACACTGTAATAAAAAAAAGTTTTGCCCCAAACTCTGCGCTGGTGCACCCAAGACAGAGAAAAAGTTGGTGCAAACCCCGGGCGTGCATTTATAACGGCAGCTGCCAAGTACGAATGTGTGTGTGTGCGTCTGTGTGTGTTGCTTGTGTGTGTGTGATGAAGTACGTACTTTCTTGTAGGCACTCCGTATCGGTGCAGTACGACTGCGACTGTCGCAACTGCGAAGACAAGTCAGACAATTCGTTTACGAACCTCCCCACGTCCATCCCATTTACAGCATTTATCAGACGCCCTTATCCAGAGCGACTTACAGTCAGTAGTTACAGGGACAGTCCCCCGCCAATTTTTGGGTTAAGTGTCTTGCTCAGGGACACAATGGTAGTAAGTGGGGTTTGAACCTGGGTCTTCTGGTTCATAGGTGAGTGTCTTACCCACTAGGCTACGAACACCGACCACCCCCTGACAAATCTATCCGCGTTCACGTCCCAAATACAAAAAGGAAAGTGCGTGGAACGAGAAGGGAACCTTACCAGGTTTATCAGCCTCCTCATGGCGTGTTCGTGGGAACATACGCACTCACACGGGTCGAATCCTCCTTCCGCCATGACCTGCTAAAACACGAAGAGCACAAAGCAGAACAATTCACCGCCAGCACAACACACACACACACACACACACACACACACACACACACACACACACACACACACGCGTCCGGGGAACCGGGAACACACGCACGATATGGCGGCCTGCGTGTCGTGCGCGCCGCCGTGTTTACATGGGCGCCGGGCGCGCGCACGACACGTGAACGTTCCGGATCTCCGGCCGGATGCGGCGCCGTCCAAAAACATCGCCCGAGATTCCACACTAATGCGCGACGTGCGGCGAAAGCTAACGCAGAAACACGCCAAAACTAAACGACCGAACCCAGCGACGCAGTTCAGGGAATTTTTTGGACGAGAACGATACTCCGCGTTTCCAGCTTTTCCTGCTTTTCCAGCGGGATCAAATCTCTTCCTGGAAAACTCAGACAAAAAAAAACGCATGTAAAAAAAAAAAAGAACAAGCGACCGTGAGTAGGACGAGACGCACAGTTACACCCCCCACGTCGAACCCCTGCTCACTCGATCGCTCGGTCCAAACCGTGCGGTGGCGCGTTGGATGCGTGATAGTCTCCGACAAAACGACCCCGGAAAACGCGCACACGGCCGACAGGCGGCGCCATCCCCGCGCTTCTCCAGACGCGTCACGCCGGGTACGTACACGCGTCACGTACCGGGGTCGATATTCTCAGTACTCACCGTACCGAACGTCTACTGACACGCACGCCACTCGCGGCGGAGGCTTCAAAGCTCCTTAAAATCCCTTCAAACAGTCGCGCAGATTATGGAAGCACCAGACTGCGTCATCATTTTTTTATATTTGCCAGTCGTTATTTATTATTACTTATGTAATTATTCATTTGTCTTCATAAAAACTAATTCAGATCCTACCAGCTGCAGCGAACTAACAGTGTATTTTAATAAAGTCTTCAATTTTTACAGTATTTTGTTTCCCATGAATTTAAATTGTACATTTCTGCATGTCTGCTTTTCAAACAGCCAGGACCAAAAGAGCACATGCCGCCCTGCTTCTCACGGCAACCACCAACCTGAATTTAGTTATGAAGAATTAGATTCCACATATCCCAGTGTATGAAGCTCCTGTATGTGCTTCCCAGGTACTGGGAGGAGCTGCAAGCCACAAAACTCGTGGCAGCTTCACCGCTCTCCTGCCTAAACTTCAAATGTAAGTTGAAGCTTTGGACCGTGTAGGTCTGTCACTTTGCTCATGCCGTGCACGACCTTTCTTGCTGAGTTCTGTCTCTAAAAGGTTCCTTCTGCTGTAAAACCATATGACTTTCTGAACCAAATAAACCATAAAGAGGTAGTTTAGAGACTATTGGAGTTCTTCGCCTCCGTGGCATTTACAGCAGTTGGAACAGGTTCTTCTGCATACTGCACTTTGACAGCATTGTCCATGTGTAATTCTCATTTTTTGCTTGGTATAATTTACCAGTGCATGACAGTAATGTCCTCCTCTCATGCTCTGCAACTGTTGTGATTAGTCCTATTTAACATTATTATATATTTGCATTTAGCAGAGCCAGAGCAACTTAAAATGCATGGTTATGGGCTATGGTCACACAGTTTGCGTCCCACTCAGGGATGCGGTGGCAGTAAGTGGGATTTGAACCTGTGACTCTGTGGTCTTCTTGTTCGTAGGCGAGCGTCTCACTCACTAGGCCGCCTAAATTTACATTTACAGCATTTATCAGATGCCCTTATCCAGAGCAACTTACAATCAGTAGTTACAGGGACAGTCCCCCCCTGGAGCAACTTAGGGTTAAGTGTCTTGCTCAGGGACACAATGGTAGTAAGTGGGATTTGAACATGGGTTCATAGGCGAGTGTGTTACCCACTAGGCTACTACCACCGGCTGTTGTTTCTGGGTGGTAGTGGGGAGGTAGTAGCCTAGTGGGTAACACACTCGCCAATGAACCAGAAGACCCAGGTTCAAATCCCGCTACCATTACCATTGTGTCCCTGAGCAAGACACTTAACCCTAAGTTGCTCCAGGGGGACTGTCCCTGTAACTACTAATTGTAAGTCGCTCTGGATAAGGGCGTCTGATAAATGCCATAAATGTCGATTTTTCTGGGAGGGTCACTATGCAACAAGGTACCATCCTTTGTTCTATATTTGTCTACATATTTCATTGTTATTATTTTATTACTGTTTTTATATCAGCATCACTTGGCACATTATCGGCACATTATATTTTTTTACGATGTTAAATGTCCAAGCGGCTTGCAACAGTGCGTTGCCGGGTTAAATGTCCGAGCGGCTTGCCACAGTGCTTGGGGAGATTAAATGTCCGAGCGGCTTGCCACAGTGCGTGGGGGAAATTAAATGTCCGAGCGGCTTGCCACAGTACGCGGCCTGGTTAAATGTCCGAGCGGCTTGCCACAGTGCGCGGCCTGGTTAAATGTCCGAGCGGCTTGCCACAGTGCGCGGCCTGGTTAAATGTCCGAGCGGCTTGCCACACTGCGCGGCCTGCTTAAATGCCCGAGCGGCTTGCCACACTGCGCGGCCTGCTTAAATGCCCGAGCGGCTTGCCACAGTGCGTGGGGAGATTAAATGTCCGAGTGGCTTGCCACACTGCGCGGCCTGCTTAAATGCCCGAGCGGCTTGCCACACTGCGCGGCCTGCTTAAATGCCCGAGCGGCTTGCCACACTGCGCGGCCTGCTTAAATGCCCGAGCGGCTTGCCACAGTGCGCGGCGGCCTGATTGTAGCACAACGCACGAAACTTTGTATCTGCGCGTCATCGTCTCCCCCGGACGCGCGGTGTGGGGATGAGAACGCAGGCCGCCGCTCTCGATCGCTCGTATTCGTCGGGAGGTTTGCGGTTCTAGAGTTAAAGGGGCTGTTTCGGGAGAGAGAGAGAGAGAGAGAGAGAGAGAGGGGGGAGAGAGAGGTCCAGAAAGTGCAGCTGCTGAGCGAGTGGAGCTGTCGCTGCGGCAGTCATGGCCAACATCGCGGTCCAGAGAATCAAACGGGAGTTCAAAGAAGTTCTCAAGAGCGAGGAGGTTGGTCTGCAAACGTTTCTTTAAACTCTCCGCTTCCCGGTTAATAAAATAAAGGACAATAAAATGAAACAAAAAGCCCTGGTAAAAATATACAAGACATTAGCTGACAAGAGGCAGCAGGCCCGGCGGGAGCTCCGCCATCTCGCCGCCGCCGCGAGTCGGCTGGCTGACGGGAGAGTCGCGGCAGGAAACGCCGAGGTGGGCGCAGGCCCGGCCGGGCTCAGCAGCAGAAAAACAACCGCCGGCTAACGCCGCTCGTCCGGCGCAGGCCCGCCGCGTCCCGCCGCGTCCCGCCGCGTCCCGCCGCGTCCCGCCGCGTCCCGCCGCGTCCCGCCGCGTCCCGCCGGCCGTCAACACGGGTGCGAGTGTAGCGCAGCCGGCGCGGAGCCTCATTCTCTCCTGTTGCTGTCCGCAGACGAGCAAGAACCAGATTCGAGTGGACCTGGTGGACGAGAACTTCACGGAGTTGCGTGGGGAGATCGCGGGACCCCCGGACACGCCGTATGAAGGTACGGGCTTCCACCTGGCGCGCTTGTGCTCGTGGCTGTTTCGTGTGCGTGTTCCATGACGCCTGTTTATGATGCCGCTTCCAGGAGGAAGGTATCAGCTTGAGATCAAAATTCCAGAAACATATCCGTTCAACCCGCCTAAGGTAGGAGCAGCCATGGACGCTGCATCTTCATCCGTCCATCATCTCATCACCTGCATGTCCTGCACCTTAAACACACTGCAGTTCACATCACGACGGAGGACCACCGTATACCACTACCATACCACTGTCACTATGGCGGTGAAGGAAGCCGACTCGTAATCAGAAGGGTTCCGGCTCGAATTCCGATCCGCCAAGGTGCCACTGAGCAAGTCCCACCACACTGCTGTCATGGCTGCCCACTGGTCACCAAGGGTGATGGTTAAATGCAGAGGACACATTTCATTGTGTTTCACAATGACAATCACTTATATATATATATATATATATGTGTGTGGTAGAATATGACAGAATAAGACATAAAAACAATATAAATCAATAACATAAAACATATTTAAAATCCTATAAAACCGACCTTGGTTGTTGAAATGGCAGTGAGTAGCTCAGAAACGTACGGTGGCGCAACACCATTTGAACATTTTATAGGTTAAAAGAAGGATTTTAAAATCGATTGTTAAACGCCCAGGGAGCCGGGGAAGGGAAGGTTTTAATGTCGTAAAACTGCTGAAAACTGAGCGGGAGTGGACTGATTCTCTTAATGCCGTGTAATGAGATTAAACACATCCTCCCATTTGATTCCATCATCAGCGGTTAATAAAAGGCTAGTTGCGTGTATGTCCAATGATTTCTCCATCTCTGATAGGTAAGGTTCATTACTAAGATTTGGCATCCCAACATCAGCTCTGTGACCGGAGCCATCTGCCTGGACATCCTGAAGGACCAATGGTGAGCGCCACACGGTCTCTGGATGCTGAGGAGTTTAGTGGCCGCCGCTTGTGTAATTGTGCTTGTGCGCGTGTTCCAGGGCGGCTGCGATGACGTTGCGGACCGTGCTGCTGTCTCTCCAAGCATTATTGGCGGCGGCAGAACCAGATGATCCTCAGGACGCAGTAGTAGCCAATCAGGTAAGGAGATAAAGTGGCAAAGGACGGCCGAATTGTGCCAGATTAGCATCTCCCACACTTTAGAATGTTTTTGCCTCATTTTCTGGTTCAAATGGAGATGTTTAGTGGCATGACTTGTGTGTTTGTGTTCAGTATAAGCAGGACTGTGAGATGTTTAAGCAGACAGCCCGGCTCTGGGCCCATGTGTACGCTGGTGCTCCTGCTTCTAGTCCTGAATATACACGCAAAATCGACAAACTCTGTGCCATGGGCTTTGACAAAGTAAGCAAACTCACTTTCATTGGTCTTTCATTAGATTATTCATGCAAATTGTAATAATCGAGTGGCAGAACTGTGCATCAGGTCATCTTTTCCTGCAACTATTAACACGTGGTGTGATGAGCCAATCACAATAGAGTATTCACCCACTCCACCGTAGAAATTCAAATCAAAATCCAGTCACATGGCAGGGGTGTTTTGTGATGCAGTATTGCGATATTGATACGACAAACATGTGAATTTTCAAAAAAGGTAAAACTTGTTTGGTCAAGTGTCTATTCCAAAACCCTCCTCTCTCTCTCTCTCTCTCTCTCTACAGAATGCAGTAATAGTGGCCTTGTCTTCTAAATCCTGGGATGTGGAAACGGCAACAGAATTGTTGCTGAGCAACTGAAGCCCCGCCCAGCCCCTCAGCAGCTCCATAACTCCCCACGCTTCTCCTACACCCCCCCCCCCCCCCCCCAAATCTCATTCAGAGTCATTTATTTTTTAAGAAAAAATGTTTTTCCTTTGAAAACAAACCAAAAAGAGCACCGTGTTACTTGGGACTGTAAAGGAGAAATTAGACTAGAAACAATAAACATGTAAATAATATTGTTGACATACATTTCAGTCAATTTTTTGGTTCCCCCCCCCCAGCATAATGAGGAAGGGGAACGCAGCCAGTCCCACCACAGCGTGAGGAACAAGGCCTGATGAGTCAGCAGGGCCGGTAGGGGGGGTCTCTCACGTGACCCCATCCAAGGCTACGACCTGAAATGCAACTCCACTTTTAAACCCACCTATTCTGTCGCTCGCTCAGTCAGCCTGTAGTGCAACGAGTAGAAACTGCTGCTGTCAGAGACTGCGTGCTTGGGTTCACGAATGAGCGTACCATGGAGAGCTTGTCTTAAAGATTGCATTAAATTGAGACTGTATAATGTGAGCAAACTTAAACCCTTCAGTGTTGATGGCAGCTCAAGGTCATTACCTTTTGACCCCCCCCAGTCCCAGTCTGGAGTATTTTAAACTTTTTAAGATGCCATTTACTGTGAACATGGCATAAAGTTGTTGCTCACTCTAGAACTCTAGCTTTTTTTTTTTTTCCTCCTCTCCTTCCTCCCAACAAATGTTGAAATGACCATACAAACCACTTCAGCGTGCTGAAGAAACGAACTACCATCACACAGTCATACGTCACCTCGCCTCCACTTAGACAAGGGTCAACAGAACGCTTTTATAATTAAATCCAACTCCTGTCCTCCAGTAGAGCTCCAGTGATCAATCTTGCACGAGTGTAGGAGAAGGTGACTGCAGGATTGAGCAGGCCTCCTTTCACTCAGTTACAAAAGACAAAGTGGGAATGAGTTGTACAAGCATGGTTATTTATTGTGAAAAATGAAAATGTAATGTTTTCTTTGATTAAAAAAGATGCTAATGAACAGCAAGGACTGGAGAGTGTGTCTGGGTGGAGGGGTGGTGAGGGGCTGATGAGAGAGAAATGCCTTCTGGTAAACTGAGCAAAACTCAGGACAATTAAACTTCTAAAAGCATTTCTTTATTTCCTGCCCGAAAGAAAATAAATCCAACAATTTAAATATTTAAAAAGCTTCAAAGCCGTGCACATCTACATGGAAAAAAAAACGACGGCATTGTGTGTTTTAACTACAACTTGAGACTTAAAAAATATTTTTTAAAAAGTTCCCATTATTTGCACTGAACCGTAAATGGTATCCAAAATTTTAACTATTGAAATTCATTTACATTTGATAAAATAGCAACTAAAGGCAATGTGGGATGAGTGAAGGGTTCAGTCTTATGAATGATAAAATCATAACGTTATCCTCTCCTTAAAAACAAAAACCATTATGAATACAAAAGAGAAAAGATGAAAAAGCATGCTCGTCCCATCTTAGTGCTGTTGTCGAACACACAGAAGCGCCCACACGTAAAGCGAGGGGTAGGAGAATGGGACACACACAAGAGAACACATACAGTGGAAAATCTGCAGGAGTTTAATAGGAGATAAAAGCTCAGATTAAAACGGTCCATGTTTTAAAAACAGCAGGGAAAGACGGACGGACGGACAGACAGACAGGCTACAGAGTTCAACGATCACTTCAGATGAGGGAGCTCAGATGTGTGTTGGGTAGAGAAAGGCTGGAGTCAGGGGTAGAGGCTCAGCTACTCCTGTAAAAAAAACTGTCCTTTACCTGAGAGAGAGAGAGAGAGAGAGAGAGAGAGAGAGAGAGAGAGAGACAAAATTTCAGTTTCTTTCCCTTCGCCGTCACCCTCCTAAACAACTGAACTGTTACACACATCACAATCGCACTTCATATACACCTGTATTATCTCAGTAATCTGCAATCTTTTGTATTTTGGTGTATATAAGATTCAATTATATAGTTCCATCGTTTTATACAGTTGTGCTTGAGAGACACAGAATCCAAATTCCTTGTATGTGTTCACTCAAATACTTGGCCAATAATCGAGATTCTGATTCTGGTAATCCTTTTTAATCATTAATAGTAAAATAAGGTTCTATAAAATGGTGTTGAAAAAGGCAAAACTTTCTACAACTTTAAACAGAGCAAAATGGGAAGTACGTGTTTGGATTTGACTACTTTGGATTGTTCTGGTTTCCTAAATAAAAGTTTGCCAAGACAATATGTTCCTCAAATAGTTAACACTTTTTGTGGAAAATGAAAAGTGTAAGAGGAAAAATTATTATTATTTTTTTTTTTGATGTAAAAACACTCACCTCTGGAGGTCCATTTGTCTCTGTGGCCCTTTCTTTGCCTCATCCTGCTCTTTTGGTATCTTTCCGCTGGCTGGCTCAGATGCCTGATCCTGAGCAGGTGCTGCCCTTTTCCGGCCTCTGCCAGCTGCCCCGGTTGATGCCCCGCCCGCTTTTTCAGCAGCGACTCCGCCAGGGTTGGACAGAGCTTTGGGAGGCCGTCCTCGTCGAGGCTTGGTCAGAGGCGGCGTTGCTGCTGAGGGGTTAGGGGTCATGCCCTTCTCGGTGTGCGACTCGACCTCCTGACAAGTTGTTAGAGGAACCCATATTATACCGTCCATTTCCTGGACTCGAACCATTCTCTCCTGGTTTTATATTTATTTTCAAATCAAACTAAATAAATGCTAATAATGTTTAAAAATCAAGATTCACTCATTCAGAGCATCACACACACTCAACTTCCTCGTTCTGGGTGATATAAAACCTGCACACACGTGGAAACGTACGTTTTTTTTTTTTTTTGATTATCTGAAGTTTGCCGTCTAAAAAGAAATGATCAGTATATCATTTCAACAGGAGACTTATTTTACATTTACGTCATTTATTAGACACCCTTATCCAAAGTGACTTACAAATCAAAATCAGTTACGGGTCCTCCGGAGACACTCAGGGTTAAGTGTCTTGCTCAGGGACACAATGGTTGTAAGTGGGGTTTGAACTTGGGACCTTGTGGTCTTCTGGTTTATAGGCGAATGTGTTTCCCACTAAGCTACTACCACCCAGTGACGGAGCAAAAAAAAGAATCCAGGAAAATACATTTTAAAAAGACGGCAGTTAGTGGCAGTTTCAAAATACGGAACAGCTCAGGTATTTGAATTTAGTGTCCCAGAATATCATGTATTGTGACAGAAGGTCCAGTGTAATTCCTGACCTTCTTTAATAACATCACTGGGTTCTCCTCGTTCTCCTGTGCACCCGTCTCTGCTGACTCAGACCCTGTGTCTCTACAACAGGAGAGTGGACAATAGTCACAATAATGACCTCAAACAGAAACCTCCAGTAAAGCCCTTGCAGTTCCCATTGGAACTAACCTGCTCTTATTGGCTGTCGTGGCTGCTTGGTTGGGGCTGGAGATGTTGCCTGTGTCTATTGGGGTGCTCTTGGTGTATGGCCGTCGGCCCGTGACAGTCAGGGGCTTATTTACTGCGGCAAGAACTGGAACCGATGTCTTTGGCTGCATGAAAGAGTTTCAAATAACGGTGTTCACGTTCATGAGACTGTAACAGTGCGCGTGTGTGTGTGAAAAGTAATGTCAGGGTCTTGGAAGAACAGGGCACCTTTCCTGTAAGTAGAACTGTTCTGGCTTCAGAGGAAAGGTACTCTTTATCATTAACAAAATCCTGGAAGAAAAAAAATATATACAAATGACACATTTTGCGCCGCATGCACAGGCCTGAATAGATCATTATTAAAGATGAACATTTCCACATACAAATAAAGCTACATCCAGTGATTAGTTTGGTGTTGACCGGGAAGATAGTTACCTTGTCTGGGGGGGTGAAAAACTTGCCAGGTAAGAGAGGGTCTTTGGGACAGTCCAAATGGCATGTGGTGCTCTTATTCACAATGACAAACAGGGCAACTTCACACACAATGTACAGCTTCTGTAAGACACCAAACAAGCCGAATCAGTTTATGATTATGCTTTAATAACCGTTTCCAGCTCCTGTGAAGAGTCTGACCTCATTTGCCTTGGGGTCATCAGGAGCTTGGGCATCTTTTGTTTGTTTGATGCTCTCCACCATCTTTCTCAGGAAGGCGTGGCTGTTGTTCTCGTTCTTTACCATCAGCACCTCCAGCATGAACCACAGACATCTAAAACAGACACAGATCCAAGAGCCCCACAAATCAGAGAATGTGAAGAAAGGAAAAAAAATAAAATCTGAAGTTCTGTGACTGACTCTTTAATGGCTATGAGCTGTTCAAAGTCCTGGGGCTTGGTGAAGTCTGGATCGTGAGCGAGCAGATGGATCATGTAGGGAACCACATATTCGGGTAGGAGAGACAGCAACTTTTCTGAAGATGGGACACAGAAAGAAAGTCACGCAACTAAAGCATTTAAAAAAAAAAAAAAAAAAAGTGGGATCAGTATGTACTGCAGTCTACCTTCTCACCGTTAAACCGGTTTAGCATCGTGAATGCCAACGATCACAGGTAATACCTGATTTTTTCCCCCCTCTAAGCCTGCCTGCCTGTATACAAACCTTGGGACACTGGGTTCTGTTTGATGTATTCTCTGCGCACACTGATGTTCTTCAGCAGGCACTGGCGAGCATGGGCACGTCGCTCCTTGACAGGGTCTTTGGCGCAGAGGGCAAACACAGCCAGGTACTCCAATGGCAGCACCAGCTTCACCAGTGCAACATGCAGCTTCTGAGCAAAGATCTGCCTGACCTGGTAACACTCGTCCTAAAGAAACAAAAGGAACACTTATGATGCGAGCAAAATTTAATTTCTGATTAAACATAATCAGAAATTGTTCATCAGACCTGCCAACTTGGACAACATATATTGAGAACAACTATATAGATGTTGACTTTTTACATTTTGAATGTCTGGATGATTTAGAAAGTGAAGTGATTGTCACATGTGATACACAGCAGCACAGCACACGGTGCACACAGTGAAATTTGTCCTCTGCATTTAACCCATCACCCTGAGTGAGCAGTGGGCAGCCATGACAGGCATACGGGGAGCAGTGTGGTGGGACGGTACTTTGCTCAGTGGCACCTTGGCGGATCGGGATTTGAACCGGCAACCTTCTGATTACGGGGCCGCTTCCTTAACCACTAGGCCACCACTGCCCCCCTGTCCGAGCGCTACAGACTACAGACTACTATTTAAAACCTATGACTAGCCAAACTATTCTTTTGCTTTGTGTGAAGTTGTGCACTGATTGGCACAGACTTGTTTACAACACAATCTAAACTCACCAACTCACATAAGCATTATGGAGTCACAATGATGCCTATAATGTCACAATGAATGCCTGGTACTAAAATGCACTCGGGTTGGCAGGTGTGAACATTGAAAATGAGCACAGTATGACTGACACTACTACTTAAATGAGCCTAATGGTTTGGTTAGGGTTTAACTAACGTTAAGAACGAGACCACAAAGCTGGAACTGCTCTGGCGTGATGATGTCATGATAACAGGGCTCCTGCGCCAGCTTCATGATGGCACAACCTGCAGACAACCTCAGCCTGGACATGTCGGATTTGCTGTAGGGAAACATACATGCAAGTATTATGAGCTAGACACTCATGTACAGAGTAATAAAAGGTATACGGATTTATTATTTCAGAATATGCAGATATTGAATATTTATAAAGAGGCAAAAAAAATTTATGTACACATCTAAGAGTGCACACACCTGATCTTCTTCTGCTCAGTCAAGTCTCCCTCACTGACCAGCATCGCTGACAGCAGCCTCAAGGTGGAGTTGGCTGACTTGGATTGGTTATTCTTCATGCCCAGTAACCACCGCACCAACAGTTTGATGGCCTGCACCTGCGCGCGCGCACACACACACACACACACACACACACACACCACACACACACACACACACACACACACACACACACACGGGAAAAGTTAGGCAAGATGTTTGACAAATTTCTACATCTGCAAAATCTTCTGACACACGTACTTTGGCGAGGACTTCAGGGGACACCTCATCATCTGAAGTCCAGAGCTTTCCATTCCTGTTACCGGACAACTGTAAGCAAGAGAGATTGCGACAGATGTGGTCAGATAGACGGAGAGAACTTGGATGTGATGAGAAGAGTCCTGCGTAAACCTGGGCAGTTTTCTTTTTCTTAAATAAAAGCCAACTTACTCGGTCATTCATCAACAGATCCTTCACAATGAAGTTGGCGACAATGGATTTCATGGGCGAGGCAAATTGGTCTGGTGCCAGCATGGAGATGTGACCGAGTGACACCAGAGGAGTAATCAGCTGTTCGGGAACGTCTCCATTCAGACTGCGAGACAGAGGCTGGAGAGAGGTGGACAAAAGGTCATTTTGCAAAGTCTTACCACGGGTGAGCAACCAGGGAATCTTAGGGTGATCTGTAATGTCAATACCTCAAATATCTGCGCCAACTGCACCTCCTTGTTGTGGAAGATTGCATGGATGCAGTGAACTGCCTGTTTTGCTTGGTGAGGGGTGCCGCGCTTCGCTTTTTGATGCAGGATGGGGATCAGAGTCCTGTACATTCATACAGACCCAGAAAGTTCAGCCGTGAGTCCGTTGTGATTGCCCCTTCTAGTGCATACTCAATGAAAGTTTGTGACTCACGAACGAATTTGTGGCAGCTCGCTCTCTATCTTGTGCCCAGTGTTCCTGAAGATCTGGATGGCAGCTTCTGCTACCTTCTCATCTTCCATTTTCAGGCACTGTAGGAGTGATTCATACGTTTCACTTGAATGGAAGGAGGTAGGGTGAGTGAATGACAGAACCTGGAGTAGGCACAGAAAAAAAAAAGGCATCAGGTTACAACCATGATGTAAGGGAATGTTTGTCCCATGATGAAGTAAGTAAAACCTCAAGTAACTAAAAATGACATCATATTATAGCATACTAGGAGCCAAGTAAACCAGCTTTACTCTGCTAAAAGTTTTGGAGTTAGTGTGTTCATAGATCAGGACCCAGCAGCAACCAGCGCATGTTAAAACTGGATAAAATTGTCTTCGGTTTTTGGCTGCCTCACAGTCACTTGTGTAAACATCAGAAGAGTGAGTTCATGAAAATCACACACACCTTGAGCAGTTCCAGTCCAGCTCGAATGGCCGTGTCCGGTGTTACTCCTTCATCGTCATCATCAGCTGTTCCCTCAATGGATTTATTGAGAAGCTTCACTAGCGCACTGAAAGCCCAACCCAGCCAGGAGAAGAAGAAGAAGAAGAAAAAAAGCACATTAAAGCTGCAGCTCCTTCAAAACCAACACTAAGGGTCAATCTCGGAGACACCCAGCAATTCACAACCTGATAGCCTCGGAGTCAATGTGGACGGGTGCAATCCTCTCCAGGAGGAACTTCACCATCTCAAGAAAGGGATTGGTGGGCTGCTTGGGGAATGTCAGCTTCCGCGTGATCTCTCTCTGTGTGCACACAACATTTGTTTTATTTCCCCCAGACATCAAGACATCATGTCCACAATTTACAAGGTCAGAGTTTGAGTGGAAAAAAAATACAGGATTAGGGACGTGCACTCACCACACACAACTCAGCCTGCTTGCAGGAGCAGGTTGGACTAATGAGCTGCTCCAACTGCACACGAAGCTTCTCATCTTCGCCCAGAACCTGGTTAAACTTCTTCATGAAGTCCTGAGCTTTCCCTGGGTCTGGCAGATTCTCTACACAAACACAAACACCATTTACATCAACATCTGTATGAAATCATTTGTACTACAGACATGAGGATAGTTGTTCAAGTTGTCTTACTGGCAATGGTCATCAGCTTTCCAAACATGGCAGCATTGTTCGCTTCAGACTGGAAAGAAAACAGTCAGATCACTATGGAAACCCCATCTTAGAAGCTCTAAATGCTGCAGCAATGTAATGGGCACATTTAGCCATGAATGACCAGGTTAATGACCAAGTACATCAATTCCCTGTAGCGCCCTCTGGGTTTGTGGTTTTGACATGGCCTACAAGTTCTGCCCATGTGTGGGATGTGCTGGATAACCAAGATGGATCCATGTAGGTGCCACCTCACTACTTATAGGACTTGAATGATCTGCTACTGATTGATTATTACGAAATACCACAACCTACTACCAGAGGTCTAATGGAATCCAGAGGATTAGGGCTGGTTTGGAAGCAAAATGTGATATTAAGCGTGTGGTAAGAATGTTCTGACTGAAACCAGAGTAAGCCTTGAGGCTTGAAGCAGCTATTGTGTGTGAATAACACTCTCCATTTTAAGTTGCAAATGGTTCATGAATTCGTTTGTGTAATCGCGGAGGTGTCAAGTGTTACTCACTGTGGGCAGTTTGTGCAGGTCCAGCAGCTCTCTCACAAGCCCTCTCAACATGTTCTGACACTTCCACATTTCATTCAGAGCTCTGAGTAGGAAGGAGCGAACGAGAGAAATTGAGCCCAATGAACATTGAGGCCCACTGCTCATCTTTCACACAGAAACCAGACAAAATAGATCAAACAAATAATGCTACTATAATTTAGATAGTAGGAAGCAGTGGTGCAATAACCTTTATAAGTAAATAGTTTTAGAGCATAACAATAGTAGTACAGTACTTGACAGCGTTGGTGTCCAAGCAGGCATAGAGGTAATATAGACATTTCATTTTCTCTTCCGTCTCCAGACTGTGAGGAACCATGTACTGAGCAAATATCTTTTCCACCAGGAGCCTGTGCGCACACACATAAACAAGAGGAGGAATGAAAACCACTGAACAATGTGCTGTACTGCCACCGAATTCTACTTAGTAGAAAGAAATGATTCCTATTTTGGTTAAAAACTGTACAGGCACGTGTCAAGATTGGTCGTACTTGTCATCAATGCTGTTCTGGTAGTAGATGTGCAGGAGCTTGTCTTTGATCCAGCTGATTTTCTGAGCAGACTCCTTCCCAGCCTCGTGGTGCAGGCAGTATTTCTTGTAAAGCTGAGCCAGTCCCATCATTGCCTCCTTACGCACACGCCACTGAAGAACACAGGCACAGAACTTACTGTCTCTGGTCTATCTCCGGCAAACATCTGTAGTGGTTTAATAGAACATAGCTTCTTACTCTCTTATCCAGCATCCTCTCTCTGACAAAACCTAGCAGCTGGTCATTGACAAGATTCAGGTCTTTCTTCCCAGCATTGATAATGGTCACAATCACATCATGTCTAATGGCTTCTTCTGGGTCATGAGATCGCACTTTGAGGAACTCTGGTTTTGTTAAAGAAAGACGAACAGCCAAGTTAAAATGCATTAAAAGAACAGATGACATGCACCCGTGCCCACCACCTCCACACAGGCAACTCACCAGTGAGGTCCTTTGCAAGGTCAGGGTGGTTCATTAAGCAATGACTTGCAAATTTCACACATTCCAGTCTCACCGGGACATGGATGTCATTAAACCTGTAGATCCAGAATTTGACATTTTTCATAAATAAGCATTACAAAGAAATTCTGCTGCGGTGACTGGCAGGGTCTCTTACCTTCCTAAGAAGCATTGCCAAAGGGGTCGGTTCTGAGTGGCAAGTTCTGAGTCCTTCACACCAAAGAGTTTCGCCAGCAGCCTCACAACTGCCAAGCGTTCTTCGCCATCGTTACTCTGAATGAGACAAAACAGCACAAACATTTGATTGCACTCCATACGCATCTCCCCAGCTTCAACTTGATCGGAATTAAATCCCTTAGTGGTCTGTGTGTGTTTGCACTGCACCTTCAGTTTGAACTCTAGCTGAGGCATGACTGACACCAACAGCAGTGGGTCAATGGAAAACAGTTCCTGGATTAGGTCAAACACGTGCTCAGACAGGTCACTGACTGAAGATTTCCCCATCACCAGTACCTGATTAAAGAACTAGACACAAAGCAACAACAGTGACGTACAAACGTCTGAAATACTTGCACCAAGGCTGAAAAGGGTCAATGGGGCCACCAGAGGTTCTGCAGTAGAAAGGTGCCTTGAGTAGGTTTTATTTGGTAATATGGACAATTTTAGACAAATTTTTAAATACACGTGGAACTGTGCCACAAAAAAATTTAACCATTCTGTACTCACATTGGCGATGCAGGTCTCGATAGTCTGTACAGTTCTCTTCAGCAGCGTCTTGGCTAAATCGTATGCTTGTTTATTCAAGTTCTACATGCAGAAGAGAAACAATGAAAAACATTAAAACATTAAAATGCACTCCGTACTTTCAAAATGGCAAAAGATGAAAAATATGTGTTCGCAAAATTAAGTAGTGTCCATGAAATCCCTTGGCCGGTGTAATCATGGTAGTTAGGGTGGGGACACCGAGAGCAGTTACCTTGTGAGCAGGTATGAGGTTGATCAGAATGGTGTCCAGAAGTTCCTGTGTCACTCCATCTCCTTCCATGATGATGGAGCTCATTAAGTCCAGCATGTGCATTTGTACCTTCTGATTATGGCTGTTACTGCATAGACACACATACACAGGTGCCCACAAGTCATTTCATAGCAAAATCACTTCTAGCTGAAGAAAAAAAAAAAAGATGAGACAACTCACTTAATAACTGAAAAGAGGGTTTTGAAGAGCTGGATGAATATTTCATTGCAGTCCTCCAGTTCAAAGCAAATGTTATAGGACTTCACCCAGGCCAGATTCTGTAGAAGAAAAATGAAGAAGAAAAAAAGTTAGTCAACCCATAATAAAATTCCGAATGACAACTTTCAGTACAATCTACATAACAATCTCTTACAACATGAGGACATACACACATTAAAAGGATGGTTTGGGTACATAAAGGAATGCAGAAGACAAGCACACACACACATACCTCCAGAAGGTAGAAGTATCTGTTGAACTGTGGAGACTTTGTGTCTTCTAACCCCTTCAGTTGTCGTGTGATGAACAGAAAAATATCCTGACAGAACACAGGCATTATGGCATAATATTTAACATGGTCATAGTAAAATGCATAAAGTATTTTTACATTTCGAAAGCATAACTTTCAAATTTTTTATTTATTTATTTATTTATTTTTTCCAAAAAAAGGTTATATTGGTATGTTGAGGACATACCAAGGGGACAAGTTATTGTCAATTAACCATATACAGTACATTATCAATCAACCATGAATATAAAACAAATACCTTCAACTTGTCATGTGATGTGTAGGGTGCTTCTGGTGCATAGATGCGAAAGATGTCTGCAAGGCAACACGCCACCAGGAGACGAACATCTTTGTTGGGGTTCCTCAAGAAAAACTCAGACGCTAGGTGGAGGGCCAAGGCCAAATACTGCTGCTTTTCTTCCTCAGAGTCCTGATCCATATCCATATAAGTCTTTACAACCATCTATTATATATAAAAAAAAAAAAATACAGTAATGTGTGTGTTAAGAACATTTGTCCTTTTATATTTTTTTATTGATTGCATAATCTCATGGGATGTTTCCAGGGAAGAGAGAAGATTTTACACTTAACGGGGTTATTTGAATTATGTGAAAAATAAAAGTTAATAAACTTTTATTATAAATAAGTCCATTGTCCAAAAAAAACAACAAAAAAACAAATAATTAAATAAAAACAAGGCTATTTCAACCACAGTTTCTGTACATTTACAAATAAATAAAATATTCACTGTCGAATGTGTCAATGACTTGTGGTATCAGCAGATTGCTAGACACGCTCCACATTATAAGCATCACACTTCCTGGCTTCTTATCAAGTTTTCATTTGCATTATTTTAGGCAAACGGGTCCTTTCTGTATGGAGCCTAAATCGTGTTTTCATACTCAGCCTTTCAATTGATTCATATTTTTGTTTAGATTTTTTACAATATCAATATATTGAGATTAATACTGTAAACAAGTTTAAATGCCAGCTAATGCGAAAGGTGTAGAGAAGTGCATGTATCTGCTTGAGAATGGTTCTATAAAATTAGACTTGGTATTTTTTGTATACAACATGATAACAACTGTTTAGGAGGTAGGAGTCTGCATATGCTTTTTTTATGTAGACAAATGTGTCACATTGTAAAGTAATCGTTGAACCCCTATTAGGTACACAGTGGTATTACAAGACAAGCCAGGTCACTTTTTTGGGGCTCAGCATGCTAACTTCAGCTGATATCCCAGCAAAGCAGACATCTTTGCCATTAAAATAACCTTTAATTATTGCAATTTGGCAAATATTTCAATAAAGAATCAGAATTTTACTGACCTTATAACTGAATGAAAACATGAAAGTATAGCTGACAGCAATTAGATTGAACATAAAATGTCTATTGCCAAAACTGTAATACATTAAAAGGTCCCCGATCATAAAATGTGGCTTTGTGACATTTACATTATCGCTTAAAAACATTATCTCCACCAACTGTCTAGGCTTGAAAACGGGCGAAGCATTGCAGTTGCTTGGCCATTGGATGTACAAATGAGCACAAATATTTATATATTTTTTTTAGTTTTATTTTTTCTGGAAAAATGGAAACAACTTCCTGTCTGCACCAAACATTGTGGTTGGTCAATGGCGTTGATGACACCAATTCCATGAATGCCCCTCACTTCTATGGGCCGTGCTCCTCATTAGCATTTAAAGCAGCACTGACACTGAAAAGGCGCATCCAATGCGCATATAATCTCATTGTATGACTGGCTAAAAGTAACTGTGAATCTGCACCATGGCTTCAGATACAGTATTATGGGACCACTAAGACCGATATAAAAGCAAAACATTTTTTTAATTAAATTTTGCCCTACTGGTAGGCAAAGAACAGTCATGGCATATTTATTAATGTCTTCCACTCCCACGAAAAGCTGCTTCTGTAGACTTGAACCCAGCTACCTTTAGGACCCCGAGAGCAGCTCCCACTCCAGAGCTCTGGCAGCGCTGAGTGTTTGTGGAGCAGATAGGGAGCAGGGCGAGCTCAGCCAGTGGGGGGATGGGAACGCAACCGCGTTCCAACAGACAGGAGAGAAGAGAGTCACACGGCACATCCGTTCTTTCCCCGGTACCTTTCCCCCCCCCCTCGCTATTTTAACATAACTACAACAAAAATGGATGCATTACTGAGCTTTCCATAATCAGGGTGACAAATAGATTGTGCAAATGACAGTGGGATCAACATAAAATCAGATAAGAGTTAGTTCCACATTAGAAGGAAGCACCTGTACTGCTAACGTCTACTTTCCTCCCTTCTTCTCAAGTACAACTGATACCTGCTGCCGCTGATCCTTCACTACTTTCATTGCAATATGTGTGGAAATAGGCAATGTGTAACCTTCAAGAACATTATTATCTTGACCAAACAGCAGCCACAGTGTGTTCAAAAAGGAGCGGTTTACACCTAGAGTCCTTCTGAATAGAAGTCAAGTTTGTTTCCCCCTTGGTGTGGTCCATTTGGTCTGTTGTGAACACCGTAATTGCGATCGGGTGACACCAAAACCACCGTACAGAGACCCCAAAAAGTGTCTCCATTCGAATCAAATAAACTCTGGTGCTGCTGCATCCCAAACCAAATGCATACCAAACCTACAAGCATACCACAAGCATGTAGTAGTCCACAACAGATCTACTTCCTGTATTTACTTCTGTTTCCACGGCAACACATCTGACCAATAAGCAGAAAGTTCTTGCAGGATTTGAAGCAACAGCAACTGAAGCAACTAATAAAGGTTTATCTTATCTCGGTTTGCTTGGATTTTTCCCTGTGCGAAAAGAAGGGAAATTTTAAATATGTTACAAATTTCACGCTAAATCAAAACGCATTACCTGACGGCTCATTTACCGCATGAGACCGGGTACAATGATGGAAAAGCACAACGCACCTATAAAACACATTAATGCAGCGATAAACGTACTGGCCCACTGATCAGACCAAGATACTAAATTGCATATCATTGTTGTTCCTTATACCGTGAGTGAGAGATACCAAATTCCTTGTATGTGGTCCATGTATGAGGCCAATAAACGCAATTCTGATAAGTTTAAATGCTGCCGAAAATATTGCAAAAAATGGTTCAGTTTGAAGCCCTTTTCATTGTCTTTTTATTTCATTGATCTTGTTTAAATTTCAGCACTTTAAGAACAAACACACCTAAGTTACCTTTCTTGGAGAATTGTGGTGGCCTAGCAGTTAAGGAAGCAGCCCCTTAATCAGAAGGTTGTTGGTTCAAATCCCGATCTGCCAAGGTGCCACTGTGGTGCCACTGAGCAAAGCACCGTCCCCACACACTGCTCCCCGGCGCCTGTCATGGCTGCCCACTGCTCACTCAGGGTGATGGGTTAAATTTCACTGTGTGCACCGTGTGCTGTGCTGCTGTGACAATCACTTCACTTTCACTCAAGATCTTTAGGTCAACAAGATTGTTAGTTAATATTGCCTATATGGACCAGGAACCTGTAAAACTGCGGTGTTAAATGCAATGTAGTTGAAAATATGGTGCACATAACTTTTATGCACCTGAGACAAATAGGCGCACCAGTCTAGAGGCCTGATGATTCCCCTATTAGAACACATAATCACCATGGTGGGAACGACCGAGCCTGCCCATCTACCGCTTAAAGACGCGTGTATAAACTTTTGTTTAAATCAAAAATACCTGAATTTGCGGCAGCTTTAGTGAAAAGTTGCGACAAACGTTTATTTATTTCCCCCCCCCCCCCCCCCTGTGGAAGGTTGCCGTGAAGCTCCTGAAATAAGGGAGACTCTGTAAGGTTGATTTGGCCGCTGGCCGCGCATGTCTGAAACTCTCCGTGTTCCCATTGCGGTAGACAAATGTTTTTTTTTCTCGATCGACTACTTTCTTTTGTGTTCCACTACAATGGCGCATGTGGTACACAACAGTGTGATGGGAAGCGTGACACGTTGGTGTCAGCCAATCGGCATGCAGCGGCCGCCCAGTATGAATAGTTCCTGAGAAGCAGGTGTGAAAGCGTGATGTGTGTGTGTGTGTGTGTGTGTAGTTTTTGAACTTGAGTTTGGACGTAGGAGGTAGATGGTCCGTGTTCTGCACCCTGCGATTTGCCAGTAAAGGCCGTGTGGACCCTTTCCATGCCGACACAGCAGCGTCAGTACGCCTGTCCGGTAAGGCCAGTGAATATCGGTCTAGCCGCATCCGCTACTACAAGGAACACTTGGAAGCTGATGTGCACGATCCTTGGTGAAAAAACGCAGCGTTCCTATTCCACACGTCTGCATGTTCAGTAACACTGGAGTAAAAGTGACTACGTTTGAGTGACGCAAAACGTAGGAAGCGCAGCGATAGCTCAAAATTGCAAAAAAGTTGCACTGATTCGACAAAAGTGCAAAACACAAATAATTTACGTGACAGTGAAGTGATTATCATTGTGAAACACTGCAGCACAGCACACGGTGACAACAAAATGTGTCCTCTGCTTTGAACCATCACCCTTGGTGAGCAGTGGGCAGCCATGACAGGCGCCCGGGGAGCAGTGTGTGGGGACGGTGACTTGCTCAGTGGCACTTTGGCAGATCAGTATTCGAACCAGCAAACTCCTGATTGTGGGGCCGCTTCCATAACCGCTAGGCCACCACAGCCCCAATAATTTGCGCTGATTGCCAGAAGTGGCGCTAGATGTGATCACAACATCGCGAATTCCTAGAGGGACTGATTATATGTTGGGAGAAAAGATACACGGAACTTAGCGGCGGTAAACTGAGACTCTGGGTGAAGTAGCAAGACAACAATGACCACAAGCCAATAAAAATGCACAAAGACTAAAGCCCCGTACACACAATAACATTTTACTCTAAAACGGGAAAGTTTCTATCCGACCTGGCCTAGTGTCCACACAGAGACGCCATTTCAGGGGACCCAGAACGGTTATTTTCTGGGTGAGGAGCTCTTTTCTGCGTATCCATGTGGACGGCAAAAAAGGCATTTTGGAGGAAACGCAGACATATTAGCTAAACCTCCAACCTGACCTATAACCGCAAATGCGTCTCACACACACACAACCATGGTGGACATCCTCTCTATGGTGCATGTTTCAAATGAAAAGACAAGGCTGGAGAACAACGCACTCGGAGTTAGGGCGCTGCTTACAGGTATGGAGGGGAGGTTAAAACCGCGCCGTTCCTGCCTCTCCATGCGGGTGTTTCAGATAAAGCGCCCTTGTGGATGCATGTTTTTTCAGAAACACAATACTCGTGTTCTCATGTGCACAGGGCCTGAGTGAGTACATTTACATTTAAGGCATTTGGCAGACGCCCTTATCCACAGCGACTTACAACCATTGCTAAAATAATCAATTCTGGTTCACTAGGACCCCAACTATGAATACAACCTTTTTATTCACTCTGTTGTAGGTTCTGTACACAAGTTAGACAATAAGAAAGTTACAAGTTAATCTAAATATTCTTTAAAGAGGAAGGTCTTGAGCTGCCGTTTGAAAGTGTTCAGTGACTGAGCTGTTCTGACCTCGAGGGGAAGTTCATTCCACCACCGAGGGGCCAAGACGGAGAAGAGTCTAGATGAGCGTCTTCCTTCTACCTTCAGAGATGGAGGGACCAGGCGAGCAGTACTGGAGGCTCGGAGTTTACGAGGTGCAGTGCGAGGTGTAATAAGGGCTGTGAGGTGGGATGGTGCTGCTCCATGTTTGGCTTTGTAGGCCAGCATCAGTATTTTGAACCTGATGCGTGCAGCTACTGGGAGCCAGTGGAGGGAACGTAGCAGAGGGGTGGTGTGGGAGAAGTTGGGAAGGTTGAAGATTAGTCGTGCTGAGTAATGTGTGTGATCAGTAGTGTGTGGAAACAGCGACGTGCTAAATTTTAAGATTAATTGTCTAAAATGAATCCAAGCTGATGTAAAGAACACAAACACACACAACAGAAGATTTGGAACACCGATGAACTGCCTATAGACTGATACTGGCCAGAATCATGGAAACAGTCCTCCCGTATGGCAGTGCCCTCTTTCAGCAGAATAATGCACCCTGCAACTGCACTGACCACACAAATGGCTCAAAGATAGTTTGAAGAACACAAGAACGAGTTGGAGTTTTTCTCTGTTTGTGTTATCAAACTATTTAGATAGAAAATCAGTGCCATCTCAGCAAAACAGGAACCGAATATTATATCGTAAACGTAATCATAATTTGAGGAAATTTCCTTTAAAAAGACAGAACACAGTAAAAATGCACTTGGTACAAATATTTGGAATCTCACAATCGCTAAAGTTGCTCCTTAAAGAATCAAGAGTAGGTTACAAATACTCTATATTTGTTAATCAATGGAATTATCAAAACTGGGGACTCACTTGCAATCACAATAATCTTCCAATGTGGCCCACATTCAGATGATTTAAGCATTTTTATAGCAAAAGCTTACTGAGAGATTGTAATTACAGGTTTAAATATACAGCAATAAACGCAGAAACGCAGTGTCGCAACGGCTCGGACATCACACCCCAGAAGCGTGCGAAAAGACCCAGTTGCCCATAGCTAAGGATGCAATCTCTGCAGGTTTCCATGACAACAGATATTTCCATTTGATCAGAACAGAATATTTGGTCATTTTCGCGACTTAAGTGCCTGGATGGAAGTTGACTATATTCACCATAATACAGGTAAACAGAGCCAGGCTAAAATGTGAGCCAGACCAGCCTGATTTGCTTCAATGCTGCTATAAAATCAACAGAAGGACAAAAAGTTATTGTGCAATTTATATTACTAGAGTTCTGTACAAAAAGAAAAACACCAACATCCACATCTCACTCACTCACTAAGCCTGGAACATCCTGTGCATTGATCCAGAATAGCAAAAAAAACGGTAAATTCCACAATATTAAATGTTTTCCTTGAGAGATTGCAACTTAGGAGACGTTTATGAACAATAAAAAATAAAAAAGGAAAAAAACAATTATAGATGTAAAACAATTATTCCTAAAACTACAGACATCACCAGTGAACAGTCATCGGCTGATACAGAAGGTTATGAGAGATGACAGCAATTGGCTCACAAAGCACCGGATATTGTAAGAATAAAACAATCTTTTCACAATATTGTACAGCACTAAGCCGGAAATGTTTTTTTTTTTTTTATAAATAATGTAAAGAGTGGTAGTAGCCTAGTGCATAAGACACTCGCCTATCAACCAGAAGACCACAGGTTCAAACCCCACTTACTACCAGGGTGTCACTGAGCAAGACACGAGTGTCTCCGGGGGGACTGTCCCTGTCACGCCGTATGGTAAGACGCTCTGGATAACGGCGCCTGATAAACTGCTTAAATGTAAAGGCCAAATTGAGAATAGAGCACAATCACTGGCCATTTTAAAACTCTAGTCCTTTCCTGTTTTTTATTCTAGGGATTTGTAACATACTGAAGCCTTATTACTATACACCAGCACTAACTCAAAGACAGTGCCAATCTAAAAAAGGAAAAGGATGTTCCTGCATTCCGTATTTTAATAATGAGTCAATAGACATTATTTCTTGTAAGAAACTGAAAAAGCCCACACCCAACTACAGTTGGAAGCAAAACTGCGATGTGGACAGAGTTCGACCCCTGCCGAAGTTGGCGTGGGGAGGGGGCGGGGTCACGGGACAATTATAGTAACGATGATGACGATGATAATAATAATAAAAAGCAGGACAAGAGGACGCGCGTTACCTTCAGCCGTCTGACCACCTCGTCGTTGCTGATTTTGTCGGTAATTTCCTTCACGCCGGGCGGGTAGGTGATTTTCGCGTCGCCCGCCGACTTCTGCTGCTGCGGGAACTCCATGCTTTACCCTCGCGGTCCTCTACTGGCCTCTATGGGTCGGAAAACAAAAGTTCAGCAGAAAGCGTGCACGGCACTTTCCAAAAATCCCGTTTTAAAGCCGAGCCGAAAAAGCAAGCGGCCGTTGACGAGGTGAGAAACGCCGCGAGGCACGCCAGCCCGCGGTCGGCCTCGGCGGAGCCGCTCCGGACGAAACTGCGGGGAGATCCCGGGGTGAAAACGGCAGAATGGAGCTAACTGGCTAACGCGCACGGCTAGTGCGGCGCTTCTTTTTCAAACAAGCTTTCGGTTTGGGACCCCCCCCCCAAAAAAAAAAAATAAAATTAAAAAAAAAAAACGCCCGATGAACGCGGAAAAGAACGCGTGTGGCCCGTCGCGGCGTTTCCCCGACGCGACCTCGCCAAGCTGCCCACGAGCAAAGATAACGTGGGGAAAGCGCGCACGGCTGGGAGATGGGTGATGCGCGTTAGCCCGCTGCGGCCCAGCCATCGCGGCTAGCTAACGTTAGCCAGGCCGCAAAACTACTCAAAAGATCCCGTCTGACGCCGGCACTTGAAATGCAACGCACCCCCCGGGAACAAATCGCCCACGTCCGCCCCAAAACGATTTAAAAGCACGGCCGCGATTTCTTACGAGCATGTTCCACAAGTCGAGAAACTTTTACGCGGCGCATAATAACAATTTACTTGTTGGTCTGTGTAAAGTTCAGCCTTGTGGACAACCCATCGCTTCCCTCCGCACCTTTGGAAACGAGGAGGCTCTAGCGGCGGCGGCGGCTCATCGCCCTCCCCTCCCCGCGAACTTGCCCACAAGGATTTTTCCAACATCTCCGTAAAAACAAAAAGATGGCTTCCGCCTATCTGCCGCCTCGGTAGTTATTTTTTATATATATATAAAAAGTACACGGGTCGGACGTGCACCCTCCCGCCCTTGATTGAACATATTTGCGCCATTTACCTCACGCACGGGTCGGTTTAATTCATGTGTCAGGCTCGGGGCCGGTTCTCTAGTTTCAGCACAAAGCTCTCCTCTCTCAGCGGCGTTTCACCGTCCGCAGAAAACGAGGCCGCGGCGCCCCCGCCGGCCACAGCGGGGAACTGCAGCCCGGACTCGGCAATAGGCGGGAGACTCCGAACCACGACGCTACCACCAATCACCAAATATTTGCGCACGAAATATTCCCCCCCTCCAATTTCATAACGCGCACTCGAATATAATAAACAAACAGAGGTTACCATCACGCGTAGTGACTGCGGTAGTTAACACGCGACATCTGTACTCGTTCATCATTTTTTTTGTTACGAGAAATGTTTTGCGCTTAACGCGTACCGTAGTGCCGTACGCTTTCACCATCCAGGCCAGCGCCTGAAACCGACCCACGTTTTCGATTCTCGCAACTTAGTTATTTGGCCACACGGGGCGCTCGCGTTATTTCGGGGTTAAAGAGTTGACTTGTTTTTTTCTGGACCGCTCCGGCCTCGTCGTGGCGAAGCCGCCGCGCGTCCGGACCGAGCAGAATGCCCAAGAAGAAGAAGAACGGAGCGGTTCCCGTCCGGGCCGCGGGACCCGCCGACGAGTTCCGGAGCGGCTCGGAGGGTCGTGGGGAAACTGGCCGAGACGCTGGCGCTGCTGCGGCGGTCCCCGGCAGCGAGGAAATCGTTCGTAAAATGGAAGAGATGTTCTCGCATTTAGATCCCGATGTCATATACATGGTTCTGGCGGAGTGTGAATTTAAAGGTAAGGGACCGGGTCGGTCGGGCGGGGCGAGCTAACTTTTCACCAGCCGCCTGCGTGGACCGTAGGTCGCCTGAGTGACGAGGGGTGTTGCCCACGTCCCACGTCCCGTGACCGGTAGTCAAAATCTAAATAAACGACGGCGTGCACTGCGCCACGAACTCCTGACCATTACCTCTCCCCCTCTCTTTGCCCACTTCATTTTCTGCACTTTTTATCATGACTTCTATCTTAACTTGAAGTGAACGTCAAAGTGTATTTACTACAACTAATCTATGGAGAAATGCTGCCTAAAAGTCAAACGTATTGTCTCCTAAGGTCAATCATAATAATAAAAAACACATTTTAACTCATGCACCTTCTTCCAATGTTTAATTCTCCATGTCTTCTGTTGTTCAGTGGAGAATGCAATGGACTCTCTTTTGGAGCTGGCTGGTGCAGCTGAAGGTGCCGCCCCTGTGCGTCCGCCCATTTCTGGCTTTGAGGTGGCGGCAGCTCTCTTAGACCCCAAGTCTGCGCGTGAAGCGGGCCCCAGGCTCTCAGGGGACACACGGAATCCTGTAAAACGAGATTCACCCACGTTCCACAAGACACACACAGAGCTCAGCCGGAAGGAGAACCCTCCTGGTGCCATAGCCCTGTCCTCTCTACCCCTTCCACAGGCTCCTGATCCCACAGCAGTGTTGGGTTCTCTGTCTGGCCAGCAGCAGCAGACATCCAGCCATAGGCTGACTGGGGCCTGTAGGGGTGAGTCTCCGGTGGATGAGCTGAGCTTTGGAGGCGGGTGCATTCCAGAAGATAAAGACAAGGACAGGTCATTGGACTTCAGCCATTTAATGGGTGGATCTCTAGAACTGGGAGGGGCTGGTTCTGCCTTCCAGACTTACCGTAGAGAGGAAGAGCCCAGCTCGGGGGCGACCTTCTCATCAGAACAGGGGGTGGTCTGGAACCCTCAGGCCCCGGAGTTCAGGCCACAGTCTGAAGGGCCATCTTTCATTACACCTATTGCGCTAAACCCCACCCCTGCTTACCCATCTTACTGGTTTGGCTATCAGCCTGTCAGCCACGCCCCCTTAAAACCTACAGCCACCATACCAACATCCTGGACCACAAAATATCCAACCTCAAATAACAGACTCTGCCTTGAAGGAAATGTACTTGTGCTGCTTAGAGGTGCGCCTGGATCAGGCAAAAGCACCCTGGCCAGGTGTGTCTTCAATATTCTATCTATATTCTTCCATACAAATAATGAACCTGGATAATCTAACCTATGTATAAGTTACATAATGCATTTTTTATTTAAACATAAAATAAGCATTGTTTTGCCAAAAAAAAGTTACTGATTTTAGCACCTTCTCTGATCAGTTTGGCGTTCTTCTGGTTAACCCTCTGTCACTAATTGAATGTGGTGTTGCAGAATTGTGAAAGAAACTTAATTCAATGTCATAAAATATTAATAAAAAGGCCTTCTACACAATGGTCATGGTTAGGTTAGGGTGGTAGTAGCCTAGTGGGTAAAACACTCGCCTATGAACCAGAAGAGCCAGGTTTAAATCCCATATACTACCATATTGTCCCTGAGCAAGATGCTTAACCCTAACTTGCTCCTGGGGGACTGCAATTACTAAGTCACTCTGGATAAGTCCGAAAATTGTAAATACAATGGAAAGGTTTCGTTTGTACATCTTCAGAACAGTATGTGTGTTCTCAGCCGCTGCTCTGTATTGTAGGGCAATGCTCAAAGAGAACCCGGGTGGGATTTCATTGAGCACAGATGACTATTTCTGTCGCTCTGGGGAATACCGCTATGATCCGTCAGAGCTTGGAACAGCACATGAGTGGAACCATCAGAGAGGTGCAAACTAGTTCACACAACCAGACACCCCCCCCACGTGCCGTTAAGTACATTAAATAAGCATCTTTACTTTACAGCTGAGGAGGCTTTGCAGAGAGGCCAGACTCCTGTCATCATCGATAACACCAACATGCAGAGCTGGGAGATGAAACCATATGTTGCGAAGGTGAGGGCTCCTTTTTGGCAAATAAAAATGGGAGTATTGTTACTGCACACAGTGTAAATCCATGGTTGTTACAGGCCCTGAAGTACAAATACAAAGTTCTGTTCCGTGAGCCCGACACCTGGTGGAAGCACAAGCCCAGAGAACTGGAGAAGTAATCTAATTTCTCCACTTCTCCACCTTTCATTTTTCAGAATGCTTTTTTTCCTTATCTGACACCCAAATGTCTCTCTGTTCAGACACACCAGGCACAAGGTAAGCCGGGAGAAGATCCGACGGATTCTAGATGGCTATGATCGCTTCGTTTCAGTCCAGTCGATCATGGGCTCCACGCGACCTGATGTAAACGCACAGTGGGTATTTCTCTTCAGCACACTGCCATGTCTCTTTTTATCTTTTTGCGGCGATAACGGTCTTTATAATGTCAATTCATCAAGTAGTATAATAAGAATAAATGTGAGTTGATGAAATAAAATAGCAGTCCATTTTATGTCAAACACCCAGAGCAGATCACAGAGACATCAAAATTCAACCTTAGACTATAACTTTGATGAAAATTTGAAGTATCAATAATAGTGTTCTGCTGGTTAATATTTGTACTGGTGAGCCATTTTGAAATATGTTAATATCTGCATGCAAGTTTGCACTAAACATACAGAAGTGAATTGTGAATGTTCTTTGACTGACAGGAACAATAAGCCACAGAGCCATTTTTGCATTAGTGAATACAGCAAGACAAATTGACGCTGATGATGGGCCTTTCTCCGTTTATGCACATATTGTTTATTTTTGCACATATATACTTTTATTTTTATATGCACATATTGTTTAATTTTTTTTTATTGTTTATGCACAGTTGTGGACAGTATTTCAAATCGGTTCAAAGAAAATGATGTCATCACAAGTGGCAGCGCATGGCATGTGTGAGAATCAGTGTAAGAATCTGTCTTAATCTGAATAATTTTTTTGTCAGGCCTAGTCAGGTCCCCAGTCTGCCCCGGCCAGACCTGCTTGGTCTTCGCAGCACAGCCTCCTTGCCCGATGTCTCGTCTGTTCCAGCGCAGACGGTGGTAGCCGGGGGTGATGACAGCTCTCCTGAGTTATTTGATGGAGGAGAGCTGGACCGGGAACTGGAGGAGGCCACAAAGCTGCAGGAAGAGCTGGTGGAGTTCTCCCAGTCCATTGCTCAGAGGAAAAAGAGAGATGGGAAGCATGTAGACCCTGAATCCTGTCAGGAGCAGGATGAAGAAGGTCCCCAGGGGGATGACTCTAAGGCTGAAAGAAGCCCTCTGCAATTTGTGGGTGACTGGCCCTTTGAAAGCCTGCAGCCACGAGACAAACGACCGAAAAGCCAGAGAGACACCAACCAAGGGCCAGGTGAACCTGCATTCATGGTGAAAAACGTAGGTCCAGATGTAACAGAATTCCAGAAACCCCTGGATCTTTTAAGGTCTAGTTGTGAAGCTGAAGACCAGAGTGGCCTCATTGACAGCGGGGAAGAGAGTCAAGGTGAAGCCTGGCCGCCGCTCCCCGACTGTCTGACTCATACCTACACTTTACACCAGTCAAACTCAGAAAGTGAAGGAGAAGGGTGTGGCCATGAGGAAGAGGATAAAAGAGAGGAAAGAGGAGACTCTGGACAGGAGCATATGGTGCAGAATGAAAGGATGGTGAATGACAGACAAAATGGACGAGAAATAAAAGAAGAAGAGAAAGGTGAAGAGACAGAGGGAACGGGTGGCAGCCATGTTGCAGAAAGGCGGAGACCAAGCAGACGGTCAGGGAAGCAATGCCGGTTAGCTCTCACATTCACCAACCAGCAACCCTGTTCTCCCACGGCCCTCCTCCCAGAATCGGCACCGCAACAACCGGAGTCCTCGGCCCAGTCGCTCCCGGCCAAAACCGCTCCATTGCCAGGTGTTTACATACAGACTGAGGCAAGTGACTTTGCCCTTATGTGGCGTTTAGAACATGAAGGATTGTGGGACTGTGCCACTGTGAAGGTTCTCATGGGAAACGCAACACATTTTATTCCCAGAACATCCAGTGACGTTATCTGGTGTCCGAGTGAACGAGTGACGCACGAACGAGGCGCTCAGGTTGATGAGCCTGAGCTAATGGACAGTGGGATTGAAGACCAGGGCCTGAAAGTTCTCATTCATCACTTCAGAGCTGTTCCCACGGAAACGTTGCAGGACCTTTACGAGAAATGCCAGCAGGACCTGCAATGGACTACAAACCTTTTGCTGGATTCAGGAGAAGAAATGAGCCGAGAAGAGGAGGACTGTGACTCTCATAGAGAGAAAAAGAGTCTTGAGGGAGAAGGAGGTGATGAAGAGGAGAGAGAACGGGAGCCCAAGGGAGCTGAGGATGAGGCAGATGAAATGGAACATAGAAAGGAGGAGGATGGGGTGATAAGAGGGAACGAAATGGCAGGCATTATCACCACAGAGGGCGTCACCAATGACAGTGGTCACACAGTGGTCAAGGTCAGCAGGTCAGACGAAGAAGCACAGGTCAAAGATGAAACATCAGTAGATGCTGAGGATTCTGGGAGTGTTAACGCATCAGACATGCAAAAAGAGCTCAGTCCAGATCCCACCTCATCCAGCCTCTCACAGCTGCATTGGGCGTCTGATAAAGACCTAGCTGAACAGCCTGATTGGGATGTTCTGATGGAAGAGGCAGTGGAGGAGGTAGATGGTGTCCCGCAGTTCATCCTGGCCCAGCTGCAGGAGAGAGAGAGGAAGGAGGAGCAGGAGAGGGAGAGGAGCAGGAGGGAGAAAGAGATCGAGAGACTCCGAGAGAGATCAGGGGAGAGGAGCACAGCACGGTTGGACATTAGGACCCTGGAGCTCAGGCTGCCTACTGAACTTGCCCTACAGCTCATTGAACTGTTTGGCCCTGTGGGCGTCAACCCAGGTAAACGCTCAAGGTTTTTTCCCAGTTTGCATATTAAAAAAGTATCCTATTGTAAATATATGCAAAAATTGAATTAAACTGAAATATTTAGTAGATGTGTGTCAACAAATTCACACCTTCTGGCTACCTCCCACTTCTTTTTCTGCTTTAGATGACTGCAGCATTCAGATGGATCTCAACCTCGCCCGACTGCTGCATCAGAAATGGAAAGAAACCATCCAGGTACAAGATCACAATTATGACTCATTTGAATTGTGATTCAAATGCACAACTTTTTATTTTTAACATTTTGCATAATTTATGTGTCTACAGAAGAGCTGCGCTTCAGAAACTTAAAGACTAAAAATTTATACGTAATGAAGTCTGTGCAGAGAAGCAGAATGTATTGTGTAGTACAAATGAAGCTTAATTTAGAAAGGAACAAGGTCTCTTTGCATTTCTGAGCATTTATCACCACAAAAGGGAGGGGGGGGGTGTATGAAACTATGTATATGGGTAGATCTACATGTATTTCTGTTCCCTGTGTCTTTGCAGGAGAAGCAGCTACAAGAGGCATTATCCTATCAACTTCTGCAAGAAAGTATGTTAACAGAATTGTCTGATCTCACATTTCCTATGAAGACATTTGTGAGGCATCATAAATGCTTTTTTACACTCTTTACACTCACATGTACACACTAATGAAGCTCTTTTCTTCTAGGGGTGTTAGCAATATTTACATGGTGATATTGTATCGATACAGCAACGTCAAATATCAATATTGTTGTATGCAAGTTTAGTCCACCGGGTGGTGTGTTTTCTTGATTGAGGTCAGCAGAGATGAGAATTAACATGCGACTACAACCTCCACTCCTGTAGGTGGTTCTGTACATCTGAGTACTTTGAATTACTAATTGCCTGTGAGATCACAAAACACGGAAGACCGATCACAGCATCTTGTATTTCAGCTCTGGTTTTATATTTTCAGTGAACTGTAGAATATCGCAACATGCACAGAATCACAATATATGGTGATATAATTGTATTGTGACTCATGTATAGGGATATGTATTTTATTGTATTTTTTTATATGTCCAGACGACTGTGATCGATGCTTCTACCTTTTTTTTGTCCACTTTTTTCAGCATCACCTTTTGTTTCCATGGTAACAGGCTCTGCACAATCGGGCAACTCACAGGCAGATTTTGCCAGGCAGCAGGACTCCTCCCAATTTCAGAGTGGTACAAATGACTGTGAGTCACTCCTGGGCCAATCGGAGTCGCATGAAAATATTCCATTCATGGACCACTGGAGTGTGTCTGTCCCACACGTCTCTCTCAGGGACATCATGACAGAGGAGCAGGCACTGCAGGAGATTGAGAAGGTTTTACATTGCAAATGCACACACACAGTTCTGAAAATATAGACAGACACTCATTGTGCAATTTGTACCATGCCGGCACTGTATTTGTTTTGCGTTCAGTCCGTGCTGAATCACCGTGACCATGAAAGGAAAGACGGAGCGGCAGTGCTGAAGGAGAAACGGCTCTTCTCTGTCTTCCCCTCCATTGACAGACTCTTTCTCAAAGATATCTTCAGAGACCACAAGTAAGAAAAAAGGAGAGACTGCCTTCTACACACTCACTACATTAAAATGTTGAAAAGTATTGTCTAATATACACCATGCATTTCAAAATTGCTGTTTGGTCAGTTGCCTTGCGTTTCTGGAGTAGTTCCACAGTTCTACAAAACAGCAAAATAATAAAAGAAAAAAAGGAGGATGGACTGGGTTTACAGTGCTGGTTTCTGTATACTGTTGTTGAAATATTTAGACCATCCATATGATTCAAGAGGTAAAATGGTTTACTAAGCAATCGCTGAATTTTTTTAGTAAGACTCCCTACAGTCTTTACAGAAACAGTCACTGGGCAGAAGCAGGCCTTAAGGAGGACAAGAAATCATTAGACTTCTGTCCCCTCTCCCAAGGCCAGCTGTCTGTCTGTCCCCATGTCATACAGGGTGCCTCTTACTGTTAAGCTTGATCACAAAATGGATGACACAAGAGGCTCAGGTGGTGAGCGGAGGTGATTCACATTCACTTTCAATGGGATGACTTCCATGTACCGCCAAACTGAATTGTGGGTCTGTCACGTTGCATTGCTGGTGGTTCTGCCGGAAGAATTTTTCGAGTGCAGAGCGAGTGCATACAGTCATTAAATCGCAGCATCATTAATGCCTTTTAAAATTTGCATGAGTAACTGATAGGCAAACAAATGAATCTACCAACTATTTTTGTTTCAGTTTGTCTGATTTAGATCAAGTAACTGTCAAAGTTTACTGTGGACCGTGTTTCCTCTTACTGGTTTGAATTAGTTATAACTTGGAGCAGACGCAGCAGTTTCTACACTCCCTGTTGGATGAGGGGCCTGTCAGAAATGTGGTAGCAGCCGATACCTCCCCACAGCGAAACAACAGCACTAGCAAGCCTAGACCACACAGCAAAGAGAGGGTGAGTTTTTCTTTTTAGGAATACTCATGAAAGGCCATATGAGCGAGAAGATCATTTAAATCGTTTTATGCAATGACTTCTGTACGCTCTCTTGTGAAGTGAAGTGATTGTCATTGTGATACACAGCTGCACATAGTGAAATTTGTCCTCTGCATTTAACCATCACCCCATAGTGAGCAGTGGGCAGCCATGACAGGTGCCTGGGACGGTGCTTCGCTCAGTGGCACCTTGGCAGATCGGGATTCGAACTGTCAACCTTCTGATTACGGGCCCGCTTCCTTAACCGCTAGGCCACCACTGCCCCAGCTTTTTTCAAGTAATGTCTTTGTGTTACAGCAGGTGCACAAACTGAAGGACGCCGCATTGATCTATCAGGATACTGAGGACCCAGAGTATGAAGACTTCAGAGCTGAGGCACGTCTGCAGAGACTTAAACAGCAAGAGAGTTTTAGCAAAGCGGCTGAAGCTTACAGACAAGGGAAGAAAGATGTCGCCAGCTTTTATGCCCAGCAGGTAACACTCAAACCCACTTGCAGCACACAAGCCAGACACAAAAAGTATACAAATAGTGTGTGTGTTTTTTTTTTTTTTTTTTTGCGAACAGGGTCACTTGCATGGTCAGAAGATGCGAGAGGCAAATCATCGCGCGGCGGTGCAGATCTTTGAGCGAGTCAACGCATCACTTCTGCCACAGAATGTTCTAGATCTCCATGGCCTGCATGTTGATGAAGCGTTGCAACATCTTCATCAGGTTCTCATCGACAAGACCACAGGTGCACACAAATACACACTCACTCATGCTCATACGCACACTCACTGCGTAGAGATTTTCTTGAATTTATTTGTCTATGTATCTGTAGAATACCAACAGGGGTTGTGTCGGCCCCAGCTATCAATCATGACAGGTAGAGGAAACCACAGCCAAGGGGGTGTTCCCAGAATCCGGCCTGCTGTCATTGAGTACCTCACTAAACAGAATTACAGGTAACAGCTTCCAGGTTGCTTGGCTTACATTCATGATAAAACACAATCATGAACACAAGAACATTTATGTTAAAAATAGATATGATATATGTTAAATAACAGATATCAGATATCTGGGAGACACAATTAAGTGAAATATTTGTTCTTTGGTTCCCTGCATGAATCAACAAAGGACAAGCCTTTAACGTCATAAAGTATTTTGCATAATTGATGAGCAATTCTTTTTTCCTGTTCATTTTTATCTAATTTTTTTTCTTCCTCCCACTCTCATAGGTTTACTGAGCCAACAGTTGGTTTAATTTTAGTCTCCCTGCACTACAATTGAAAGGCAGTTCAGTGATTTCTGCTGTGCACGCGCACAATATCTCTCTGTTGAACACACACACACACACACACACACACACACACACACACACATATATACTGTGCCTACCTCTGTAAGGTGTTATCATGCACACAATGTTATTTTATACATTTCTTAAAGGTTTGCCTTTACCAGGCCTGTAGGTCCATTTATATTTATTGGTTTGGAATATGTTCTAAGTTTTTACAACAACAAACTATTATGGCTCTTAAATCATTGAGTCAGTGTTTACTACATTCTCAGGGCTCACTATTAATGCAGTTTTAGAAGTGCGTGCCTGGATTTGGTGTGAAAGTGTGTACAGAGGCTTTCTCCTCTGCTCTGCATGTGTGTGCTCTTGTGTGCCAAATGTATTATTTTCATTCAGGCATTTGAATATTTTATTGACATTTGTTAAAATAAGCAGTTTTAGGTTTGAGTGTCTGAGAGCAAATGTAACATTTGTAATGTTCTAGTTTTAGAACGAATCAACATGCACTCACTTAAATGCCTTTATTTAATTCTTTAAGGCTTAATTCAGTATCATTGCATACACAGTGGTCTGTTTTTTTTTATATAAATTCTTAAGTGATTGTGTATTTCTTGACTTGTCATGTAAAGGGATCATTTTAAATGACATTTGTAAATTTGTTCATTTACTTTGGTAAAACGTGTAAAAAATAAAACTCGTCTGGATTGGAATTTACTTTTCAGCCAGGTCAATTTACTTCTAAATGTTTTTCAAGAACATATACCAAACAAAATAAAATACAACTGTCATAGGTGTCACGTTAACGTTACAGCATTTTTTTTAGACGCCCTTATCCAGAGCGGCTAGTTACAGGGACAGTCTCCCTGGAGACACTCAGGGTTACGTGTCTTGCTCAGGGACACAATGGTAGTAAGTGGAGAGCATCCTGACACAGAACCTTACTTCATAGTTTGGTAACAGCTGTCTCCAGGATTGCAATGGCCTACAGACGGTGATCCTTGTGGCGGAAGGCTGCTGCAGGTCCGTGCCATCAAATGCAGCATCCGTGCCATCAAGGTCAGGGTGGTAGTAGCCTAATGGGTAACACACTTGCCTATAAACCAGAAGAGCCAGGTTACTACCGCTGTGTCCCTGAGGAAGACACTCCCAAGGTGGGACTGTACCTGTAACTACTGACTGTAAGTCGCTCTGGATAAGGGCGTCTGGTACAAGCTGTAAATGTAAAAGTTTTTACATTTATCCAGAGCGATTTACAGCGTGCTTTCAAGTTACCATCGATGAAGTGATCAGTTCCGGTTCTAGTGAACCCCAACTATGAATTCAACCTTTTTATTCACTCTGTTGTAGATTCTGTACACAAGTTCGACAACAAGAAGGTTACAAGTTAATCTAAATATTCTTTAAAGAGGAAGGTCTTGAGCTGCCGTTTGAAGGTGCTCAGTGACTGAGCTGTTCTGACCTCGAGGGGAAGTTCATTCCACCACCGAGGGGCCAAGACGGAGAAGAGTCTAGATGAGCGTCTTCCTTTTACCTTCAGAGATGGAGGGACCAGGCGAGCAGTACTGGAGGCTCGGAGTATACGAGGTGCAGTGCGAGGTGTAATAAGGGCTGTGAGGTAGGATGGTGCTACTCCATGTTTGGCTTTGTAGGCCAGCATCAGTATTTTGAACCTGATGCGTGCAGCTACTGGGAGCCAGTGGAGGGAACGTAGCAGAGGGGTGGTATGGGAGAATTTGGGAAGGTCAAATCACACATAAACAACTTCTTCAATACTTAAAATCAGGCAATAGGCTCTGCTCTGATGCACCACAGCCAGAAATGAAAGACTTGGGAGGAGTTTATATCCTCAGGCCATGAGGATGCTGAACCAGGACATCCCACCACACCTCACACCTCCCAACCAGACCGTCTGAATGGTCACCGTAGTCGACTGTTACTGTTCCACTGGTCACTGCACAATTTAAGCACAATGCACTATAGCAGTATCCATAGCCACTTGAGTTCTCCTTAAACAATTTCCCCACCTTTATTCAATTTTATTTATTTTTTATAACTATTACTTTAACTATGCACAGTCAAAACAGAATGGTTAATGATGAATTTCACTGCATGTTCACTGCTATAGCTATAAAACGAATCTTGAATGACTATACCATGGCATTTATTTATGGCTAATGGTGGTGTTAATAAAAGGTGGTGTTAGTAAGCAACATCATTCCATCACCTTGTTGCTGAATTTGTTATTAAATTGTACTTATCTAGTTTAAAAGTGGAATGTAACATAAATTCTAATCCTAATTCTTAGATCTATATAGGAGGAAATATTTGCTAATTTCTCATTATCTGAACTTGGACACTAAATGGTGCATTTCAGGGAAATTGTACTGGCAAGACTGGTTTCATTACTCAAAACAAACGTGTTGCCAGACCTGTTTCAACTCCGTTTCACTTTCTCCAGAGGTAATCATAAAAATATACAACCCCAATTCCAACGAAGTTGGGACGTTGTGGCAAATGTAATTAAAACATAAATCCTTTTCAGCCTATATTCAGTTTAATAAATTACAAAGACAAGATATGAAATGTTCAAACTGATAAACCTCCTGCGACACATTCCAAAAAAGCTGGGACAGGGGCAGAAAAAGACTGGGAATGTTGAGGAACATCCCATATTGGAAACATGATTGGGTATAAAAGGAGAATCCCCAAAAGGCTCAGACCTGGGGCAGGCAAATTATCCAGCAGTTTAAGAACAACATTTCCCAACGTACAATTGCAAGAAATCTAGGGATTTCATCGTCTACTGTCCATAATAGAATCAACAGATTCAGAGAATCTACAGAAATCTCTGCACGTAAGCGGCAAGAATCGATTGAAGAGCCTTGCTCCACCTTTGCTCAGTAACACTTCAGAAAACCACTGTCGGTTAACCCAGTTCGTCACAACATCTACAAGTTAACTTGAAAGTTGGTAACTTGAAAGCACGTTGTAAGTTGCTGTGGATAAGGGCGTCTGCCAAATGCCGTAAATGTACAAGTTAAAAATCTCCCATGCAAAGCGAGAACCATATATATATATATATATATATATACACACACACACACACACACACATATACATACATATATATTCATCAGCAACACCCAGAAACACATGAGCTCATCTGAGATGGACTGACGCAAAGTGGAAAAATGTGCTGTGGTCTGACGAGTTTGTCAGGATCCGGTCCGAAATGGGGGTTACTCCGGTCCAGGATCCGGACCAGAGTTTCATTGTTGTCCTGTGTAATTTTCCCTAATCGTTTTCACCTGTGTCAAATGTATAAAGCTGCCCTGTTCGTTTCTGTCCGCTGTCAGGTCTTTGAAGTTATGTTCCGTGTTCACCAGTGTCTACGTCTTGGATGTCTCCCCTGTCTTGTGATTCACAATTAAACCCCGGTTTCGTGATGTCAGGTGAAAGCGTCCTCCATTCCTCGTCACTCTTCGTCCTCCTCTCCGTTCACCCGCCGCGTCATGCCCGCATGGACGTGACAGAGTTGACATTTCAAATTGTTTCTGGAAATCATGGACGTCGTGTCCTCTGAGGAAAGAAAGAGGAAAAGGACCATTCAGTTTGTTACCAGCGCAAAGTTGAAAAGTGAGCGTTTGTGATTGCACGGGGGTGTGCTGGTGCCCATGGCATGGGTCACTTGAAGGCACCATTAATACATACACATATTGTGCCATCCAAACAACACCTTTTTCAGAGACGACCCAAGTCGGGGCCAATTTCTGCACGCGTTACAACAGCGTGGCTTCATAGTAAAAGAGTGCGGATACTAGACTGGCCCGTGCAAAGTACGGCAACAGCGACTCCAGACTGTTGAGCAACTGAAGTTGTCCATCAAGTATGGGAAAGAATTCCACCTACACAGCTCCAAAAATGAGTGTCCTCAGTTCTCGAGCGTTAAAATGAAAGGTGATGTAACACAGTGATAAATAAGCCCCTGTCCCATCTTGTTTGGGACGTGTTGCATGCATCAAATTCAACATGAGTGGAAAAAAAAAGACGTAAAAAGTTTATCAGTTTTAACATATTCAGTGGAGTCAACGTCCCAACTTCATTGGATTTGGGGTTGTTCTTGTTTAGAAGGAAAATCATGTGGCCACGTCATTTATGGTCACATTAACACGCACAACACGCATAATCCACCAGCGCTGAGGTACCGATGATGCGGCAGGCTTTGCGGCCGTGCAGGCCTGCGGAGTCTCCCTCTCTCGTGTGAGAGGAGTGGGGCGAGCAAGCATGAGTCACGCGCACGCCGCTGCAGTGTAAAGGTCGTGGTCTTTGCAGTGAAAATCAAAGCGACGCCTGCTGCGTGCAACTGCCGATGGCGAAACTCGTACAAGAAAAAAGGTCACTAGAGGGCATTCTTTTACAAGAGTTTACGCCACATCCTTAAAAGCTTTACTGCATTTTATACACTATCACTAGTCTAATAGACACATGCTCAGCACAAATCATTTCCAAAAAAATGACAAAACAAAGTCATTTGACTTTTCATTGTATTATGGATTAAGAAAATAAGTGTTACACTAAAACAACAGGGTTAGAATCAACTCGAGTTGTAATTAATTCAAGCGTACAAGTTATTCACTAAACTCTGCTTTACATAAAATTCTTCGTAAACTTAAAATGCAAATGAAAAAAAACTCCTCTACTCGCACACACACTGAACGGATGCGGCTTGGAAGTGCCTGGTAAAAAACACACACACACACACACGCGCGCGCACACACACTTCCTTTGTGCGCATCAAATGGTAAAATTGTCTGTTAGTCACTCTTCTCTCTGGTATTCAAGACACATTAAATGGCAGTGAAAGAAAGGAGTCCTCTTTGTTTTTCATTACCCATTGTGTGGGACTGAAGAATTAATCATTTTAATTCAAATGAAAATAGGCTCAAATACCAAAATTAAAACACACCGAGTTCCTCATTTCATCTGTTCTTTGACATTCGCTCAGGACTGAGCACCCGGAGAAAAGAAATCAGGTAAGACGAAAGACAACAGTTCCTTCATTTAATCTGTTTAATCTGTACTTCTCTTCATAACGTGTTTATTACATCAAATAATCAGGTTTCTGGATAAAATGCTTGTATAAAAATGTTTTGTTCAAATGTTGTTCTCACTTGGTGTCATTATATGACAGTCGGCAGTGAACTTAAATAAATAGTTACGGGGGGGACAGTTACTAGGTGAGTGTAGATAAATTGGGGTGGTGTAAGCTGTAAGCACTCATTGTTCTATATGAGAGAAAGAGCTAGAAAGAATTAACGAGTAACCCTGCGAGGAAAAAAACGTTTCGCTCAGATAAAGTGATATACAGAAGGAGAACATTAAAACTGTGGGTCAGGCTCACTTTAAATTAATGTAAGCTTTCTTTTTCAATCTAATGTGCAGGTTTGAGTTTAGTATTGGTGTTATCATGTTCATTTTTCCCCTTATATGCTTATTAATGTCATTTGGACACGTTCCCTAATGTTAGATTTGCCAATAGATATTAATTTAACTAATGTGTTCCAAAGAAATGAAAACAGCAAGCAGAAAGTTGAGATAGAGGATTAGAATTCTTATAGTCAGAATATTACAGGCCTGTTAGCTTAAAGGCTGCTGAAACTCTGTCTCTTTCTCTCAGACATCCTCCATGTCACTGGATTCCACCTGTTTTCCACAAATCTATGTTCATATTATTATACATTTATTATACATTTGTTGTACATTTTACAAACTGAGCAGTTCGAATGAAACGTCTTCTAGGAATCTAATGGTCGTTTGATAGCAGAAGTTTGAAAGCTTCTGTACAATCTAATGAAATATTGCAATGCAACGAATCGCTTCAAGAGTAGTAGAATAGCTTTGAGGAGCTGCATTCCCACCTGATTAAAATGTATTTAATGTGAATTTAATGTGAACATGTCATTTTTGCCTAAATTGTTCCTTCTCGTTAAGAAAGGTCCGTGGCAGCGGTAGGTACGTGTCTCCAGTCACACCGCCGCCATTTTCCTCTTCACTTGCATAGACCACCAGATCTGGAGTCAAGTCGCCCCTCACTCTTTCGGCTAGAATGTAGCGGCTAGTATGAAGGTATTTTAGCAGGATCTCATGTGCTCATGTGTAGTGTTATGGGTAAGAACTGAATTGTTGTAATTTCCCTCGCCTCTTCATCGCAGGACTCGCTTCGTCCACCAAGGCTCTGATGGACAAACTACCGGTCATGTGTGGCGGAGATCTAAATCCTTAATCTGGAACAGAGGACCAATTCCCCGGCTTCGTCATGAACTCGATCAAATGCGTTCTGGTGGGGGACAGTGCCGTGGGGAAGACCGCCCTGTTGGTGCGCTTCACGTCCGAGACCTTCCCCGAAATGTACAAGCCCACCATCTACGACAACACGGGCGTGGACGTCTTCATGGACGGTGTTCAGATCAGCCTGGGACTGTGGGATACGGCGGGAAACGACACGTTCCGGTCGGTGCGGCCCATGTCGTACCAACAGGCAGACGTGGTTCTGATCTGCTACTCGGTGGCGAAGCCGCCATCTTACGCCAGCGTGCGGCAGAAGTGGATTGCCGAGGTCCGGGAGTTCCTGCCTCGCGTCCCCGTGCTGGTGGTCGCCACGCAGACCGACCAGCGCGAGGCGGGCTCTCACCGTAACAACTGCAGCTCGGCCGCAGACGGGAAGCGGCTGGCCCAGGAGATCCGCGCCAAGGGCTACCTGGAGTGCTCGGCACTCAGCAACCGCGGCGTGCAGCAGGTGTTCGAGTGCGCCGTGCGGACGGCCATCAACCAGGCCAAGAAGCGGACGCGCCGGCGGCTCTTCAACATGGACGCCTGCAAGATCGCCTGACTCCACAGCAACACTTCTACCCATTTACAGACCTAAGTGCATCTGGACTTTTTTTTTTTTAGAAAGCTGTCATATTTTGTCGTGAAAAATGATTTTTTGAGAGAGAGCGCATCCCTTTAATACAAGTTTATATCGTTTAAAGTATTTTTATACCACTGAATGTTTTATGTCAAAAATAAGTACAAAATGACACATTTTTCTGAAACAAGTTGAAACCTTTTAATATGAAGCAACATTTTTTCGGACAATAATTCATTCAGACAAAATAATAAATAGTGTCCCAAGTGAAAACACTTCAGCAGTGTTCGTCACCCTTGACGGAAATTCACCGACTAGTGTGCAGTAGCTACGTTCGCACACCCAGGTGTAGACTTTCAGATAAAACAGATATGTATGGAAGGCTCAGTTGCAAGCACTTCGCGAAGTGCAATCAGACGCCATTTGAACAGAGCAGATTAGTTCTGCTGCGCAACGTCACCAGAATTTCACTTCACGTCCGACCCGACCCACTACTGATGAAACGCACCATGTTGTAGCTCATTTATGGTTGAGACATTATGCTTCATAGTGATCTGATTCTTATAAGACAAGTATAAGACAAGTATAAAACCCACAATTGCCAATGAATTTGCAATTTCTAGATGTAAAAGTCAAACCAATGCAAATTAAAGGGTGTGTGTGTGTGTGTGTGTGTGTCTGTGTGTGTGTGTGTGTGTGTGTGAGACACAGAGAAAGACGGAGAGAGGAGGAGGAAGGAGGAGGAGAGCAGGCTGCTGTGGTGATTTGATTGTGATCTTTACAGTCTATATTCGTATTCACAGAAACCAGGACCCAACATTTCTGCCGTGACATAGTGTGTTCTGCGCTGAGCTTCCAGGCAGTCAAATTTAGAAATCCAATTGGTCAACCCCTGCACCCATACGTGCATTAAAACATGTTAATAGTTAATAATCTCTCACTCTCGCACTTTACTGCACTGAGTTCCTGCATCAGGATAACAGTTAGAAACATTAGATTTTCAAGCACTCTGGCAATAATTTTGTTAAGACCATTTGAACTGGTGAGAGACTTTTAAACGGTCCAGCATGCATGTTCTTCAGAATTAAACACTTTACTGCAAATTCCTCACAGTCACAGTTTGGATCAGATCCTTAAAACGTACTTTGCTCCTTTATTAAAGTACTAAAATTTAGGCTATCCTTAAACAGAAATAAAAATGCAAATGAGCATTTTAGCAATAATAAAAAAACAACAGAACAGAAAACTTGGTAACAATTCCTTAAGTAGAATTTGAACATTTTGTCGTGCCTGCGTTTCTTTGAGAAGAACGTAAAAAGTGATAAGATGGTGTGATGTAATTACGGGTAGAAGATACATCAGATTTGTATGTACTTTCCTGCGAACTGCCCGAATGACCTTTTTCACACAGTGACAGGGGAGCAGACGGTTCTTTTTCTTGTGAATATGCCCTGGTGTGGCCCTTATGACATGTTCGAACCAATCTGTTTGTTATTTCTCCTTCTGTTTGTGATTTGTTTTTTAGATAAAAAATCACTCTAAAATACACTCGAATTTATTTGTACAGATCCTTCATTCTTTATTTAATATTTGACATTATAGGTCTGCAGCTCTAAAATATTTTACATTTAATAAAAATAATGAGTACCTTGAAAGAAAAATATGTTCCAGTGACCTCTCACCTCTCACCCTGCTCTGATATTCACACACACATATATCACTGTTCTCAATGTCTCTCTCACATACACACACACACACACACACATTGGTGACCTTAGTGGTGACCTATATCTCTTTTGTGGTTTTTATCACTGTATCTGTTCAGAGTGGAAGTTGCATCCATCCATTTCAAGAGAAAGAAACACTCTGTTATACTGGGCCATCGTCAAATCAAATTTAAAATGTCTACTCTGCTCATGTACCATGATCAGGCATGCATGCACACACAAACACACACACACACACACACACACACACACACACCTCAGTAACTCCACCACATAGCCCCAACTCTTTCTCTGAGACAGGAAACACCTGTGATGAGCTCTCACCACATGAACACACACACACACACACACTCGCTCTCACACACACACACACACACACACACATGCATAGACAGTACACTCAGACTACTATACCACACATGTGTTGCTCTAATATAAATTACTGGTAATATAGGTGTGTTGCCGTATTTATCTGCTCCTTTACTCATGGGCAAGGAGACTGGCTCATAAAAATAATGTGCCAGAAAGCAACATTATAATGCATATTACAAAAACATTTCACAGAGAATGCATAATTCATCCTTTCAATACCAAAAGTAAAGCTGACACTGAAATTTGATTAATGTGTTAATAACAGGAGAACAATTATACAATTATAATTATATACAAATTATATAATTATAATAATATACAAATTAACAATTATATATGACATATACCAACATATGTTTTGGTGCCCTACAGTAACTATTATAGTAACTATTATATTGTTGAATAGCAACGGTTTTTATGAAAGCACTCATTCTTTTTAGCTTAAACAGAAAACAGGCTACAGTTGCACAAATACATGTTGTTCACCATCTAAGGAAATCTGGCCTTATTCTTTCAATTTCACACCGGGGTGGTAAATGGGGCTCAGAGAAAATGGCCGGGGAGTTTGTACAGAGTGAATGCACTAACATCATTTATAGCATGGTTCAGAAGAAAGCATTCATCAGCATTGGATGGTCCAAGTTGTCATCCCAGATCTCCGGGGGCGATCTCACGTGGACGTCTGCTGCTTCTGACCCTTTCCAGGCCTGGATTGTGGACACACATCACAGTTTGTTCATCGGAAAGCCTGCTGATTGAATTTTTATAAATACATTACACATGCATACTGAATGCCAATGGGATGCGGAGAGACAGAGACACCAGTGAGAGTCACTTCCTGTGTCACTTCACCTCCAGGGTCAATATCATTTTCCTTCACTCTGTGTGTGTGTGTGTGTGTGTGTGTGTGTGTCTATGTCACTGGCCTGTCAGCAGGTTGTTTTAAAACTCATGGTGTGTAACCTGTCTACAAAAAACCATGTAAGATTACCTCTTCCTACTGATTGACAGCAGGATGATACAAACACTGCGGACACACACACACACACACACACACTCAAGGACACATAGATGCTGTCTCAAGCCTGGGACAAGGCATCTAGTTTCTTAGTGTGTGTGTGTGTGTGTGTGTGTGTCTGTGTTACGTGACACCAACGTGTCCTGTTCCACAGGGAAACACTAAAACCGAGAGACGTGAGGTCCGTCAGCGAGCGCAAAGTTAAAGTCAATGAAGTGTGTGGGTCATTTAACTTTTAAAAAACGACAGATGAAGTTCAAAAGAAGCTGAGCCCGGGACTATACTTTGTGTGTGTGTGTGTGTCTGTGTGTTCAGCGTGTGTGTGTATTCGTCTCTGCAGGATGAGGGTGCTTGTGCTGATGCTGTGGATTAGCACTGTGCTAAAGGGTAAGAAACTCCACTTTCAAACATGGCTGCCTGCTAAACAATCGCATTTCATTCTGTTCGCTCAGTGCGGTGTCATTCGTTGTTCATGATTGTATTTTTGCAGAATATTACCTAAACAATATCAATTATTAACTTTATGCAAATTATTCAAAAAGAATACAGGTTAAAGCGCTTAATGGCAAATTTGAAAATACATGGTGCAAATGAACTAATGTTCTGGCTTGTTCTGACAATGTGAAAGCTTGAAAAAAATTTGATAGTGTGGCCAACAGGGCCACAGGTCATAGCAGCAGTTAAGAGCGGTTAGAGTTAAATATGAGGGTTCCGATACCATCTACACTCTTTCATCACACTTCAAATGGGCAAAAAAAAATGGCCGCAAAGCTCTCAGTTTGAACGATGCATTTATTTTTCCCAAATTAGTGTGCTTGCTTTTAACTGAAATCCTATTTCTGTCTGCAGGGGTGTGTGGAGCTCAGGGCCGCTTCGCTCAGAAGCTTCTCAATGACCTGATGGAGAACTACAACTCTGCGCTGCGGCCGGTGGAGGACACAGACAAAGCCCTGAACGTCACACTGCAGATCACGCTGTCTCAGATTAAAGACATGGTACTAATACACACACACACACACATACACATTTCATTTTACATATGTATTGAAAAGGTGTAACTATATTATAACTACATTACACTAGAAAAAATATTCAGTGACCAAATCTTGATTTCCCTGCGGCTTCTGAAAAGAAATCTGAAAGTATTCTTTTCTCAACCTTTTTCATTTTTATAGAAATTTTATTCTTTCCTCTATCCACATACACACACCATTTTTTTTTTAAACCACATCAAGGTTTTTGATTTGGAAGTCCAGTGTGTGTATGTGTGTTTGTGTGTGGTTTACTTGTCCACTTTGAAAAACCAATTGAACTAGTGGTTACACACACACGCACTCTTCAGCACTGTTTAACAGCCTGTTCTAGCTGTAGAGGACGGAGGGGATGAACTGTGTGTTTTAAATTGTGTGTTTCTTGTCATGTGTGGGCGGCTCAGTACAACACAAGGCATCTGTCTGCATGTGGTAAAGTTTTCAAACCACCAGTTTTTCTTTCAATGTAATCATTCCCATGCAGAAACACTGCATGAAGAGTTTGTAAGGCAAGATTCTTTTAATGGGGTTTTGTGTGATTAATATAACAAAATATTACAAAAATGTAAAAACACTTTCAAATTGTATTACTCTAGACTAATATACTATTCAAACAATTTATGCCATGCGATCCAAATTATTCTTCAACACATGAACTATTTCCCATAATTGTTCAGAAATGGAATTATCATGCGAACATCACAGAAACATTGTGGGAACTACACAGAAATGTTTGATGTAAAATTAAAAGAGCCATATGAATAAAACTAAGAGCTTTTTTCACAAATCTGACACGTACTATAAAGAATGAAAACTTCTGGTGTGTGTGGGCTGGAATACTGCATGTTTTTTAAAAAAACTTCTTTAATGCCTGTTTTCATAAATCAAAGAACCCAAAAAACTACATCAATATAATGAATTCATCACATTCATCAATATAATGAATTAATCTAGATAAATGTATACATCCACTGCTGCCTACTTTGCACACATAATGCACACATTTATTATAATCTTGGGCAGAGGTGGGTAGTAAAGAATGACATTTACTCTGGTACATTTACTTAAGTAACTTTTTAAAATAAATGTACTTCTAAGTGTAGGGTTCTAACGCCATACATTTTACTTTTACTTGAATTAGCAACTCTACTCTTACTACATTGGGCAACAATCAACTTGTTACTTTTTTTTACTCCAGACGTCAGATATGCTTTATTTCTCAGACGCAGCAAAAATAATCACATGGCAACGTTTCCCCAATCAGATGTAGCCAAAGACCAAACACATGACCACACACTAACGGGGTGACATGGCGGCACAAATTCATCACGAAGCACAGACACGGAATGAAAAATGCAGAGGCGAATGTCTCCAGTGCTAAAACTGAAGGTTACAGAAACAACACAGAATCCCAGTTTTCATATCGCCCCTTTTAGCGTTTGTTAACATTTTTTTAAATGGCGCCATAAGCCAAGTAGGCAACTGAACATTTTAACATTTAATATTTTGTTTAGCTGTTATTTAATATTGCAATGCTAACACACACAATTAGCATATATAATATAGCTTGTACACTCAGATTTAGTTCATTAATTACAAATTGTGCTTTCATAAGTTATTCTTTTTATTATGAAATACCAGTATTAGAATTAGCACATTTATATTTTTCTGCATGAGTACAGTTTCTGTATGAATAAATAAGATATTAAACCCAAACAGTACCTCAGTACTTGAGTAGTTTTTATCACTACATACTTTTGAACCCTTTAAGACTTTTTTTTGGAGGACTACTTTTTACTTATGCTGGAGTAATGCTACTCATACTTACTAAAATGTTTGGCTACTCCACTCAACTCTGATCTTGGGAAAGGGCTGCAATATTTAATTGTAAAAAAACATATGTGTATATGTATATATAATTATTTTAGATAACTCTGTAAACTTGTTTAACGTGGTAACATTGCCTTTATGAAGAGGATTTATTCTTTGTCGTTGTCGACTATATTTTGGATATGGATGGTGGAAACTTGCTCGACTTTGTGGAGAATGTAGAGTAGGAGTGCCATGGGATGCCTGCAGTGAAAAATAAAATCATGTATGGCTGCTGCTCAGACCCGTACCCTGACATCACCTTCATGCAACACACATAGAACTCTTGTTTGTTTTCAGCATCTTTTTCTTTCCGAAAAAAGGCCCCAAAGGGTACAGGGCTGAAGTGCAGATGTTTCTGTCTCTTACGCAATCTCTCTGTCTTCATCTGTAGAATGTTCTCTGTGGAAGATCTACATTCTGTGCATGTAGAGCAGTGATGAGTAAATGTGGAAGCAGCCTTTCTGTAAAAAGAAATAAGCTTTATATGTTACATTATTTGCTTGTATGCACATGCTTTTGGAGTAATTTCTGTGTGCATGTGTGTATTAATAGTAAAAAAATTTATGTTTGTCATGACTAAATTGTGTGATCATGTAGTTTGTTATGTATTTTCAGGTTAAATGCCTTTTGTCCATTTCAGGGAAGTTCCTAGAGTTCCTGGATCACTTTTCTATATGATGTGCACCATTTTATAAGGGGTAAAATCATGGATGGATGGATGACATTTTTTTGGGCATGCATATTTCTACATTGTACTCATTGCTGCAAGGACTGCTATTGACATATTTTCTCCTGGCAGATAATGTATTCATGTGTTTCATTCATTAATAAAACCATTGAATTAAGTGGTTTGTGTGTGTGGGAGTGTTTACACTCACATGTCTCCTTTAACATCAATTTCCACAGGAAACACAAGCCTGCATCACTGAACACGACACACACTCACTGTTCTCTCATGTCTGTGATGTATGTTGGATCGCTGCAGTTGCCTTGTGTGTGTGTGTTCAGGATGAGAGGAACCAGGTCCTGACCACGTACCTGTGGGTGAGGCAGATCTGGCATGATGCCTACTTGCGCTGGGATAAGGACGAGTATGACGGGCTGGAGGTCATCAGAATCCCCTCATCATTAGTCTGGAGACCAGATATTGTCCTCTATAACAAGTAACACACACAATCTACACACTTGCATCACCATATCATATTCAAACAGATGTTTACTGGTTTTCATTGCAATATTTGATCAGCAAATGTACTTTATAACAGGTTCTAAACACAATCAAAATATAACACACACATTGTGTTTTTTTTATAAAAAAAATGTAAATTGCCCCCCCAAAGTAAACTTAGTTACAGAAAACTGGTGACCATTGTCAGGAAAGAAAATCAGGAAAAGTGTTGGTTTTGTTGTGTGATAGTGCTGATGAAGAGGGATCATCTGGACCCCCAGACACCAATGTGGTCCTGCGCTATAACGGTGAGATTACCTGGGACTCACCTGCCATCACCAAGAGCTCCTGTAAGGTGGATGTCGCGTACTTCCCCTTCGACAGTCAGCAGTGCAACCTCACATTTGGTTCCTGGACGTACAATGGCAATCAGGTTCGCACATCTGTCACATATGCAGATGTGGTGTGCTCCGATTGGACAGTTACATTTTGTAATGAATTTGAACTCAGATAGTGTGACTGGTGCAGTGAAACGGAGTAAATTTCACATTTGAAATCTGAACAAATCAGCTTTCTTTCCATCTGCAAGTCCACATGATGGAAGTTAGCATAAACCAACTGAACAAGGAGGAAAAAACTGTCAAGCAGCCAGTCTAGTGTTTCTCCAGAATTTCAGAATAAAACACAGACTGGATAGAAATTGACTGTTACAAGGGGGTTGGCGCTGTTAAAAAATAAATGTTAATTAGGGTTGATAATAAAAACAATTAGTCCATTAATCACAAATCAAAATTAGTTGCACAATAAAGACTGGTGTAGGAAAAAAGCTCAGCATATTGCTCCCATGTTATATATATTATTTGAATGGTCACACAAACAAAATGTTGTCTGAATCAATTTTTTAAAACAGGGTTTTATGATATTAAACCGCAATAAATTATTTAAAAAATATTTAAAAAATACGTTTTAATATGACCTAACACAATGACTTTTTTTGATTCAAGAATATTTTCTTGACATATTCAATTGCATGTCCAAATATTTTACCAGAGGGAACATACTGATGTCGTCCAATGCCTTCCTGTTGCTATGGCAGGTTGACATCGCCATGGATATGGATGGCGGGGACTTGTCCGACTTTGTGGAGAACGTAGAGTGGGAGTGCCATGGGATGCCAGCAGTGAAAAATGTGATCATGTATGGCTGCTGCTCAGACCCGTATCCCGACATCACCTTCACCGTGCTGCTGAAGCGCCGCTCCTCCTTCTACTTCTACAACCTCCTGCTGCCCTGCTTCCTTATCTCTTTCCTGGCCCCGCTGGGCTTCTACCTGCCTGCTGACTCTGGGGAGAAGGTCTCACTGGGTGTCACCGTGCTGCTTGCCCTCACCGTCTTCCAGCTCATGGTGGCAGAGAGCATGCCCCCCTCAGAGAGCGTACCCCTGATTGGTGAGAGAAGGCTGTTTTTTTAATTAATCATGACTGTTCAAGTCAGGACTGTACAAAGCTTTGCAACATGTGCAATACATTAGCTAAATTTTTTTATCAATTGATTAGATTAAATGCCAGCAAGTTGCTATTTTGGTTCAATTACATGTAGCCCATTGCTCCCCAACAATGAGGATAAATATATTCCCAACGAAATCTAATTTCCAGTATTTGTAATTGAAATAAGATCGACACAACTTGGCAAAGTGAAGCTGTTTCTCCGAAGCCGTTAATTCTTGTGTGCTTGTGTTAAAGATTCCAAAACTCATCAGTTGATTTGTTCCTTCTGCTACTGTGTTCATGGCCCTTAGGAAAATACTACATTGCAACAATGACGATGATCACTGCATCTACGTCTTTGACAATCTTCATCATGAACATTCATTTCTGCGGCGCCGAGGCTAAACCTGTACCTCACTGGGCAAAGATTCTCATTATTGACTATATGGCCAAATTGTGCTTTGTGTACGAGGTGGGTGAGAACTGCACCTCCCCTGACATCTCAAGCAGTCCACTCTACTCTGATGAACCCATGGGTGGTGACTACCATGATGATCCTACGTACTGCAGCTACTGCCTGGAAAATGGCTACTACGCAAACGGGAACTACAACCAGCGCAATGACAACAGAGACTATCGGCGTCACAACAACCAGAACAACCACCATGACTACAGGCACCCTCCTCGTCTCCAAAGCAACGCACAGCACCAGACCGCGGAGAAGCCCTACGTACACATCACCCGCGACCTACACAGTCACGTCAATGCACACGCCCAAGCGTCAGAACTTCTGGACGAGAAACTAAAGAGCAGCGATTTGTCCATACCAGAGAAGCTACAAGCATATGGCTACAGTCATGGCGACGACTACGGGCACAGCAACCCTTACAGAAGTAGCGGCGGCTACCAACATGGCGTCAACATGGGCTGCACGTGTGGAAAGCAGCAGAAGGTCATCAGGAACATCGAGTACATTGCCAACTGTTTCAGAGAGCAGCGGTCATACCAGGCCAAAGGCGCAGAGTGGAAGAAGGTCGCCAAGGTGATGGATCGCTTCTTCATGTGGATCTTCTTCATCATGGTCTTTCTCATGAGCATCCTGATCATTGCCAAGGCAACCTGATGCTGCTCCTCACCAAGGATGCCTTTTTAAAATGGCACAGACGACAATCATACTGTTTACTAATACAGAGATGAAGGGTGTGTCTCGTTTCATGGACTGTTGGAAGGCGGCACCAGTCTGGCTTCCTTTGCACGAAATGACTGGATGAGTTTTTTCTGTTGGCATTCTGCTGGTAACATGGGTCATTTGTAAGTGAATGAACATTTCAAAAAGTTACAAAACAATAACAAATTCATTAATTCAAGTCGACTTTCTGACAGCGACTGAAGAATATTCGAATAATCAAATATTTTGAATAATCTAGTTGCTTGGTCTAGCCAGATTATTAAACCATCGTGTGCTTAATTCTTGCAGCATCCCTCTAGAGGTGCTGGCTTGGTAACCTGGACTATTGGCCAGTTTCTGAAGCACGTCTGGTTTGTCAGTAGATTCATTGAAAATGTTCTAAAACTTAGTCAGAAAAGGGCTGCACTTCAAGATATATATATAAAAAAAACAGCTAATGCAGTTAATGCATATTACAACACAGTAGCAGCCTTGTAAATGAGACACACCCAAAAGAGGACAATGACAGTTTAATAAGTACAAGAAATTCAGTTATGTGAATACAGTGAATATTGTTTATAACTGCGCTTGTTTACACACACATACACACACAGTAGAAAACCTTTACTGGTGTCAGTTACGATTTCTTTGTCAATATTTTCTCATATAATTTGCAAACGAGTCGATTGCTCTCTTTGCACATGTGTGTGTATTTATGTGTGCAGAACAAAAATAATAAATGGACAATATTAAAACAGGCAATTTTGACAATAAAAATACATTACCATACCATACCATATTTCTTTATAAAGCACTTTAACACAACAAAGGAGCTCACCAAAGTGCTGTACATTAAAAGTAAAAATTGAAATTAAATTACCATGGACAGGTAATAAAACATTTAAGACAACATAAACCATCTAAAACAATGCGTAAGAACACCATAGAAGAAGCACCTCACATTGGGTTAAAAGCCAGGGTGTAAAAGTGAGTTTTCAAACGAGATTTAAACGCAGTGATTGACACCGCCTGTCTGACACCGATTGGCGGGTCATTCCATAAACGTGGGGCGGCCACTACAAATGCCCTGTCACCTCTGAGCTTGCAATGTGACCGAGGAACAGGCACTAGTCTCTGGTCTGAAGACCTGAGAGAACGGGGTGGATTGAAGGAACGGAGTAGTTCTGACAAATAGGCTGGAGCTGAGCCATTCGGTGGTTTAAAAAGCAAATAAAATAATTTTAAAACGGACTCTAAAACAGACAGGGAGCCAGCGTAGTGAGGCTAAGATCGGGGTTATGTGATCTCACCTGTTTGTACCTGTGAGAAAACGTACAGTTGCATTTTGTACCAATTGAAGGCGAGCTAGAGATGTCTGGCTGATCCCAAAAAAGCAATCTCTATTTCCAGATTTCGTTTGGAAAGGACTGACTTGAGTTTGGTCAGGCGCCTCAGCTGATAAAAGCAGGATTTTACAGTAATGTAAAAACATCTAGGTTTGTAATCAATGCTTTTTCACTAGGGGCTAGGGAAGCGAGGTCAATACGGGGGTCACCACTACCAAAAAGTATACATTCTCTTTTACTCTTATTTAGGTCCAGGAAATTTGACATCAGTACATACAGTTGAGGAGATGTTGGATAGAGCACACTAGACTTGCCAATCATCTGCATAGCAATTGTGTTTTCAAAAATATCTCCAAGAGGAAGTCAAAGTCAAAGTCAAAGTCAAAGTCAGCTTTATTGTCAATTCTGCCACATGTACAGGACATGCAGAGAATTGAAATTTCGTTACTCTCAGACCCGTGGTGCTTACAAGTAACATTAAATACAAACAGTAACATTAAATACAAAGGTATAAATACAATTTTTAAAAACAAATAAGGGCACGTGGTGGAGAGTGCAAACCATGTAGTGCAACAGAGCTTGTAAGTGTAAAAGTGACAAAGTGACAAAGTGAGGTAGTTGGCAGACCAATGCTGCACAGAGTGACTGGTTCACGGTCAGATTGTGTGTGTGTTTGTGTTTGTGTTAGAGTTCAGAGAGTTTGTGGAGCAGAAGAGGGGAGTGAGGGGAGTGGGGGCAGAGCCGGGAGAGAGTTGAGCTTCCTGATGGCCTGATCCTTCAGTCTGCTGGTCCTGGCCTGGAGACTCCGAAGTCTCCTCCCTGATGGCAGCAGGCTGAAGAAGGTTTGCATTGGGTGGGTGGGATCGGCTGCTATGCAGAGGGCTTTTTTTGTGAGACGTGTGCTGTAGATGTCTTGGAGGGAGGGGAGAGGGACACCGATGATTCTCTCAGCTGCTCTGACTATGCGTTGGAGAGTTTTTTGGCAGGACGCATTGCAGGCTCCAAAGCACACAGTGATGCAGCTAGACAGGATGCTCTCGATGGTTCCTCTGTAAAATGTGTACAGCAGGTATAATGAGAATAAAAGAGGTCCCAGGACCCTGTGGTACCGCCCTGTAACCCCCTGTTATGCTCCGAACTTTACCTGACACTCCAGGCCAGGTGTTCCTGGTGCCTCGTGTTGGTCGCCTGTCATCACCTGTTCCGTGTTCGTGCATGATCTCTGTTACCCGGTTCTGTACCTGTACCATGTACCCTGCGTGATTAAACCCCCGTGTGTTTCCCTTGAGTCGAGCATTTGCATTCTTCCTTCCCCGCGTGCCGTTGTGACACCCACATGGAAGCGCCGTTGAAGATGGGAAATAGACACGCAGAGGTTATGATTTGAACCATTTGAGGGCTGGACCCCTAATACCTACCCAATCCTCCAGTCTTGAAGCAAGAATAATATGATCCGCTGTTATAATATGATATGAATAATATGAAGCCGCTGTTAAATCGAGACGCAGAATCATTTTCTAAGAGGATGTCATTAAAGGCTCATAACAGAGCCAATTCTGTACAGTGATGTGATGTAAATCCAGACTGAAAAACTTCCAGGATTAAAAAAAAGGGCTGTAGCTGGACATGAACAACCTTTTCAAGAAGTTTAGAAATAAAAGGTAACCTTGAAATCACCCTAAAGCTTGATAATACAGTGGTGCCTGTTTTTTTTTGTTGCTTGAAACCTTTGGGCACCACACTGGAGATGAGGCTACTGTTAATGATGGAGAGGATAAAAAAGCTTGGAATGCCTCTTTTAAAAGGCGAGGAGGAATAACGTCTAAGGGGGGTCTGAGGGTTTCATTTCAGCAATAAGTTGCTCTCTCTCATATGGCCAAGAGGTAGCACATCAGCAATCTTTCCCGCTCATGTAGATTCCTTCTCTACAATATCAGACGAATCCGCCCTTATCTGTCAACCCAGGCCACCCAACTACTGGTTCAGTCCTTAGTAATCTCACGACTGGACTACTGTAACTCCCTTCTAGCTGGTCTACCACTATGTACCATCCGACCTCTACTACTAATACAAAATGCAGCAGCACGACTAATCTTCAACCTTCCCAAATTCTCCCACACCACCCCTCTGCTATGCTCCCTCCACTGGCTCCCAGTAGCTGCACGCATCAGGTTCAAAATACTGATGCTGGCCTACAAAGCCAAACATGGAGTAGCACCATCCTACCTCACAGCCCTTATTACACCTCACACTGCACCTCTTATACTCCGAGCCTCCAGTACTGCTCGCCTGGTCCCTCCATCTCTGAAGGTAAAAGGAAAACATTCATCTAGACTCTTCTCCGTCTTGGCCCCTCGGTGGTGGAATGAACTTCCCCTTGAGGTCAGAACAGCTCAGTCACTGAGCACCTTCAAACGACAGCTCAAGACCTTCCTCTTTAAAGAATATTTAGATTAAATTGTAATTTTCTTGTTGTCGAACTTTGTGTACAGAATCTACAACAGAGTGAATTAAATAGATGTATTCATAGTTGGGGTCCTAGTGAACCGGAATTGATCTCTTCATCGATGGTAACTTAAGCACGTTGTAAGTCGCTCTGGATAAGGGCGTCTGCCAAATGCCATAAATGTAAATGTAAATGTAGCACGATCTGGGCCCTAATGCGTTTCACTTTTTCCATAAAAATGCTTAAAATTTTCACAGTATTCAGCAGAGGCCTTTAATGGCACAGGTTCCACTTTGGCTGACTCCACTTTGTGACAGACAGTTCTAAAAGTGTTCTAAAGTGTATGATGGTAATAAGTTAACAGTGAACATGCAGTAGCTATAGCACATAGACACAAGACAATACAACACGGGGAGACATCAAGGGTTGTGACGAACGGCAGGGCCACTAACACGGGCGCCATCTTGGGTTCTTGGAATTTGATTGTTTGTCACATTGCAAAATTAAATTGCCTCTGTTGTTTTCAGTTGTTTGATTTAGAAGTCAATGAAACACAAAAGCATGTCTGCGTTCTGATGAGGAAAAAAAAACTATTATGTAATAGTAATGCTATTTTCGAGTTATTCCCCTTTAAAGATCTTAACTGTAACCCTTTAATACTTCATCAGGAGGATTAAATCTTAATGTGTAAGTGTATTTGTACATGTGTGTCTGTGTGCACACACACTCGAGGGCAGTAAGGTAATCTGTCTGGCATGAGCACACATTAATAATACACACTTAAAGGCCTTACAGCCAAAAAACAAAGTCTCTTTTCCCCACAGGCAGAACATTCTCCCTCTCCGGTTAGTTCTCTTTCCATCTGGCTTCTTTGAGAAGCGTTGTTTCGGGAAGTTATGTGAAACCGTGTCATGATGACTCAGATGACATTGAAGACTTCCGTTGTGGAACCATGAAACGTCGCCCTCCTCTGGCCAATGAGGAAATGAATAAAGAATTCATCTGAAAAAAGCCAAGGGTGAGGTTACAAGGTGGTGAGGCTGTGAGGGTTGACCTATTGTGAGTAAAATGAATGTGGAGGTTTTGGTGGCCTAGCAGTTAAAAAAGCAGCCCCATAATCAGAATGTTTCATACTCATTCACATTCACATTTACAGCATTTATCAGACACCCTTAGCGACTTACAATCAGTAGTTACAGGGACAGTCCTCCCCTGGAGACACTCAGGGTTAAGTGTCCTGTTCAGGGACACAATGGTAGTAAGTGGGATTTGAACCTGGGTCTTCTGGTTCATAGGCGAGTGTGTTACCCGCTAGGCTCCCCAGCCGCTTGTCATGGCTGCCCACTGATCACCAAGGGTGATGGTTAAAAGCAGAGGACACATTTCGTTGTGTCACCATGTGCTGTGCTGCAGTGTTTCACAATGACAATCACTTCACATTCACTTTCACTTAGAATCAAAGTTGGGGTCAATAACTGGAGTATCAATTTGATCAAACAAATGAAAAAGAAAAAAAAAGTCTGTTATTACATTGTTGTTTACCTGTCACAGTCATTTGAATAGGTTCCTTTAGCAATAATACTGGATCTTTATTGGCTCGAGAAATGTCAGCTCATGCTGAAGTGAAGAGGCGAGCCCAAGCCCCCTTGATGAGCAGTCATTTTTCAATGGGAAACATCCACCAATCTACATAGAACAGGCTGGTGACCATCAGTAATGTCTCACCTAATCGTCACCTGTTTTCAAGTGTGATGGTGGTCAGTGTAGATCTCTAAATGAACAGTGTACTACATTTGAGTACATGATGTTCTGATTACTTTTATCAATACATATTTTGACAGATAAAAAGATAAGCACTTGAAAACTCTGAAAAAGCATGAAGAGCATTTTGTTTTTGAAAATGCTTTATTCAATTATCTAACCACTATAAATACATGAATGCCAAATATATTTTTTAACAAATGACACATAAAAGAAAACAGGAAAATTCTAAAACATTTGGCAAAAAGTCACTCTAAAAACCATTACTGGTCTAAAAATCCTCCCAGAAAACTCAAACTAAACACCTCTTGTTCTTTTTTAATATTTTGCTTATTTTAATAAATGGAACTTGGACTTTTTTCAAGTGAAATCTGCTGGTGTGGAGGCAGCGAAAGAGAGCTGCTGAAGGGGTGAGGGAATTAAATAATTGGCTGGTCCTTGCTGCTGCACATAGACGAGCCAATCACCCGCCACTGTTGTGATCACATGCTCCATCACCTGTTGAAGGCTCAAGCTCTATTGGACGCTTTGGCAAAACCTTTTCTTGTCACTAAAAAAGTTGTCACACAAAAAAGCTCATATAAAGGAAAGCAAAAAAAAAAAGTTTTTTTTTTCTTTCTTAAAATATATTATTGCATTTTCTTACTTCATACACAACATATCTGATGCATATATTAAATATATATCCTTAATCTGTCATATAAACAAGCCTAGTCCAGTTTAAAATGCCACAGGAGGAATCTCAGCAACACTGCAGTAATAAAAAAAGAAAACACACTGGAACCGGCAACATTGCATGGTTCCATAGGCCTCTGTGGGGTTGTGTGCATGAATACAGTAGAAACTGGTCCTTCATTCAGGTTGTGTATCGATATTCAGTGAGGTAACAACCAACACAATACGCATTTCTTTCTGAGCAAGAAGTCATATTCATATTTGGGTGAATATATTTTGCTGTATGTGCACTAAATGGAACATTCACCATTATTACATCTGCATATAGTGATTTTACATTCAGCATGTTCTTCAAATATTTTGGCAGAACCAATCAAAATGTATTTGGCTACTCATTACAGAAACCTTGGCCGGGAGGAGTAAATGTCATAACTTTGGCCTGCCATACTTTGTGCATTTTGCTTACTTCTTTAGTAGTTGTGAGTGGAAACAACACCACTTCCAGGTTCTGCATTAAAGGACAGCAGCCAGTCAGTGAGTCTGTGATTCCTTGCCACTGGTTCAAGCTGGCAGAGATCAACAGCAGCAGCAGACATCACACTTCAGTAAATGCATCACCACGAGATCAAGGGATAACACACACATCCACACACTCATTCTGCAGTCAGTGTTAATAAAAAGAAGCCTGAAGAAGTCCAGCTCAACAGCTGCACACACATGACTCTATATCTCAAAATGGGATAGCATAACCAAGAAAATCTACACTTCAACAAACAAATAAGCTAGCATGTCCTTTATATAAAGTTAAATGAAAATGAAAAATTATATTCTAATTCTAGAAGCTACACTCACAGTGGCTGTGTTTAAGACTTTTAAGACAACACCAAGGTCAAACTGGCTATTTTGGTCATATTCAAAAATGAGAAAAATGTCAAATTCCTCATGTCAAAACTCTATGGGCAACTACATGAAAACTAAGTGAAAGCAAAGTGCTACTGAAAGGGATTTGATCCACTTTCATATGGTAGAACTACAGAGGTGGATTAAGGCTGAAAGGCACATACATCTTTTGATTTTCCTTGTCTTGTCTTACCAACCAGGAACAATGAACAGTATCTCAACTCCTCTACTGCCTTTCTGCATTGAGAGGATGTCTGAAAAGCAAGCTTCCTGTCTGCTTCCAGCTAAAAGCAGGACGTTCTTCAGCACTGCAGTGAAGGCTTGAGATGGACAGCAGTGCTTGAGAACAGGCTGAAATGCTGCAGGTGAACATCATCTTTCACTCATCACGTTAAGCACTCCTTTCATTTCAGTTCTAAGTTCTGTAATAAAAAGGCCTCTGTTGGCAAATGAACATATGCATTAAAAACCTTCATACTGCAGTCAGTTTTTTTTTTAAAAACAAGACCATGAACAAAACAATAAAACAGTAATAACCTTAAAAGGCCTACAAGAATTCAAAAGTTGGTGCTGTACATCAAGTGGATGCAGAATACCTAAGGGGGGAAAACCCTACAATCCTTAGCCTTAAAACTCTCAATGAATATTTAAAAACAGAAACAAAACTACATCAATTTTTTAAAAAATATCTGGTCAGTAGTTCCATGAGACGTACTGGACTTTTTCCATATACTGTTTTTTTTTTTTCTCAAATTTTGTCTTTTGTCAAAAGCCGTGAAAGGTTTGCTTACAAAATAAAGCAAAGACAAAGGCTGTAAAAAGAGTTGCTCTCTTCATGAGTAAAAAGAATCCTTCAGTGTTCTTACAGTGGTGATGGGGGTGACTTGGGCTGAGGTTGTCCTCGCAGTAGTGCTGCCTGATCTTGAGCCGCACACGCCACTGTTAATTACTTGCAATACGTGTGTAAGATGAACTCGTCTACAGGTTTTTAGTAAGGGTTAGTAGAAATGGGGTGAGGAATCCAGTGAATAGTCACACTGTGGCTACATTCAGTGCCGGTCACTTTGTGGCCACAAGTTTAAGTGAATGAACTAACTTTTTCAGCGTTAGATAAGGACGCGGTTGTTTCTTCAGGACGTCCTGCTGGTGTCAGGGGGTGGGTGATGGGCGTTAAATGGTTGGCAGCGGATGGATCCTTCAGTAGGTCTGGTAGATGTCGTGGAGAGGCATCTGGAAGGCCGCAGCGGGAAATGCCTGGGGCACGTAGCTGTAGCCTCCATACGCTGCTGCAGCGACAGCAGCATTTTTCTGCAGCGTGGCCAGGGTGGCGGTGTTGGCGTGAGTGGCGATGGGCACATACCCCGCCCCATACAGACCTGCAGCCGTAGGGATGCGCTGCACATTAGGAGCCATGGCGTAGACTGGAGTGATTGGCCTACCCTGAAAAAGGAGGAATGTAAAGAGTCAGGAGCAGCATGTGAATATGTGAATCACTTTTCTCCCAGAGACGATACTATAAGATATAAAAGGTTTTATTTAGTATATTAAGTAATACAGGAATTCTATATCCTTTTAGAGAAATATGTATAATGATATCGGCTTTTAGAAAAGTTGACATTTTCTGGAATTGAGCTGATTTCAGTTTTTTGAAACGTGCACCTACAATGTTTCTTTAAAACAGCCTCCAAGAATGCACCAGTTACTGAAGGAGAACGGATGAAAAACTACCCACAGCAGAAGGATACGGGGACAGACCAGAGCATGTTTAGGGGTGTGTCTGGGTCTGTACCTGAAACGGTGGGGGTGTGGAAACAGCAGGGAGAACTGCAGTAGTGTGGTCGTGTTGCAGGGCCAGTGGGTTGATCAGGTGCTCCACGGTGTGAACCTTCCCGTCTTCCATCAGCTTTGGAGCAGCAGCTGCTGAAAACATGGGGTACTGTGCTCCCAAAGTCGGCAGGGCTACTGCAATCACAGCCACCATCACAATTATGCCAATAATAGGTAACCATGAATAAATGAATAGTGTGTACAACAAGCTGACTGGGTAGAAAACCTGCATTTCATTTTAAATTCAGCAGGGGGCATCTTAATCCAGATTTTCACTAGGTGTAAACTTGGTGGTAAGAGGGTGTAAATGTGTGCTTAACGTGTGCTTTTGTTCTATTGGAGAATATGGTTAGAACCCACGCACACCCACACAATCACACACAAGAAACTGCTAACCTGTGGCAGGTTTGACGCCTACTGTGTTGACGGCTGCCAGTTCCAGGCCGGGTGTGAGCTCATACGGTTTGTCTGGCTGACGATTCTTGCCCTCGTGGTATCGGCTGTAGATGCCACGCCCGGCAGAGTACCCCCCAAGGTAGGACCCCCTAGGACCCGGGGTGCGATTGCTCACACCAGCTCGTCCACGTCCCCGAGCTGCACCTGCGTAAACCACACACAAACACAAGGGCAGTGTTTAAACACTCGCACATATACATTCATTCACACACACACACACACACACACACACACACACACACACACAAATTAGTACAACATCTTCATTCAAACAACAAAAGTGAAATCTTGATTTTCTAGTGATGGGACATACAGATCATCAGTCGGGCATGTTTTTAGTGTAGGCCAACATAAATAAAGAAATAGCACCAGAAAGCACAAGACAAAGTTATGACTGTAAATACTTACCGGAATTTTGGGATGGTGGCTACCGCCTCTGAAACTATTTCTCTATTAAAAGGCCTTTTTTAACTAGTTCACATCACCTAATAGGAACACAATCTGTTATGACTTGTCATTCCCTGTCAGTGCTTTAGTCAAATATACAGCAAGTGGGGATATTAACTGCACTACACTGAGGATATTCAGAGTAGTAACAGCACTGCATTTAAGCAAACAGCAACAGTGAATATTAACAATTAAATCTGTTGTCCCACTAAAGTACCACTGCATACCCTACCTACCACAGTTTGTGAACCAAGGCTTTTGGAGATGAATGAATAACGCCAAATTTTTGTCCAGATTTGAATTAGTAAACAACAAAGCTTTGAAAGGTCATTAGAAATCCTGTCATGTGAGGTGTTGTAGTTTCAGCTGTTTGGAATGTTCATTTGGAAAAACGCTGGGTTTACTTGCCGTACCTTACAAAACTTTATTACAAGTAGGGAAAACAGAGTCCAATAGGACACCACTGGCAAAACAGCTCTTTTTCCTGCTTTTTGAAAAGCAGAATTTAACTAAAAAGAACAATTATTTAAGGTGCAAATCCTTGACAACATTCACATGGTCCTCCATAGCTGAAAATCACATGACAGTTTCATTAATCTTAAATTCTGTCACATGATCTCATGTAGTGAAACAGAATAGTATTTTTTTAAATTCTGCTGCAGTGCTTTACTTTGGTTCACCAAGATCACAATAAACCAATCTTGATTTGAGCAAAATTGTTTTTGATGTTACATTTGAAACCATAAAAAAATCAAGAATGATTTAGTTTATGTTCAACTCTTAGCAAATTATGAGTGGAGAAGATATTTACTTTCAATTTTAGAATCATGCTACGTCTATGAACTTTATCCTAGTTTCTTGCTTTAGACCTGGTGGTCCATTTGAAAGGAGTACAGCAAGATTTAGGAAAGGCAAGTATTAAATGTGATTCAATGTCACAGTATGTGAAATCCTACTGCACTAATATAATAGAAATGATATTAGGAATATTGTAAAACATGAAAAACAGTGGGCTGAGGAGAGGAGGCCCAACAGTGTCCTGTTTTAAACCCCAACCCCATTTAAACACAAATGATTCGCTGAGCAAACCATCACCTGCAGATTTAGATGTCTGATCAGACTCAATTTCACATGATCACAGTTCCATCCCAGATCATGGCTTTTCAACTGTGATCGGCCACACATGAGCTGTGATTACTGGGGGAGTGGAGGAGCTTACCTCTGCTGCAGGGCTGTTGGCTTAGTTCAGTGAAGACGCTATAAGGGTAGCCATAGAATGAGTGTGTGGGACTGAAGTGTGTAACATTTAAGTCTGTAACATTAAAAAGGAGTAATTCAGCCAAAACATAGACAACAACTTTACTTATTTTTCATGGTTGTTACAAGCTAACATTGCTAACATGCTGAACCCGTGCTAAATCATGAACAGTGTCATATCATTTGTTACACAACTTGGAGTTTTTGCATATTACTCCAATATGCCTTTTGACACCCCTTTGTTTCATACAAGTGAATGAGTGGAAATAGATTATTTTTCAGGTTTGACTGAATTACTCTTATTTTAATGTCTATGTGGTCTGGATAACTCTGAGTATACTGAGCGCGGTAGTGCTTTAGTATTTGAAAATGAAGGATCATATTCATGTTAGATGTGACCTTACCTTTGCTGAAGTACTCTCTGTTGGGCCCAATAAGGGTACTGTAAGGGTAGCCGTAGTACGCGAGTGTGTATGGGTCACATTGGTACACGTAGCTTGGCTGGCTGCTGTCACTAGTTGCCACGGCACCCTGGCCCTTCGAAGCCTTCTGATAGCGGCTGTACTGTTCTTTATCCACCGGCTTGGCCAGGGTCACCTCGATGCAGGATCCCTCGATCTCAGTGCCGTTCAGGTTGTCCATGGCGAGGACGGCGTCGTCTCTGCCGGTGAAGTGCACGAAGGCGTAGTCGCGGATTTTCTTCACGCGCTCCACGCAGCCGGGGTTGAACTGGCTGAAGATGTGGCGAAGCGTCTCCTCTGACGTTTCCATCATGAGGTTACGGACGTACAGGATTTTCACCGTTTCCATGACGTCCTCGTCCACGTCTATTTCTGGCTCTGCCCAGTCCACTGCAATCTGATGACCCCAGAGCTACGGACACATAAACAAGTGGTATTGTACTTTTTGAATTACACACAGTATGCAGTTAGTATTTGCAGATTAACTATCAGAGTTAATCTGCTAACCCTCCATTCTCTGCGGGGTGTGAGATGGGGAGATGGGAGAAGATGAAAGAGTGGTAACAAGGTTAAAGTAAGTCAGACGCATGCTAATGGGCTGAAGCAGTAGAGACGGTTGAAAGAAAAAAAAAAGTGAAAGTGAAGTGATTGTCACATGTGATACACAGCAGCACAGCACACGGTGCACACAGTGAAATTTGTCCTCTGCATTTAACCCATCACCCTGAGTGAGCAGAGGGCAGCCATGACAGGCGCCCGAGGAGCAGTGTGTGGGGACGGTGCTTTGCTCGGTAGCACCTCAGTGGCACCTTGGCGGCTCAGGATTCGAACCGGCAACCTTCCTTAAGCGGGGCCGCTTCCTTAACCGCTAGGCCACCACTGCCCACCACTGGTTGAGAGGCGGACAAAGCGAACACAAATGCTGCAGAGCCCCTGAAAACTGAAAGGCGTGGAAGGGAATCTGGAAAGTATATAGGTGGATATTTGAGAAAACCCAGAAACAAAATGTTTTGTGCAAGTGCGTGTTCCTCTACCTGTATGCGTCCAGGCATTAGCTTCCTGCGTGCCATGGCAGCTGCACGATGTGATTCGTACTCGACAAATGCGAAGCCTCGATTTTTCATCTTGTCGGCTGCGCTTGCATACACAATCACGTCCAACACACCTTCGGTGACCTTCGAAACCTCCTCCAGTATCTCCTCGCGCTTCTTGGTTTTGGGGATGCCCCCGATGAAGAGACGGCAGTTGTCCACACTCCCGCACACGCCCAGCAGCCGGCCAGGCCGGACCTCGTAGTTGTTGAGATCCCGGATGGCGCGCTTGGCCTCGTGCTTCTGCGTGTACATCACAAAGGCATAGCCACGGTTCTTCCCATCAAAGTCCATCATCAGGCGCATCTCATAGATGCGCCCCACCGACTCAAACACCGGCACCAGCTCGTCTTCATAAACATCTCTGGGAATTTTGCCCACGAAAATTTCACAGCCACGTGGAGGGGACGGGCCTTCCCAGCCTGGAGGGGGACCATACTTGCGCTGGCCGTTTTCCTGCACCATTCCATAACCCGTGCGCTTCATCAGGGCCACCAGCGCCACTTCATTTGGGGCTCCGGCCACTCCTTCGGGCACCGAGGGCATGTGTCCAGAGGCAGGCATCGCGCTGGAGGTGGGGCTTGAGTTGCTCATTGTGACGGCACAGGTGGAGTCTTCAGCGGTCATTCTGACACAAACATCCAATCAGATCTGAAGTTGAGAAAACACGTGGATGACTGTTAGTTGATTTGTGGTTATTTGTGATAAAGTCATGCATAATCATGCACTCTGCCTGTATCACAGTTAATGAGCTTTCTTTGGCATGGTACCATGGTTGTTTACTAACATGCCAGTAACATTAAAGTAACATGAAAACAATGTAATGTAGAATTATAAAGAATAAAATGGAGAATTATGGAGAATATTTCACAATGAACAAGCACACAAACACACTCTACAGTGTCTCTCATCTTTCAGCTAGTGCACGATGGGAAAGGTCTCTGTACAACCTTTTGTAACCTTTGAAATCTGATCTATAATCCGATCTGCTTTATAATAGTGATGATAAAATGCATTACTATTTTCCTAACTGTTATATGGTGAGAAATGTTATACACTCAGTTGTCACAAAGGTAAAACATAATATATAAAATTATATATATTTTTCTACCTTTCTGCTTATTATATATCTATCTATATATATATGATATATATGTGTGTGTGTCTGTGTGTACATATGTATATATATATTTATTTATGAATGTATGTAAAGTGATTTGCTGAAATACCACGGTGAAAAATTACTTTTTTGTTAATTCTAAGTGCAACAGATATGTTGCATCCTTTAGGACATCAGAACAAAGAAGCACGTCACACAGAAATCAGAACGTCTGTCTCTGTATCGTTAGAGTTAGAGAATAATATCCTGGAACAGGGCTTCTGTTTGATAAGAGAAAGACGAGACAAGTCGAGATGTGAGGAGGGATGCAGAGAAGATTATTTATTCTCTAGACTGAAGGCCTCCTTCCCTATTGTACCTGCCTGGTAAAGATGACCTTTCCAACTTTCTCTCTCTCTCTCTCTCTTTCTCTGTGTGTGTGTGAGAGAGAGAATCTGGCATTAAGGAAACCTGAGGCAGCAGCTGGTGGATGATTAACCATGGGTAACACAAATTACGGCTTTAGCACACACACACACACACACACACACACACACACACACACACACACACACACACACTGCAGGACAATAAAAAGACCAGAGAAGCTGTTCGCTCAACCAGAGTCACATGGAAGTTGGGTTAAGAAGGTAAACCAGGGGTCATACGGATTACACAGCCTGGGCTAGTTAAAGTGTGTGTTTATTCGTTTATTGCTGATTGTTGATTGACAGTAGCTTTGACTTTTACGAGAAGAAAAAACAAGACATCAGCGAAACGTGGAGCACACAGACACAGAGAGAGTTTCTGATTAAACCCTGAGAAGCAAAATCTAACAGAATTCGCTGAGGTGTAGACACACACACACACACACACACACCCCATAAACCGTTTCATTAGTTCATCAGGCTCACGGAAAAGCATACATTCAAACTATAATTTTACAGCCCAGGCTCAATGTGTCATGTGGGTGTGTTTGTGTGTGCGCAGGGGTGTAAAACTGAATCAGACTTGTAACTGAGCAAATCCTGCTACGCCCCTGGCTCTCAGGCATTTTGTGTTAAAGGACACATTTGGAGAAATTAGCCTCCTAGACATGTTTGCTGACTTAATGCATCGTGGTGTGTGTATTTGTGTGTGTCCGTGTGCGGTGGCTTTTATTGATAACAGGGTTAATAGTGCGATTAGGGTGTGTGTTCTTGTCAGGATGTAGGGGTAAAACTTGTAGGAGTCTCAAGACATTTACACACACACACACACACACACACAAACAGACACAACTATTCAAAAGCAGCTGGCTTTGACAAGGCAATGATGCAATAAACCACGTCAGCAGGAGACAAAATAAGTATCTGTTAGTAAGTGAGTGTGTATGTGAGAGTGTGTATGTGTGTAACAACGGTAAATGTTCCCTGCTGAGCCTTGGGCTGAGCAAACACCACACACCTTACATAGCAGGTACACACACACACACACACACACACACACACACTTTACTGAGCAGATGAGAGAGAGGAAAGCAGCGGAGCATGGAGACAAAAACACATGCGCACACACACTCACACACACCTCAGTTAAGGCAGACTTAAGAGTACAGACAGAGAGGGAGGAAGAGAAATGTTTAGTGGTGTGGTAGATGAACCAAACACCTTACTTAAGGTTAAAGGTTAACTGAGCAGCTTGGGTCAATGTGCATCTTTCCTCTCTTGTACACACACACACACACACACACACACACACACACACACACAGTTGAATGATTACAGAAAACAGTGACTCAGCACTTAATGACCCTTGTGAAAGCTTTTTTCTTTTATATGATGATTATAACGGCTTTATAACAGTGTTGTAACAGTTTCATGATCGGCACGGTGTGCAGGGTTGATTGCAGCACACACACACACACACACACACACACACACAAGCTCTGTAAATAGCAGTTTATGCAACAAACACCAGAACCAGTCCAGTAAATGGTCTGGTGTTTTTAGTCTCCACATCCTGGTGCTGAGCGGCCTGCTGGTCACCTGAACTCTGTTCAGCCTCCCAGGACACATACAGCAAAGTCTTACAAACAAGATATAAAGATGATGAGGACAAAAATGGTGACAATAAGGAGGAATAATGGGCTCCTCTTTTTTAAAATTAGGAGCAACAGGCACCTCGTTTGAAGTTTGAGGAATCAAAAGACAGAATAAGACGCCAAATCAGAAACTGTGTTTCACATCTATGGCGCTTATCCCCCAGGTTGGGAAAGTGTGTGTGAAGCAGAGACTCAAGCTCCCACACACCTACTCCTGAGCACGTATATGAGTCTGTTAAATGTGACAGATCCACTGATAACTTTTTCACACCCACAACGCAGGTCCACCCTTACTGCAAACACGGGAAACAAGGAATGTGGAACACGGTACCAAAGACCAACTACTCTGGTAATAATACAAGCACACACATACACAACAATACAGTTTCAAACACATGGCTCTAAAACAACATAAAGATTCCACGCATGCCAACAAGACGATTAGGAATCGTCCTTAGTGGCCAGTCACAGCAGCCAATGGGCCCACACGATGATTAATTGTTTCTCCAGCATTAATTAAGGAACGGTTACACTGACCCTGTGGCACGCAGACCGAAACCAGAAACCCAACTTATGCATTTGCACTGTACTTGAAGGGCACACAAGGTCGGCGAGTCAAGGGTTATTGTGTGTGTGTGTTTGAGAGCCTGAATGATTTGGTTTCCTTCAGTGAGTGTGTGTGTTGAGCCTCATCGCACAGGTGCGTGACCATCTCCGAAAACTCAACACACAGAACACACCAGCCTATCACTCAGAATACACACACACAAATCAAAGACTCTTCAAATATTGGAGTTATGGTTATAATACACAACGCTACACACAATAATCAGGATCTAGATTACGTGCATGTATCTCTAGTGTATGAAACAATGGACTTTTTGCATTACCACAATTTGCACACATTCCACACAACACACAAGTGAGTAAACGTGTCATACCTGCCTCCTCCCTTAATGTCCTGAAGGACACACAAACACACACACGCGCGCTTCCTTTTTCCCCCTCTTTCCTCGGTGCGCCTGCCCTCTCGCCGTTCGCCTCCCTCTGTCTCGCCCCTGTAACCTGGCGAGCAGAGCTGAAACACACGCGCACACACACCTGAATGGAGGCGGGGACTCAAGGTGAAGTGACATGTTGACCGAGAAAGGAGGGGCAGAGGTCTCTCTCTCTCTCTCTCTCTCTCTTTCACTGCTTCACGAGAGCAAAGTTCTTGGGTGTGACTGTAGGGGGAAGGAAGGTGAAGTTGTTCATTGAAAAGCGAGTGTTAAATAAAATCTGGGATGCAGTGGCCCTCTTCAGATGTTTCCTGAGAGTCTAATGTGATACGTGAGCCTCGGCTGGCCCAGTGACTCTGGATCTCGCCCCGGTGTCTGATACCGGGATCTATTTGCTCTTGTAATTGAGTGGTTCTGTCTCAGCAGGCTACTTCTCATTTCAAGGAAAGGGCTTGGTTGGCCGTACCAAGCAGATATTCTGGCACTCACACAAGCGCACAGGCTCATGCACACACTCACACACACACACACACACACACACACACACACACACTTACAAAGGAGTTAGATAAAGAACATTTTTTAGATATTTCTCTTAAAGGAGCTGAATGTCACTGCAAACCACAACCATAAAACTATTTGTCTCACCGTACAGTCACAATGAACACAAGAATGTCTTGAAGAATGTTTACCATATGCATATTAATATACAATATCTGAAAGCAACAGTACTGTGCGATTTCGAACGCATTCAACTCGCAGCACTAAGTCCCAATTGGAGGTCCAGTTCTCAGGGTTTTAGTTCAGCTTTCGAACTGAAGGATGTGGTTTTATGGACAAAACCCGCTGTGACGCTCGAGCTGGGGGAAGTTCACTGTGTGCTGCCGGTGTGGGTTGTGCTCAGTTACTGTGTAACAGCAAGGTGTCACGAGGTGTTCAGCGAGTTTTGTCAAATATATACTGAGTGTCGGATTTATCAGGTTGGATATGTGCAAAAAACTAACTTTCGACGAACAAAGAAAAAAACAGACATTAAAATGCATTACAGACGTTGTTATCAACACTTTATAATTTTGTTAAACTACTATACATTTTTTATATTCTGTATTTCCGCTGTTATAGGGATAGGCCAATTTTAGGATATTAATACTCCGAATATCCTCAGATTAGCCAAAGCATTAAATTTAGTACAGAAGGCAATATAGACAGCTTTATTTCAACATATTTATTTGGCATTTTGTTTATAAACTTCAAACCTCATATCTATTAGGGGCAGTGGTTGGCCAAGCGGGTAAGGAAACGGACCCAAAACCGCCAAGGTGCCACTGAAGTCCCCTTGATCAAGGTACCATCCCCACACACTGCTCCACAGATGCCTGTCATGGCTGCCCACTGCTCACTAAGGGTGATGGTTAAATACAGAGGACACATTTTGTTGTGTCACCGTGTGCTGTGCTGCAGTGTATGACAATGATGGTCATTTTACTTTCATAACATTTTTAGCATTTGTGTGTATGTGTGTGTGTTTCACGAACTGGGCTCTGTGTTGTCACAAATCAAAGCAACAGTCTGTCCTTGAAGAGAAAGCAAACATGTTTCCTTCATCGGGCCTGCTGTGTCACAATTCTATTGGTCGCATGTTGTATTATAAACCGCATTAACAGCTAAGTTACAACATTACATTAACCTGCTACAGTTCGCTTCATAGCCAGTAAAGGGCGTTTAAAAAAAACAGGAGAGAGAGGGAGCGGGCAAATACTTGTGTGTTTTGCCAGGGTCAGCTCTGATATCAGTCTGCCCCTTTTTATCACAGAAGCAAAGTCATAAAAGCACAGCGGGTAAAGCATAAACAGGCGCGGCAATGGCCTGGAGGTGGAATGTGTACTTGTGCATGTAAATCAATGCCATCAACAAGTTATCACACTGGGCAAAGTCTATATGCAAGCTTCCTTTTGTCTGAAATGCTAACTCAACTGGCATCACAGAAAGCTTAGAATGTTGACCGCTGTCTCTAAATCTCAGCTCACACTTCCTTTTAGTGCCCTCTGGTGGGGAAACCAGTTCCGCTCGCCACCATTTCTTCTGGTTACTGGTCAAATTCCTAAACTGCTAATGCCAGGCGTTGTGCAACCATGACCCAGGTCATGGGCTGGAAATAAAGCTTTTTACACATATAAGACATGTTATATTCTTATTTTGTTTTATAGGCCTTCTTTATGAATTCAGTGCATATGTACACTTGTTTTATTGCACGCCTCTACTTCTTTTCACATGTTCAGGTAACTTTGCAATAGTGACAAGTGATCCGATTTTGCTACATGTGGCAGGACGAGATATATTTTACACCATCACACCAAAGGGTCCATATTGATTTAAGTTTTACAACGCAGAAACTGGCTAAATCTTACACTCACACACACACACACACACACACACACACAAACAGAGACTGTTTGTCAAAAACACTCAAAACCCCAAGAAGATTATATACTGTGTGAGAGCTATAATGCACTGAAGAATTTATGCCACACACACACACACTTTCATTTTCTTGCTCTGCTCACCCTTACCACCCCTACACACATAGTGCTACTGTCATGGCGTACTGGTCAAACAAATAGGCTATTGTGTCCAGGTATGCAAGGGGAATCTCTCTCTGCACACACACACACACACACACACACACACATTTTTTACCTTTTCTGCCTCAATCATTTCATTAAAGTAGAGTTATTCTGTTAAAAAAATACATTACAGCCTGGAAATATTGGAAAAGGAAGTTTTTTTGTGGCTAAAGGACCAGATCTTCCATCTTCCATCACAACAAAATTACCTGGTTGCATTTAGTCTTGTGAATTTCATCAGAACGGGTGAAAGGTAAAAGAGCTAGTGCAGAGTAAAGAGAAAAGTTAAATGCCGAAAACACAGAATGCCAAGATTAAGTAATATAAAACTGGGTTGCCAGGCCAATACGAGCTGCATGCTGGCAAGGGACAGCAGTGCTGCGACCTTAATGAGTGGCTTTTAGGAATGATTACATTTACATTTATGGCATTTATCAGACGGCATTATCCAGATTGACTTACAATCAGTAGTTCCAGGGACAGTCCCCCTCGAGACACTCAGGGTCAAGTGAAAGTGAAGCGATTGTCATTGTGAAACACTGCACACGGTGACACAACGAAATGTGTCCTCTACATTTAACCATCACCCTTGGTGAGCAGTGGGCAGCCATGACAGGTGCCCAGGGACCAGTGTGTGGGGACGGTGCTTTGCTCAGTCGCACCTCAGTGGCACAACCTTCCGATTATGGATCCGCTTCCTTACCTGCTAGGCCACCACTGCCAATCACTGGTTAAGGGTCTGGCTCAGGGACACAATGGTAGTAAGTGGAGTTTCTAGGCTGTAATATGTGACAATCTAGACTACTGTCACTTAATGTCATTCCATTGCAAATGTATGGACGAAACAGCCTCCTATTATTTATAACTCTAAATTAACTACACAATACTCTTCTATGTGCCCAAATGTTTATAGTTTTAAATTTATGTCCAGAACTAAAATGACTAATGTGCTGTTAGTTAGTAATTTCAAACAAATTATCTCCAAAGCTTGAAAGAGAGACAGAGAGAGAGAATGTAGAGATGGGGATGAGGTGGTGTAATGAGGTGGTATAACAGTATTAGTGAGTTGGTGTGTGTGTACATGTGGTGCTGGACGGTGTTAACACAGTGGGGTGTCCAAAAATAAATTCAACCAGTCGACATAATTAACATTAAAGGGTCCGAGATTCTTTGTTCACTCATATTTGCTTCTTCAGGCATGCACCCCTTTATATGCATACAGGGTAGGCCATTGTAAATGTATTATACATATTCAACTACCTCTAGTTAAAGAAAGGATGCAATACAAGGATGCACATACAAACTTTCTCAGTTTGGCAGAAGTCTAATTTTTCCACATACTTCCTGCACAATATTGTATTAAATTCAATTAAGAAAAAAACTATTTTTCTGTATATGCGCAAGCTTTTCCCCAAAGTCTGCATACATGGTTCTATTCTCCTGTCATGAAAGACTGCAAAATATGTCATGACATTATCAAACAAACAATAATTTAGTTTAATTTAAATTACACCATTAGTTAGCTTTTAATACATGTATAATTTAGACATTCAACAGAAACACTACAGGGGCACAGAAATAATGCACTTCATTCACATTGATCAGTTTCACAGAGGACATGAATTAAATGCTGTAAGAAATGATCGCAAAACATTTTCAACACACTCAGAAAAAGGTCATCGAGCCACTGAGAAAAGCACCGTCCCCACACACTGCTCCCCGGGCGCCTGTCATGGCTGCCCACTGCTCACTAAGGGTGATGGTTAAAAGCAGAGGACACATTTCGTTGTGTCACAGTGTGCTGTGCTGTGTATCGCTTTCACTTTTTTTTATGATTGGCAGTTGAAGGGAGGGACTTACGCAAATGTGTTGGCCACACAGGAAGAAAATTTGCTGATGCACACCATAGTCAGAGGTTTGGTCACAGACAAGGGTGAGTCAGCATGTTGAAGTGCCACAACTTGTCTGTCATTGTTAGTAAAATGAGGTAGATGATAGTGATCTGAGAGAGGGGGGTCTAAACTATCATCAACCAATACAAATTCATGGGTGTGAGCTCACACTGTTCACACTCCTTCAGGGCACCTAACACAATTCACCAAGAAAGTACACTATTGATTGTGTTCTTTTAAAGAAATTCAAATAGACTTTTCATCATTGGACTGACACACACACACACACACACTACCTCTTAAATATAATCTATTACTGCACTATTCCATTTTGCATTGTGGTATTTGCACTATTTTTACTTTTTGTCGATGGTCTGTAAGAGGGCCTAGAAGCTCTTCAAAGACCCCGTCCACCCCAACATGACATCTGGCAGGCACTAGAGATGCTACAGATGCCTCCAACTCCTGCATCCACAATCTACCTCTCCATCGACACCTCGTAGACATACGTATTTCCATATTGCTGCTATTTGCACAACCAACTGTCAGAACACACCTTACTCCAACCATGGAAGTTTAGAGAAGATGTTCTGCTCTTCATTTAAATATTTCTTGATACTGTAAGTAAAAGTTTTACTGAGGATTTGCAGACATAAATAGGGTGTTAGTAGCCTAGTGGGTAACACACTCGCCTATGAACCAGAAGACCCGGGTTCGAATCCCACTTACTACCATTGTGTCCCTGAGCAAGACACTTAACCCTAAGTTGCTCCAGGGGGGGGGACTGTCCCTGTAACTACTGATTGTAAGTCGCTCTGGATAAGGGCGTCTGATAAATGCTGTAAATGTAAACATAAATCACATTGTGCATGACAAAAAGTCTCGAAATCCTTAGTATCCTTGAATAATTCAGCGGTGTATTTCAGATGCTCTAGATAAAAATAATAATTACATCTCCTTCGCCTCTGGAAGCTTCTGAAGGAGATGTTCAGTCCTTGACAGTTAAGAGTTTTTCGTGACACTCTGTGTCATGCATTTCACTGCAAACAAATGCTCCTCTGAGCCCCGGAACTTGATTTTAAACTGCTGGCACTGTTGCACAGGGAAATAGGGACACAGAACCTGTTTAGTGGTAATCTGAGTCTGCAGATCAGGTCGTCGCTCCACCATGTCGACGGCTCAGCAATAATCATTTTATTTCAATGTATGCATGGTGGGGATGGTCCACAGTGACATCTGATGTCTGGCAGAGCTGCAAGGGTAACAGCACCTCTGCCACACAAAGGTTCCTCTTCAGATTCCTCACCATGAGACAATTTCAGCACGTTCTGTACATGGGATCGGCTGAGGTTTCACAGATACCTGTGATGTGATTGTTGTCACAGTTGCATACTGCTGCTGGAAAGTACCAGGATCTTGATCCACTGAGATAAAGTCTCATAAATATCGACAATTCCTCCCACACAAGAAATGAATAAGGAACACAAAAGATGTAGAATAATTTCATGTTCTTGTAAAATTACTGGGTTACAGAGGTAAATGTCTGTGAGTATAGCTAATTATCAGTAAATTCTATTCATCACTGGCTGGAATTTGATGAGATCAGATTAGTGCGTGAGTAGATTTACAAGTGCACAACCGTGTCGTGGTTTTGTTGCTTTGTTCAATGCTATATAATTCACACAGAAAATAGTATAGCTAGTTCGGATCTTTTTTTTCTATTATTTCTAATTTAAAACGTCCAGAAAACAAACGCGCACACACACTCACACAGCTTCCATTGTGTGTCACAGTGAAGAACAAGTGCCATGCACAAGGTCATGCAGTATCTTCTAAAAGTCAGACTCAATATTCTAATCAGCTTAGGACGGCCTGGCAGACCTTGTGCTGCAAACCATTCATAAAGTAACTCTCTCTCTCCCTTCATCTTTCTCATATTTCACATTGGATGTCCTTGGTTTTGTGTGTGTGTATGTGTGTGTGTGTGTGTGTGCGCGTGGTTGTGCCTGCATGAGACCTGTGTTGCCCTCAATCGATAACCGGCAGACTTGATGTAACTGGTGTATATGAAGTAGGTAAACTATACCAGGAATAACCAATAAATCGGAGGGTGGCCCTGGAAGCAGGAAGTTGAGCGAGGCAGCGTGACTGAGGGCAGTTGAGTGACACAGCTGAGATCACATGACCTGTCATATGACTCTTAGAATTTGAGCTGACCTCAAGATCTCTCCTTCTCCCCATCTTGTTTTAAACTCTGGACCGAATGTCGTTGTATTTTTTTCCTGGAAATTGTGCATGGTGATGTATGCACTGTACCTGACACACAGAACCCACAACACACTAGGAAGTGATAAGCATCAACAGAGCGAGACTGAGGCTGAAAAGCAGGTAACTGCGTCCATCCCGATACTCCTGATACTGAGCCCTGATACTGCGACCATTATCCCCGAACAAACGAGAGCGAGCGAGAAAGAAAGAGGGAGAGAGAGACGTGGCACAGGGTAAATCGGCACTGACATGGGGAAAACTGTGACAGCATGACACACACACACACACACACACATGCATACACACCAAACTTATCTTGCCCGTTTTACTCCCCTGCTAGGTGCAGTGTGTACAGTAACAACACTGGTGCTTCTTCCAGTCACCTGACTATAAACACATACTGCACACACACACACACACACACACACCGGACAAACAGGTAGAAAATGAGTCATAGCCTCTTACACCCTAACAGACCTCTTGCTTAGATTAGTACACAAATGTGTGTGTGTGTGTGTGGGATGATGATCTAGTAAAGCAGGTGAAAAGTTTTTGAGGCAAAAAAATAAAAATAAACAGCATGAGACCCCGACAGAGATGATCTGATGTGCTTTGCATCCCTCTAACTGCCCCTTCTCTCTCTCTCATTTTTCTCTTGCTCTCTTGCTGTGTGTCTGGAAACCTGACTCTTCAACACACACACACACACACACACACACACACACACAGCTCACCCCCTGTGTGCAGTTACACAACATAGACTACAGGCCCACAGTCTGACTTTACACCCAGTTTTCACAATGAGAGAAAGGGGGGGATAGAGAGAGAGAGAGAGAGAGAGAGAGAGAGATGATGGGAGTTGCTGTGATTCTAATTTAATCCGTGAAAAGGTCAAAGAGGAAAATGGTGAAAAGCGTGTATGTGTGTGAACGTGATTAACAGTGGTTGTGAAACACCAGGACAGACAGAAAGAGAACAGTGGGGAAGCGCAGTGGGGAAAAGAGAAAAAACACACGCTCAGATGTACAGAAAGAGAGAGAATGGGGACAAAACGTGACAGTCAGCAGTGTGGCGGGAGCTGCTCCTACCTGTGTGGCGAGTTAAAGTCCTTTCAGGCCTGACGACTGCGCTCAGGAGGACAAACATCCAAACCGGCTCATCGTGCACCACGGCGCTTCTTGTCTTTTTTTTTTTTTTTTATGGGCTTTGCCCCTCTTCTTCCTCGGGGGGTCCGGGGGGGTCGGCTGTCAGATGAGCTCTTCCCTGCAGCGGCACGGAGACTCAACTGCAAAGTTTCTCTTCTTTTTCTCTCTCTTTCCTTTTGGCTTCTGCTGTTCTCTCTTTCAGTTCCTTGCTGTTGCTTCTCCTTCAGACAGAGGGAGGAGAAACAAGGGATCCCAGAGAGAGAGAGAGAGAGAGAGAGAGAGAGAGAGAGAGAGAGAGAATAATTAGTGCTTGCTGGGGTTCAGTACCTGCCTCTTGCTGACATAAGCCGTACATTCCAGAGGAAAAAAAAATGATTGAATGAAAAAAAGAACACACACACAAAGAGAGAGAGAGAGAGAGAGAGAGAAACCTGTCAGTTTAAAAAAAAAAAGAGAAACACTTACCTCTTAATCACATTGGGAAGGTGCAGGGTAGAGTGAAATATCCGTTTTTATAGATAACTGAAAAAGCCGCGATGTGTGAGTGTGTGTGTGTGCGCGCGTGGACACATTTGTGAATCAGCTGCTGCAGAAGGAAATGTTTAGTCTAATTTCTCTCTCGCTGGGCTGGTCTGTGTAACCTGTTCCCTTTGTATGAGTGTGTATGCTCCCTGCCCTGAAACTCACCAAACCAGAATGCAGCCTCCCTTCCCATCACTCTCGGTGGAAATGCTATCCTCCCGTGCTCCCGCCTTCTCCTTCTCGCTCTCTTTCTGCATGGATCGGGGCCAGGTTGGCATTCCGACTCTTACTCCTGGAGCACACCTTAGAAAAAACATTTCACTACTTGTGTGTAGCGTGGCCTCTCTCTCGGTCTGTATACAGAGCTGTTGAATTGTGTGTGTACGTGTGTGTGTGTGTTTTTACAGTCCATGCATGTTTGTGTGTTGTGTTTATTTCATACATCATGAACCCTGTCAGAAATGCTCAAGATATCCCAGCCCGTTCTCTGTCTAGTATGGAAGGCCAAATGCACAAAATGCACGTACCTTTTTAAACACATTTTCCCTGGCTGATTTCCTCACATGTTCACTAGAAGATCCCAGACTGGTAAAATCGTGCATTGGCTAGAAGTGAGTTCTTTATTCTGAAAGGTGTGTGGAGTTACAGCTCATATCTTGCAAGGTGATAACTTCCATTCGGGGGCTGTGTAGTTTCCGAGTTGAACTTCCTGGATGTTCTTCAGAGCCTGAGATCCAGCTCTGGTGATTAGCGTGCCACGGTCCTTGATTGTCACACTGGGACCTTGAACATGATAAGTATGTGCAATGGCGGAAATAGCTCAAGCCTTTAGAACCTGTTCATATGTTTTCACTCTTAAACACGCATATACAGAAAGGAACACATTTACACACACACACACACATAAACACAAAGGTAAAACAACAGAAAGGGCTTTTTATAAAGACAACAATGGCTTGGCCCTTCCCATATCTAACTTAAAGCTTGCCAGCCTCTCAGCTTTCACATGCAGATGGAGTGAAGGAGTTGCAGCATCTACGCGAGGAGAGAGATGACAATGGGCCGAGGCTTTAACCTGCCTGTTAACGGCTGAACCAGTTGGGCAATGCGGTGAGCTCATTTGGCATTAACTGCCAGTCAGTGGGTTTCTGCTGATCAGGTACAACGCCCATATTGAAATATAACGGCATATTAATCAAATAGTATCTTTCTTTATTCGCCCTTCTGGGTGACACATGATCCTTCTATGATTTGCATCGCATCTGGGAATTTCAAATGATTTAAAAAGGAGCATCTTCCAACTTATTCATTTAGTCCACACTTGTGAAAAACACCTTCATTGTCAGCCTGAACCGCTTTAACACACCCACCCACACACACTCGGGTTAAAGGTGAGAAAGCACACAAGTGTAATTTTTTAGTTTTCTTTACATGGCACACCTGTTGTGACACCTATTTCATGGGGCGCTTGACCCTGTCGTGGCACCGGCATTCCTTCCAACAAATTCAGCTTAATCCCATGAAGCACAGAGGCAGGAATATGAACGACCAAGGGTCACTGTCAGGACCTGCTGCAGAGTGTGTAATTATCATTTATTAATATGCCAGGCTGATTGCATTTTTCAGGGTGGTATGGTGGGTTGTTTCTGGGTTTCTGGAGTGTTTTTCTCCTTTAATTTACACATTTCTGCCACACTCCCAAAGACTGAGTTTAGAGACCTGCACCCTGGGATGCTAGATGTCCAGTCAGCATCCAGTGTCTCATCTGTTCACCTGTACTGGAGATATATTGGAGACCAGAGTTGAACAAAGTTTCAGCTTTGAGTGTAGGCCGGGAGAAGTGAGAAAGAGAAGCAGAGATGAAAAAATGAGGAAAAGAGAAAGGAGGGAGGTGGGGAAGGGTGGGGTGGTCTTGTCCCTAATGAGCTCTTTTGTTCCTGTGGATTTGAGGGATCTGACCGTTAGAATGTTAATCTGCCTAAATCACAGAGGAGGGAAAGGTCTTGGTACAGCTTCTCTCGAAATCACACACAAACGTACTCACACAGCAAAGCAACACTGTTCTTCTAAAGGGACCACAAAGGGACCAAACACTCACCAATGCACATGCACGCACACACACACACACACACACACACACACACTTGCCCTTGTGAATTGTGACCTTGGCCGCCACCTCCTCCAATGGTAGCAGGAAAACTGTTTGTGTCGAATGACTTCCTGATGAGTGAAAAGCTGCAGTTCCTCAAAGATCTTCCAGCTACTCAACCAATTGCATTTGAACACACACTTCCCAGCAGCGAGGGAGTGAGTGGCAGAAGCTGAACTGAAACAGAGTGTTCAGTGGTTGCTGCTTTGTGCGTCAAGGCCAGACTTTCAGAAGACACACACAAACACACACTTTTTATACTTTAGTCCCTCCTTCAGGAACCTAAGCAAATAAAAATGTTAGGTTATGTATTATGCCGATGTGACTGTCTTCCCCTCAAAACTAAATGCCATGTAATGGATCGGTCTAGCCTAACTTTGACAAGATTTTGGGCAAAATAAGAATCTTTATTACCATCGCTTTCCCCTCACGTTCCGTAACGCAAAATTTCCCCGGTCTCAGCCGGCGTCACGAGAACCGGAACCTGGAATGTGTGTGTAAGGGTTATGGTGCGCTTTAATGTGCACATATTTCTAACCCTCCCCTCCCAAGTCTAAAGTGAGCTTCAGGTTCATTAGAGGAGCTTAAGAAGGATTGGGGGGGGGGGGGGGGGACGGAACGCGTGCGCACTCTCCCCCTGTGCGTGTCGCCTGCCCCATATTAGTGAACGTCGGCAGTGTGTACGGTGCGCCTGTGCCTCCGAGTTGCTGCGTTGGGGAAAAACAAGCGCGATGCCCTGCCTCAGCCACCTCAGCAGCAGATTAGGAGTTTATTACAAAAATACCACATCAGCTTACAGAGTCCATGTGGCTCGCTCGCTCACCAACCCCCCCCCCCCCCAAATGGACGAGATAAGCTTGTTAACCTTGATGGGCGAGAGCTGTGCTTGCATGAAGAACCGAAGGAATATTGATTACAACTCAATTTCCACTGAGGTCATTTCAGACAACATGTCCTGCTATCGCTGTTACTCACACTGTACATTCATAACCAGGCTTCAAGATAAAGACAGAAATGTCAGGCCAGCACTCATTTTGGGACTTGTGACCAGAGGATGACAGTGAGCAAAAATAAAACGGCCTCATTTCCGGGAATGCAGAAAGGGCAGTAATCAGAAAAGTGTGAATGGGATATTGAATTCTGGGGAAAAAGATGGATTACTGCATAAAAAAAAACAAAAAAAAAAAACACAACTAGTTTGACACTTTCAAAGTCAAATAAATAGTTCTTTACAAACATGATATTTACAGCAAATGATATGTACATTACAAGATACCACACAAGAGAACAAGCAGTTGTGTCTTCATTCACGTAGGGGAAAGGCCCGGCTCAAAACTAACTCCACTCTGCTTCCATCCAAAACACACACATCCAAGATGCACACCAGCTTCTGATTGGTCAGCTGAGCCTTGGTAGCCATCAAGTCCGCTGTGACAGAAGCATTATCATCATTCACCTTCCTCTCTGCAAAACGTCACTGCAAATATGAAGAAACGTTTAAGCCTACTTGGTATTTGCATTTTTCCCTTCTGCTTACCTGGACTAGGGGGTGGGGCCTCTGGGGAGAAGCCACCATGTGATAGGATGCTCTCCCAGGTGTTACCATGTATTAGAGAGAGTGGCATCCAGTGGTCATTACCCGGAGAGGCGGGAAGGAAGAGTGTGTTTATCAGCAATCCATCAGAGAGAACTGCGAGCACAGACACAAAAATGTGTTCAGGAGTAGGATTAGGCGTAGGTTTTATTACATAGGTGTAGTTACACATAGTACATGTTTGTACCTTTGAGTTCCAGCAAGTAGTGACCTTTATAGAACCGGGCATGGCTAAATGTCTCTAGTTCCTCATAAGGAAGAACCTTATGGAAGCTATTGGGTTGCAGACCCACGGCATTGGCCTGAACGTGTCGTCTTTGGTAAAGGAACTGCCTTGGAACGGTCTCCATGCCAACGCACGAGAGACCAAAACTAGTGCAATGAGGGTTGGTATGAGCAGTAACAAAACTGGCAGCATCATCATCCTCCTCCTCATCTTCATCTATGTCCACTTCTTCCCCAAGTAAGAATTCCAGTGCACCTTCAAAGAGAGATGAATCTAACAAACACAAAGAACACACATACACAATTCACATTACACATGAGTTTACAGTACAGTAAAGGCGCAATAATCATGCGGTTTTATGTCTAAACTTCATCTGTCTGATTCCATTTTCACAAACAAAGCAGGGGTTTAATTCAAACAATACAAACTCAAACAAAAAGTGAAAGTAAAACAGAGGGTGTGTGTGTGTAGATGAACATAACTACACTAATGTTAATCAGGGAAGTACAGAGGTACGCAAAGTGGACAAAACAAAAGATGTGACTCCGGGGGTCTAATTCTTACAAGCTCGTGTCACTCACTGACTATTTCCCATCACACTGGGCACAGGCTCATCCATGGTGTGGTGACAGCACACACACACACCATTCTCTTATCCGCCTATAACTAAGGAGAACTTAGAGTTGCCTAGTGCACATGCCTTTGGTGGGATGAAACCGGCAAACCTGCAGAACCCACACAAGCACGGGGACATCATGTAAATAACACACACACACACACACACACACACACACCTTAATGTATTTTGGCATCAAACCTATGACACAGCTACATTAGTGAAATGAGCATTAGACGCAGTGTGACGGTTTTTCTCAAAAGAAAAACCTACACCTCACAGACTCTGATAGCCAAATGTTCCATGTATCATATCACTTTGCCAAGAGGACCGTTTTTTGTTTTTTGCAACGAATCATGGCTTAGGCTGGACAAAAAAAGGAGCCATTGGAAGAGTCCATCTCAGCTTGACAAAAGAAGGCAACACTTGTAGACTGAGAACAGCTGTGACGCATTAGCTCTTCAAATGGGACACCGACCGCTAACTGAGACACACACATAACCTTTAAAAGAAGAAATTAACATTTCCGAACAACACAAACTAGCCCAGCTGTTACAGCTGAGACACGAGAGGTGCACTCAACACACTTTAATACTGTATATCATAATTCATATTTAAATCAGTTCATGTTTCTTACCATTCTCTATACTGTCGTCAGGACCAGAAGAAGGGAAGCGCAATCTGCAGGGGAAAGAAAAAAGTTTAAACGAGCACTTGGAACACACACAGAGACACACAAAAAAGTTTTCACCTTTTCCTTGGGGATGCAGAAGTGATGGGATTTGTTCTCTTGAGAGCTTTTGGTGACCTGAAGAATGTAAACACACGCAGACAATTGTCATTACAAGAAAGCATACACACACTGCCTACACAGAGCTTGTATTACACAATCTTTACCCCAAACAAATGAGCAAAGACACACAAAAGAACCCCCGCACAAAAAAAAAACCAACAAAAACACACACCTTACTTTAAGTGGTGTTATGGGGCTACGTGGGGAGGTGGTAGAAAAAGGGCCAGGTTCCCTCCCTTCACCCTGAAAGAGACACAGTGTGCAAAACCTGAACAGGAGGCGTAATGGCGTAAAGGCATGTCCCAGGATCTGGTTAAACAGCTCCAAATGTGCTCTACCTGTAAACCAACAGAATAAGATACTGGTCTACCTTAATCTTCCCCATCAAGAAACCACCGTCTGTGCAAACACGACAGACACTTGCAGCATATGGTTTTAAATAGCTCCCAATTAGACTAACTGAAGTACCGGCTTTGTTTGAGTTGAGTAACTGCAGTAAATAGCACTGAATGAGGCCTACGCCAACGTGTGGATTTTTAAAGAGTTGCAACAGAGTTGCAAACTAAAATGTCTGGGAATAGGATGGATTACAAGATGAAATTTACAGAAATGTTTAGACAAGTTCTCACAAAAACTATCCAGACAATTCCTACTTTACCACATCCCAGTCCGGGAGGACCTGGACTAAAACGTCTTCAGCTAAAAAAAAACCCAAATCTTTTCAGCAAAGCAATATATCATGACAGTGGACCAGTTTAATTTGATGCTGATTTCCCAGGAGAATAAGAATAGTGTTGGTATTCTATTGGGCAGCCCATGCATACTCCTTTTTAGCAGATGTGCAAATAAATGAAATTATCAGCTTCCACCAGCTACACCAGTTACAGCACGAAAGGCTGAAGGAGGAAAGGAATCCAATAATCTCTTCATCTCAGAAAGCTAGCCTACTGCATTCTTATCAAAGACAAAGTGAATCCCATGTTTTTATGCATTAAAAAATAAGTGATGTACTTTTCAAAAGACCTTAGAACAGATAGCAAACCACGGCATAATAAAGATATACAATGACTATACATAATAAAGATTTTGCTGGGTGGTCAAATATAAAACAATCAAGTAAAAAGGTCCAAAGGTCCCACAGATTTGCAGACAGGAGCCATGTTATGAGGCTGGCAACTCCTGGACTGACACAGATTTTGCGTCCCAGAGGAGAGGAGCTGCCAATGACAAAACAAGCAACTGGCAAATTGAGCAAAAGTGAAGAATATCATGTTTCAAGATATCAAATTTATCACGATTAAATTTTTCGTTGTTTTATTTTTTACCAAACGGACTGATTTTGTGTAGTGTGTGTAGGATTCAGGTCCATACCTGGTGGTAATGTACAGCAGTAACAGTACACTGGATGCAGAAACTCTGAGTCTCTCTGTACTGAAGTCTTTCACACAGCAGTTTCAGTTCCTCTCCACTACTCAGACATGGCTGCCCTGGATACACACACACACACACACACACACACACACACACACACGACAGCTGTAACAACAGGGACACACCATTCGGCTTAAATCACAATAGTAAAATAACTAGTACTAGCTATAACTATCAACTACATTAACTATTGCAATATAACAGTGGGCTCAGATGAGTGTAGGTTTAAATCTGACAGGTTTGCTACACTACCATCAACCGGTGTAACACATGTAGCGGTTTTGGTAGGGCTGAAGCAACTAGTGATTGAAATCTAGACTTGTACATGGAAAGGTGGTCAGCTGATTTCACATTTGTTGTGTTAGTCCTTGCCCTGCTGTGCCATGGTGGGGAGTTATTACAGCCTGTTCCACATCCTGTGTGTAATACTACATGGGTCACTCGCACACATTATTTTTTATGGTACTTTATGTATATTGTGTTGTCTTGTTCATACTCTGTATGTGGATTATGTATTATGTTTGTGAATAAGATCTTAATTGTCTGATGCACAGTTTATAGTGTGTTGATCTTCATACTGTATATTTAAATGCATTTATTAGAAGAAAGAATTGTACTTTTTGTGTGAAACCCTCTACTTACCAGCTATGACAAACATCACACAAACCTGCATTAATTAAGAAAAATCAAATCACCTCTTTTTTCATCCATAAAGGCTCGGAGTGATGCAGGAGCAGGTGGGTAAACAAACTGTCCACCAATCACAGAACGGTTCAACTTGTCTCTCTCATCTGCCTGGCGCAGCCATTGGAGGAACTGTTTGAAGGGACGGATTCCTTTGAAGGGTGTTACAAGAGAGCAACCAGTACCTGCAGACACACACCGCTCAGATTTTTACTGTACTGACCTACACCTGGGCTTCAACATTATATTATAATATCATGATATTCTTGCAACAATATTTCTCCCAATTCCCTGTATAAGTAAAGACTTATGATAAGCTAAACAAGCATTAGACTAGCAAAAGATGCTCATATAAAATAAGATTGTTTTTGTAGTTTTTTGTTCAATGTAGTGCATATGCCTTGTGTAACGTATGCGCTGTGAAGGAATACCTGTGCAATAGACCTGTGTTTGATGAGTGTTTGTTAGATACTGAAAAGGGGGTGACTCCTTCTTCAGCTGGACCCTTGTGCAGACAAACACTGCCACTGTGAGAGAGAGGATCAAGTGTGCATTACACATTCTTTTAAACCAGGAATTCTACAGGTGTTACAATTGCATAAAAGCAGCTAGCACCCTCTACAGGTACCACTCCTAAACAACCGATAAAGCGAATCAGTCAATCCCAATGAGATTTGTATTGAAATTCCTTATTGAAACAAGAGGGATGCAGCAAGTACATAACAGGGCAAACTTCTCAACCTACTGGGATGGATCCCACTCTGAACTTCTGGCTGAGATGTGGAGAAAAGCTTCACCATGATTGGCTGGTCTGAGGTCCCATCCTCCAATCGAATCCACCTGTACTGATCCATCTTGCCATCTGTCAATTGTTGCCCATATGAGGTCAACAAACACTGCCATGTGCTTTTAATTGTGCTTTTAACATCTCTCAAATCTGACCTTTGTTCCTGATGCGTTCTGGTCGCCCTACAAAGAGAACTAGGCCAACCACGTCACAGACGGTGCCATGGGGACAATCCATGAGCTCCTTCCTGGATTAAAAATAAAGGAAAGCATACATTCAGAAATTGGAGAGGGACACTTTTGTTTCTCAATATGAGACACATTTGACAAAAATAAAACCTGTAAAAATCTATCTGCTTGCTTGATAGAGGGTGTTTGGGATGTTCGTTGATAGCATGTTGATAACAAGGTTTACTTTGAGCAAAGAAACTGAAGATAAAGGCAAAAGGACGGCAGGAAATGGGACATTGCGCTCAGCGTTGTCAGGATGGATGTTTCTGTTTTTTCTGTTCTGTTTTCTGGGTGTTACATCTACTAAAACATGGAGTGGTTAACACACTTGCTTGTGAACCAGAAGACCCGGGTTCGAATCCCACTTACTACCATTGTGTCCCTGAGCAAGACACTTAACCCTAAGTTGCTCCAGGGAGACTGTCCCTGTAACTACTGATTGTAAGTCGCTCTGGATAAGGGTGTCTGATAAATGCTGTAAATGTAAATGTGTGAAAGCAGCCAATTATCACTTATTTACTCCTTCCATTTTAAACTCTATTTATAAGACCATCATAAAAGTTAATTTTCTGGCTGTCAGAAATAATGACAGATCATCCAAGATACAGATCTTCTGTGTCTGTAAAGCAAACACTCTCCAATCTATACGTCTATCATAGTCCATAGGGCTCTAAATTAAATATCAAAGATCAAATAGAGATCAGAATGTGCTGGTTGTAAAGGTTTACCTGCTGAGAAAGTTGTGAGGCACGACAGGTAGGCACCACTCAGGGGGAACAGACGAAATAACGGAGATAACGGCACAGGGGTGGGAGGAGTTCAGACTGATCTCTAAAATCAAGAGACAAGGAAAGAAATAAGATTAACACAAGTCCACAGTGTTTAAAGGTCCCCTGACATTAACTTTTTTGGATTTTATATCGGCCTTATCGCTCCCCTAATACTGTATCTGACGTCTCGTTACGAAATTCAGCCGAAGATTACAGCCACTTTGAGCCAGTCACACAATGAGATTTCCCAGTATGCACCGATTCAGTTCCTGTAGCTTTAAATGCTAATGAGGAGCAGAGCGGCGGGACGAGAACAGCGGCCTATAGAAGGTTAGTGGGCATTTAGAAGTTGAGTGGGACAAAACAGGAAGTCGTGTCACAGTTTTCATGATGGGGGACCTTTAAATTCCATAAACTCATCACTCCTGTGTGTATGTGTTGAATTGGGATACCGATGTCAGGCTGTGTGCTCCGGCCAGTGCGATGGCTGTAGCTCTCGCGCACTTTAAATCTGTTGAGGCGGACCACCATGCCGGGCTGCAGGTATCGGTACCACTCTAAACACAGTGTGTTCCACAGCACCACACACACACTCGCAGATGCATCTGCTACCAGCAACTCAGCCTGAAAGAAAAAAAAAACAAAAAAAAAAACAAAACACAACACATAAATGCATGCCATGATTAGCCACATTATTAAGACCATCTGCCACATATTGTGTAGGTCCCACAAGGCAATTAGACAGTGTACATGGCCTCCTTTAGGTGGGTGTGGTTTCCATATGCTGTCAAAGAAAGCTGGGGTTCATTATCTGAGAAAATATTTCTGTTGTTCTGTCCACAAAATCAGTACGATTCAAAATATTTATTAAAACACTAATATAATTAGTGTTGTGAATCTGTTCATAAATTACACGGATACTCGTATCTGTGAAATGAGATGTACCTTATACGGACATGTGAGGTTTTGCTCTACTTTTCCATAATGCATCAGTCTGGATTTGTGCAGGATCTTAACACGCAGGTATCCAGGGCGCCGTGGTCTTTCATTGAGGAAGCACTCCCTCACATCCCGCAGGGAGACTGCAGAGCGAGAGCCTCAAGAAAAATGTACATGTGTGAGTACATGATATTTACCCCAGGCCTTCATAATGCATATTAATCTATGCCGCCCTGCCAAAAGGCATGTTAAAAGCCCCACTTAATACCATTATGTCCCTGAGCAAGACACTTGAACCCTTACAAGCATCCTACAGGATGTCGTCCAGTTATATCCTGTTCATTGTACAGAAAAGTTTTACTTTTTACCTGAACAATATTTAAGTTTTAGTTAGTATAGTTTAGTGTGTATATACACATATATTTGTGTATACACATATAAAAAAACTTCATTTGAAAACTGATTCATTCATTTGATCGAGTTATGGTCAGATGCCACCTTTTCTCCCAGCTGGTCTCACCCCGACTCCGGTCGCCCCCACTCTCGGGGGGACGGTCACGCCACGCATCTCCGGTGAAGTCGTAGTCGTTCCACAGCGGCAGGTACGTGCTCCTCCGTGCTCGAAGCGGCAGGAGATTCGGTTCGCCGCCGAACCAGGGCAGTGACCTGACGTTGACCCCGGAGAGTGCGCGCAGCGCGGCGTCGTTGCCTAGCGACAAGTCGACCTCCAGGCCGACGAGGAGGACGTCGCGGCCGCCCTCCTCCGCGTCCTCCTCCAGCAGGAACTCAGCGTTGTTGACGGCGCTGCCGGAGCGCAGCTGATTCGCGAAGATCAGCTTGTTCAGCCGGGGGTCGACGGAGACGCGGATCTTACAGTCTCCGTCGCACAGAGTCGCGTCAAACAGGCTCTCGGAGCAGTCGACGCTTCCCGGGAAAAACACGCCGAAGTGAGCGTCTTTGGCGTAGCGCTGGACGGACAGTACGTAAAGTATCTGTCGGCAGGTTCGGTTTCGGGCCGGTCCTTTCCGCAGAGTCCTCTGCAGAGCACAGCTGGGCGGTTGTTTTGGTTTCGGGGCAGCCGCCATGTTGGACCATTTTCGCGCTCGTTTGTGTGCGGCGGGGTCGCAGCTGAGAACGCGCTCTATCGCCACCTAGAGGTTTGGCCCAGTTCTGCTAAATCCACGCTCAACTTTGTTATGAGGATTTTAGAAGAAATGTGCTCAATCCAGTACACTATTTAATATGCATTGTGCTATTAAACCTACACTTTACATGCTGTATTCCATCTATAGTTTGTCCACCATGTGACCAAAGGTTTACTGCAATCAAATATTACCAAGCTCCCTGACCTTTAATCCAAACCAAGATTGTGAAGGACCTCAGCCACCCCAGCAATGGACTCTTCTCTCTGCTGCGATCAGGGAAGTGCTTCTGCTCCCTGAAGTCCAACACAGAGAGAATGAGGAGGAGCTTCTTCCCACAGGCTATTCGAGCTCTCAACAACCACAACACTATATAGAGCTCTAATACACTCCAGTGGGGCAGTGGTGGCCTAGCGGTTGAGGAAGCGGCCCCGTAATCAGAAGGTTGCCGGTTCGAATCCTGATCTGCCGAGGTGCCACCGAGCAAAGCACCGTCCCCACACACTGCTCCCTTGGCGCCTGTCATGGCTTCCCACTGCTCACCAAGGGTGATGGGTTAAATGCAGAGGATAAATTTCACTGTGCTCACCGTGTGCTGCTGTGTATCACATGTGACAATCACTTCACTTTCACTCTCAATCACTTCTGAACTCAATTCCCCTAGAATTCCTTGCACAAACTTTTAATTTATTTTTTAACTATTTTTATCCTTGCACGTTTACCTTGTTATACTTTGCCTTTACTCCACCTATTTGCACACCTTCACCCTACCTGTTACACATATTTTATGTTTTAGGTTAAAGGCATAAAAGTGTAATATTTGGTTATGTTTGCAATATTTGGATATTGGTTCATTGTTTACTTGGAATATTTGCAATAATCTGGTCTGTAGCAGTTGCATTTCACTGTATATCATACTGTGTATGACTGTGTATGTGACAAATGAAATTTGAACTTAATCAAATGTTGACAGCAGTTGGGAGAAATAGCTGGTCGTTCAACTACATGTATTTTATTTTTCATAGTGATAATAGTAAATACTTTTTTGTGTGATGATCTACTGAAACCACAATCACAGAATGTAGGAAGTCCCCTTATATATCCACGCTTTTTTTTCTACGCCGACATTTTTATTGTCAAATAAAAGCTGCCTTTTGTAAAAGGACTTGAGAAATGATTTGCTGAACTGTGTTATGTGCATGCATGTGTGCATCTGATAGTCCTGTAGATCTGTTCCAACTCACACACTCTGTTGCAGATAGATGCTTACCTGTATTAATGCTTTTTTGATGGTCATGAATTATTAGCTAAACCAGACATTGAGGAAGTGTCACAACCATTTAAAATGCAAAGAAATGTGTTTCTATCCAGTGAAAAACAAACACATCTTCCGTGGCAGATTTAGTTAAATCTTCTTTTCTCTGAAGCCCAGTGAATATCAGTGGAGTCACACTGGTTCTCACAGCAGTTATATGCCTTGACTTCAATCTCTGCTCATTTGAAGTCCTGACTGAGAGCTTCTTAAAAGCGTCAACTGCCGAGGATCCCTCAGAGCAAGGTGAGGCTTTGTTATGGAAAGGATGCTTGACTCTCAAGTCTCTCGGTGAGGGGTGATGAAAGAGAAAGAGAGAGCTGAACCTTCAATCAAACATGGTTTTGGAAGGCCTTCTTTTCGTTAAAGCAATCACGTTGACTTCAATCCTAGGTCCTTGATAATTGAACCCCTGAGCTTAAACAATGGACTTTCAAAAGAAATGAGAGCGAACCTGTTGAAACATAACAGAAAATGAGCAACTAAGCATTAAAAGCTAAATAAATGAACTTAAAAAGTAAGAATTTGCATGACAATTGGGACGGTGAATTGACAAAACAAAAATAACTAATAATACAGGGCATTTTGGATTACAAGCTTTAATGAAACAGTGACAGAGGCAGCAGTGGGAAAGAGGCTCAGATTTACATTTACATTTATGGCATTTTTCAGACGCCCCTATCCAGAGCGACTTACAATCAGTAGTTACAGGGACAGTCCCCCCTGCAGACACTCAGGGTTAAGTGTCTTGCTCAGGGACACAATGGTAGTAAGTGGGATTTGAACCTGGGTATTCTGGTTCATAGTCGAGTGTGTTACCCGCTAGGCTACTACCACCACCACAGATGGACATTTTTTTAGACAAACTTAAAAAATAAAATCTTCACCCCTGAAATAACATGCTGCCAGACGCAGGCACATCACAGACAGAAAGACAACAAAATGCAGCTACACTAATATTAACACATCTTAACATGATTAATGATTAACATTTTCATTATGATTCATTGAAAACTAAGATGTATAAAAAAATCTGCTCTGGAATTTGAATCCATGCTGACCAATACTGGATGTATTTTGCTATTGATTGCCAATATTATGACTGTGGGTGTTGAACTGTTGGGATGAGTTTGATTCCCGATCAGGGAAAGGTTGTGGAAATTTCCCATTTGAGGCAGTGGTGGCCTAGCGGTTAATGAAGTGGCCCTGTAATCAGAAGGTTACTGGTTTGAATCCCGTTCAAACCAGTAAAAAAAAAAGTATTTTTTTTTACAGCATTTATCAGACGCCCTTATCCAGAGCGATTTACAATTAGTAGTTACAGGGACAGTCCCCCCGGGTTAAGTGTCCTGCTCTGATGGTAGTAAGTGGGGTTCGAACCTGAATCTTCTGGTTCATAGGCGAGTGTGTTACCCACTAGGCTACTACCAGCAGAGGACACATTTCTTTGTGTCACCATGTGCTGTGCTGCAGTGTTTCACAATGACAATCACTTCACTTTTACTAATGTGATGAGCGCTTTGGGGCAGGGTATTGTATGTCAAGTAAGTATTGTGAAGGATGTCATTTTGTGAAATTGCTCTGCAACAATGTGAATCCAGCAGTAACATAATCAATTCCAACGTGCATGGAATAAAATGCAGTTCTTATCTAAAATGCATTTAATCCATGACTTTCATGTTTTAAATTTTTTTCATTCATTCATTTTTCACCAAGTTTATTTCCCCTGGCAACTCACCTGAAACTGTTTAAAGTTGGAACATAATAAAGTATCATGCATGTTTCCTACAAGCCTTCATGGGAAGTGAATCTTGTCGATGAAAACTACCATCCAAAGACTACTGTCTCAGCCACAAGGCTGAGCTTCGTGCTTTTATGTGTTTCTGCTGTCAAAGGCTGTAAAGCAGAATGGAAACTGCCTCTTTTACGTCTCCCATTTGAAGTTTGGGAACCTTTTTCAAGGTTTTGTCAACACTATAAATAATGGGGTGCTTTGTGTTGTCATGGAAGCATAGTCATGGTTGCACAAGTGCACCAGGGGGCAGAAGAGGTTTGACAAACAGCACTGACTGGATCTGAAGTGAATGATTGGGCTGAATTAATCAGTTTCCCAAAGGAAGATGGTTTATTAGCTATAGCCGTTTATTAGCAGTAAGTCCACTAACTTTTAAGTGTGAAATACCAACAAATGTTGAATCTGAGTTTTAGCCTTCATCAGTGATTGCCATTGTGAAAAACTGCAGCACAGCGCACAGTGACACAACGAAATGTGTCCACTGATTTTAACCCATCACCCTTGGTGAGCAGTGGGCAGCCATGACAGGCGCCCGGGGAGCAGTGTGTGGGGACGGTGCTTTGCTCAGTGGCACCTCAGTGGCACCTTGGCGGATCGGGATTCGAACCGGCAACCTTCTGGCCATACAATGTATGCACCTATGGTATGCACCATACAATGTGCGAGCAGTGGGAAAAATAATTATTTGAAGCAGAATTTTTTTGTATCTATCAAAGTCGGTACAGTAAACATGCAAGACAAGTAGTTAACACTTCAAAAGGTCATGAAGCATCCTGCTGACACCCACATAATCAAAGAAGCGCCACGCCGTTGATATTAATTGGCATTTTGAAATGTATTTGGGTTAGAAAGAGAACAAGCTGACACAGTTATACAAGGGACAAAAAGCAAAGCTTGAATGAAATGAATAAATAATATATTTAGAAGAATGCATGTGACCAGACAGTAAAGTCAAGCCTCAAGTAAATTTACTACATGCTTTACTACATACATTTTATGTTAACTGCAATGCTGCAACATTTTTAGACCATTTTTGCAGTAGACTATGCAATTTTTTATTGGTCATGTTAGTGCATATTTTTATTGGATTCCTCGCAATGACTTATTTTATTTACACAAAAAAAATGTTATTATATGTCACTACATCCATCAGAATACACCAATAGGTTTTACAGAAAGCTATAAAATCCACAAATCCTAAAAAGCTGTAAAAGCCCTGTAAAAGGGAAGACATGGCAGCAGGACAATGCTGCCGCAATGATGTGGACTTTGTGTTTATTATAACAATTTATTATAACAAACTCGTGCTGTGTTTGTATTTGTCATAATTATGCATCACTCCTGTGCCTCCTTCCCCCCTCTGTCCCCGAGACATGACAGCGCGGGTGATCAGTGTTGATTTGAATTCTGTGGCGTGACGTTAAGCGTATTGTCAGAGTGACTCTGGTCACAACGTCCAAGTCTAAAGTGTTTGTGTGACTTGAGTTTGAGTCTCAGACTTGAGTCCCCATCTCTGCTATGGACATGACCAAAATAAGTTAATTGGTTATCACGTAAAATGAACAGTAATCTGGTCCATTTTGTATGAAAATAAAAGATGCAAAACATTATCTGGTGAGACATGAGTGAATGAATGAACTTCAAAGAAAAATGATTTTTTTCACAGATTTGCAGTCACGACCTGATTTTGGAATGACTGTCAATGAAAGACACGGAAAATGGTCAGGAATGCATGGCAGGGAAATGATGGATGCAAAGCACAACTCACAAACACTGGCATTTAATAAATCTTATCAGGGCATGTGGGCCCTCACGGATTCACCATTGAATGCAGTTTCTAATATAAAAAGCTCTGACTCTGAGAAAAGAAACGAAAGCTCAGTAAATAAAATTTCACCCCTATGTATGGGGGGGATTAAAAACATCAAGCAGATTAAACAAATGAAATAAATAAAAAAAAAACAATAATTTTATGTGCACCAAATAAATTAATTTCTGAGGGAATTGGGTTGGTGAGAGTCATGAGAGGCTCAACAAATTCACACGTCCTGCTTGCAGAGAGCATGAAATGTATAAAACGGCGCTTCTAATGGGAGGAAATATGAGGCGGTGCAACAAACAGTAGTCAGTCTGTCAAAAAGGGGAAACTACCATGTGATAACAGCGATAGATGTAAGGTATTCTCATAAGTCACAGGGGTCTGAGAAAGAGACTCGCCAGTAGAGCAGTATTTGCTTTCTCATGGATCCATCGGGACGGGCTGACAGCTGGAGGCGGAGCGCTTTACTCATAACCAGAGACATGCACTTGAGCATGTATTGAAACAAGTGTTGGTTCTTTTGGTACCGCAGTAGTTTCTCATACATCATAGTGACATCTGGTCAAAGTGTCCTTCTGTCTTTGGAGGCAGCAACGATTGTACGTACCCTTTTGCCTCCTTAACTGACAGCAAGGTGTTGGGTGGGGGTTGTCCTTGCCCGCTGGGGTGGTGTTTAAGGACCCCTAAAACCTTTGCCCTAGTTTCTGTTGACCAAAGGTCCTCAGGTGGCACAGAAGATGACAATCACTTTAAATCATCCACATTTCAGCAGCTCTAACTAAAGGAACATTCATTCTGATGCTATCCTTCAGATAGGATTGGAACCAGGAATTGTAAATCAGGGAGGATGTGAAAGAAGCCCACAATATAGTTACCATATATCGCAAAATTTGAGGGGAAGTCGATGAAAGCACTGGCCTGGTTTGAAGATCATTTCCAATAGTATTGTATGGCACAGGATCAAACTCAATAATAAAAATACCCTAATGGTTCAATATGTGCTGTGCATACAATTTAGATTTATTTGAACCCACCCACTAAGTTGGTCCAAAATACCTGATATAATAAATATAATGAACAGTATTCAACGGTCTCTTAAAGATTATGATATGATCATTTTTATTAACTAAATGCTTTCAAATCATGGGATTTCATCAGGATTGCCAGCAATTTATTTTGCTCTTTAGTGAAAGTGCAGTGATGTACAGCACACGGTGACACAACAAAATGTGTCCTCTGCTTTTAACCATCACCCTTGATGAGCAGTGGGCAGCCATGCCAGGCGCCCGGGGAGCAGTGTGTGGGGACGGTGCTTCGCTCAGTGGCACCGGATTTGAACCGGCAACCTTCCGATTACGGGTCCGCTTCCTGCAGTTCAGACTCAGATCACGTCACATGGTGTTACATACATGTATTTCAGTATATTCAGGTAGTATATATAAATGTTAAGACCCCAACTCTCCCCAGCTGGAGGAGTTTCTTCAGAGCCCTTTGTAGGTTCCTTTGTCACGCTGTACTATGGAACAGTTGCTCCAGATAGCGGCCGATTCTCCATTGCTTTGTCCAGCTACTATCGGAAGCTGAAAGAGACCTTGATTCGTGCTGTGAAAACGGGTCTAGTGGAGAAACCAATTAGAGGCAGCAAAACTACGTTTGGAGCATTTAAGGAAAAATAAATGAAGAAGGAAATTCAGCTGAGGAAATTTGGAATACAGCGGGAGCTGGATTTGAAAAATTTAGAGCAGGACACATGGGAAAATGAGCGTGTTCACAAGTTTCGCCATGAGCGTGATTGGGATGAAGGCAACTTTGCTATAAATTGGAGCTGGAACTGGCTGTCCGTACTGGGGTCGACCCACGACCTGCGGTACCCCACGGCGGTTCCGGATTCAATTCTCCAGAAGGTTCGCCAGGACACGGGGAGCCGCAGCAGAGAGTTTTGCTGCCTTCACAAGAACCGGAAAACATGCACCGGTCGGGTAATTGTTTTGATGTTGGGCGTAATGTTCGTATGGTGCCACCGTTTAATGAACGGGAAGTTGAGAAGTATTTTAACCACTTTTAACGTGTTGCCCTTACATTAATGTGGCCGGTTTATGTTTAGACGTTTCCTACTGCCATAAGGTCGGACATCTTATTGCTGATTGCCCGGTTTTAAAACAGAAGGAACCATCCTTGAAAACCCCTGTGAAAAAGGGGCTTGGCCTTGTAGATACTGTTAGTGTGACCCTGGTGAACGAATCAGTAAATAAGTTTAGTCCTTTTATTTTTTATGCGTTTGTTTCTCTGGGCGAGTCTGGAAAAGGCAGTGTGCCGATTAAATTATTGCGTGACGCTGGTGCCGCGCAATCCTTTATTTTGGATTCATGCTTACAATTTTCGGAAGACACTTATTGTGGTTATGATGTTCTGACGCCTCTGACTTTTCCCTTGCACTCCGTCCTTATTTTTGGGTTGGGTTAATGTCGCTATTCGTCCTCATTTACCAATGACTGGAAAACCAGCCAAATTCCCTCTCCTGAGGTGATTACAAATCCTCTGGTTGGCTCAGCACTCAGTGAGACCTCAGTGAGAGGGTGGATCTGTCTGACTCTTTCTTGTCTCCAGATCACAGGTCTGAAAGTTCCATGTCCCTAACGGTGGTGTCAAAGCCTCCTGAAGTTCCATCTGTGGGGGAGAAGGTACTGACTGTAAGTTAACGCTCTCGGTTGACAAAGCAGAGGTTGTACGTGAGCAGAACCAAGACTCGTTGCTAGCGGAGTGCCGATCTACTGCCGTGACGAAGGACGAAACTTCTAGTCAATCTGGGGTATATTATTGGGATGACACGGTGCTCATGCGTAAATGGACTCCTTCACAGAGTGCGGATTTGGGCTGGAATACAGTTCACCAGCTGGTGGTTCCGGCAAGATTTGGAACAAGATTTTTGGTTTGCCTAAGGTGGTACAAACAGACCAAGGCTCTAATTTTATGTCACAGTTGTTTGAGCAGGTCCTCTCAGAACTCTCCATTAAGCACGTAACTTCAAGTGTCTGGAGCGCTTTCACCTAACACTCAAGTCCATGTTCCTGGTGCATTGTGTAGACACAGAGAAGTCCTGCTGATCTCATTTTTGGACTCTCGATTCAGGGACCTCTGAAGGTGTTGCGTGAACATTGGGAGTCAGGAAAACCTCAATCAAACAATATTTCGGATTACATTAGCTCTTTTTGAGAATGCCTGCACAGTGCATGGGATGCTGCCCATAGCGCACTGTCCATAGCTCAGAGTAAAATGATAAAACGTTATGATCGCAAAATCCGTGCCGCGATCATTTCAGCAGGGAGATCAGGTTTTAGTTTTATTACCTAATGTTGGCTCTGCCCTTCAAGCCAAATACACTGGTCCATATGTCATTGACTCGAAACTCAATGACACTGATTATGTGATTCGTACTCGTGAAAACGCGTGTATGCCATGTGAATATGTTTAAAGCATACGTGTCGAAGGAATCGTCAATTAATAATGTTGGCCTGTGTGTCTGTCACACCTTCTCAGTATTCTCCTGAGGAGGATGGTCTAAGCCTAGGTGGAGTGCCTATGTCGGCTGCCTGGCTTCAGAAGACTTAAGACTGCTGTTATCAGGCTTGGCAGACGATCGAACGACAGAGGTACAAGAGTTAATATGTTAATTTCCTGCATTATTCTCTGACGTTCCTTCTCGTTCCAGAGTGCTGGCTCATGACATTGATGTGGGGGACCATGCACCTTTTAGGCAACATGTGGTGTCAATCCTACGTGTCCTGTCAACCCTACAAAGAGAGCTGTGATGCAGGCTGAGGTAGATTATTTGGTCAGCCATGGGCTTGCCATGCCCAGTGAGAGTGCGTGGAGTTCTCCATGTATATTGGTTCCTAAGCCGGACAACCCATTCAGGTTCTGTACGTATTATCGGAAGGTGAATGCAGTGACGAAGCCTGATTCTTTTCCGCTGCCTCGGATGGAGGACCGTGTGGATAAGGTTGGCTCTGCTCTCTTTGTCAGTTAGAATGACTTCTGAAAGGTATTTCGGAGTTTCCTACTCCCACCACTAAATGGGAGTTGTGTAGATTTTTGGGGATGGTTGGTTATTATCAAGGGTTTTGTTGCAACTTTGCAGATGTTACTTTGCTGCTTACGAATTTGCTTACTTTACGAGTTTACATGGTCTGAGGATTGTCAACATGCTTTCAGAAATTCAAAGGCATTGTTATGTAGTGAACACATATGGATGGCGGCAGGTTTCCAGAAGCCTTTCAAACTTGAGGTAGATGCAGCTGGTGCAGTGCTATTGCAGGAGGACGCCGAAGGAATTGATCACCCCGTCTGCTATTTCTCGCCAAAGTTTATAAAGCACCAGCTAAACTATAACACTATTGAGAAGGAGTGACTTCAATATTTTGAGGTTTACATCGGGTCCACTACTGTCCCTGTTGTGTTCACAGATCATAACCCTCTGGTATTTCTCTCCAGGATGAGGAACATTTACATTTACATTAAATTACATTTACGAAAATTGGAACACCAACCAATGCATCCTGCACTGGTCCTTGTATTTACAGGGGTTTACCCTAGAGACCCACTGCAAGAGAGAACTGGACAATGTTTTGGTGGATTCATTATCCCGGGGGATGTTACGTCCTTTGGGCTGTAGAATGGTTTTGGGTGCTATGTGTTGGTGCGTCTTTGCCTTTTAGGCTGTCTGCTGGGCGGAGATTGGGATTATCTCTCACCGATTCCCTCATCATCAGGCAGCCAATCAACGCAGCGGACGGGAGCACTTAAGGACAACTCCAACCACCAGTCAGGGTTTGTTGTGGAGCCGGGGGAGGAGAGAGGAGAGTTTTGGATTGTTGCAGAGTTAGAGAAAAGCCTTTGTTGTGTGTTGGAGTGGTTAGTGTTGTTAGTTGTGGCTTTGTTGTGTAACTGTATAGTCTCTCCTTTCATGGTGTGTTGTCCTCCTGTGGGTTGTGGTTATTGTTGTTATGTACAGCACTTTAGGTTTTGGAGGGTTGTTCACTTCTCACTAAATAAAAGCACAATATTTCACTTGGGCCTGGTACGTGTGTATTCCCGCCGCACACATCCCTCTCCTTTGTTTTCACGTTTCCAACCCCTAGACGGGGACGTGAGAATTCCAACATTCGCCCTGTGAGCCAAAGACATGGTAGTCCCTCCCCCAATCTGATGGGTCCACAGAAGCTACAGATGCCTGTCTCAGATGCCGGCCACAGAAATTAACCTCTGTACTTTTCGCCATTCCACACACCAAAGAACTCGCCAAAGTCACCAAAGAACTCTCAACCAACACAGGTAGAGCATGCAGACTCCTTGTGCAGACACAATGTCCGATTTGAACTCACAAGCTTGGAGGATTGAGGCCACATTACTGACTGCTGCGCCACTGTCCAGCCCATATATATTTATATGTTTCATATTTCAGTATGCATTTCATTTAAAACTTTTCAATTTTTCAATCAACAATCTTCTCATTTATTCATATCACTTCAAGCCAACTACTGTGAAAACTTTCCACCAGCGTTATCTAAGACATATTTTTTGCCAAGCAGTGAATTCCATCTTAAACTTTAAAAACTGAATTATGGCGCATGCAGGAACAGCCAAACATCCCTTCTATCGTACATCATATAATGACTTACTCCATTCATTTCTCTCTCTCTCTCAGTTTTTTTTTTGGAGCTGAGATTCGACCTCAGCCTCAGGGGACTGCAACCCGGACCGCAGCTGTGGCAGGGACATCTAATCCTGTGACTGCAGATGGCTCAGTTAATCGGGTTGTAGGCTGTGGTTCGGGGTCTCAGCGTGCTCCCATCACCTGGGTGGACAGAGGGGTGCAAAAACTCAACATGTGAGGATTTTTTACCCCTATGAAGTTCAACTGCCAATTTTCTGTTCCAGATGAAGAAAGGCATAATTTATTCACTGATAGCAGCAAGGAGGTGCTGATTTATTGCTGGTACTATATTATATATTTTTATATTTCACCAAAATCTAATGTTTTGAATCGAATGAAAACACTTTAATATCTGGCTGCCGGTTAAAAGAGCAAATAAATGACATTCACGTTTCACCAGCACCACCGTGAGCTGCCAGAACAAATATGCTTAGTCTCAACTTCATTATTTTAACATCAGTGCTTTTATGAGAGACTCATATTTCATTGATGGATGTGGAAAATGATGCTCTCATGCTCGTCCAAGGAGTAGATTGCATCCTACACTGAAAAAAAAAATTGATTTACTTAATTGAATAACAGCTATTGGTACAACATGATTGATTTGATTTAGGCTGTACTAATTCCTTTGCATTATTTCAAACCATTCTGGCATTGAATACAAATGGAAATATTCCTACATGATCAAATAATTTTCTTTTAACTGTGATGCAAAACTATTAAGTCAAATCATGTGATTCATTTAAGTTAATTTAAAAAGGTGTCATGACAGTGTCTGTCAAGTGCAAAAGGGGGGTGTTTAATGACATGATGGGCAGTATATACAATATACAAACAAGACACTAAATAAAACCAAAAGCAACATAACAGCATTGAAAGACTGACAGGGACATGAGACATCAACTTTAAATATGATCACCCGTTTCTAATAAGTAAAAGAGATAGGTTGTGGCATACCACACCACAGGACCCAGTGAAATGTGGTCTCTGCATTTAACCCATCCCCCGAGGGAGCAGTGGGCAGCCGTGCATGGGGACAGTACGGGGACAGCTAGGTGGATGTGGCTCACCTAGGCCACCACTGCCCCTAGGGTGATTAGGACACATCTACCAACAGACCTCACCTGGGACACCAAGGCATGACAAAAAGAAACCTTCCATTTTTTCAGTCAGTCTAGGCATTTTTCAGCTATATATTTTTTAAATTTGATCCGGTGGGAACATTCAAAATCCCTAACCTATTCTAAAATTTTCTAGCACATAGTCACCAACCCATCAATCAATGTGTCACAATGGACAAAGTTCAGCAGGGCCCATGTCATTATATTATTCATTTGATGGCACAGAATGTATTTTTTGCACAGAAATAAGCATTGACACTTGAAGAGCACCCCATAAAACACAACATCAAAGTGACCTTTTATCAATGTTAAAGCCTTTGAGAAGCATTTTGAGACTGGCACGTCCGTTTAAATTATGACCGATGCATGTGCCTCTGTTGTCTTTCTATCTTGGTGAGTGGGAGTCCATTCAGACATATACCTGACATGCTATTACATCCACAAGATGTGCCGAGAGCCACAGCTCAGCTTTATAGCTTCATAGTGACCTTGGTGTAGGCTCTACTTAGAAATGAAACTTTGTGTTGGGAAGGGAGCTTAAAGGTTACTGAAAAGTATGGGTATTGACTGGTGGATACAGTTTTTTTTTTGGTTAATCACTCTGGTCATCTGGAGATGAAGACAGATAGAAAAACAACTCATTTTGTATCACAACTTTATTTGGACTGTCATTCGTTTGAGTGGGTCATTAGTATGTACATTTTTTGTGTAGAAAACTACTACAGTTACATCCCACTACAGTGGATGTAAGTTGAGAGCAGGAAAGAGAAGAAGACAGACAGATAAATACAGTAAAGGACCCAAATCCATTCTGAAGTAACCATGTTTTGGAAAATATCCCTTGCTCTGGTGTAAAATAATCAGTGAATTACTCTCACTCATTCATTCACGTTCTGCATCTGCTTAGTCCTACTCAGGGTCGCCACTACTAGAACCCCTCCTAGGACATTAGCAGCAGGGCAGAGACTCATTAGCCCACCTCTGGGTAGCCACACACACACACCATCCACTCACGACTATGAGTAACATAGTAACCAGTTCACCTAGTGTACATGCCTTTGAATGATGGGTCAAAAACCAGAAAACTTGGAGGAAACCCACAACAACACAGGGCATGCAGACTCTGAGCGTCTGATTCAAACTCTTGGATGTGTGGGGTCACGTTTTCTGTTTTTGAGTCACGATTATGTTACATACCAAGAACATGAGACAAAAGCAGCACAGATGTGTGTTAGTGGATTTGTGTGTTTTCTCGCCTGCACACATATGTGCACTGGTGGTGTGGTCAATGTGGACTGTACATAGATTACATGAATCAAGTCAAACTGGCCCCAAAATAGACTGGCTTGAAAGCAACTGAATGTGTGTGGTTCTTTAAATGTAAATTAGAGTCTGGGGTCTGTAAATGAGCAGCAATTAATGGGCTTTCTTTTTGTCTGGGTAAACATTTGTTCTATGAATATGTCACATATATGTAACTGAATATGTAACTGAAAAATCACATGTACATAACTATTCACAACATTTACTCAATACTTGTCAATGCATCTTTGGCAGCAGTTACTTTTTGAATGTGATGCCACAAGCTGGGTACACCTATCCTTGGCCAGTTTGGCCCATTCCTTTTTGCAGCACCTCTCAAGCTCCATCAGGTTGGATCGGAAGCGTAGGTGCACAGACATTTAAAGATCTCTTCAGAGATGATAAGATTCAAGTCTCGGCTCTGGCTGGGCCACTCAATGATATTCACAGAGTTGTCCTGAAGACACTCTGTTCTTAGGGTCCTTGTCCTGCTGAAAGATGAACCGTTAAAGAGCGCTCTGGATCAGGTTTTCATCCAGGATGTCTCTGTACATTTCTGCAGTCAACATTTCCCTCTATCTTGACTAGTCTCCTAGTTCCTGCAGCTAAAAACGTTCCCACAGCATGATGCTTCCACCTCCATTCTTCACCGTAGGGTTGGTTTTGGCCTGGTGATGAGCTAAGCCTGGCTTCCTCCAAACATGACACCTGGCATTCATACCAAAGAGTACAATTTTAGTCTCATCAGACAGAGAACCTAATGACTGTAAGTTGCTCTGGATAAGGTCGTCTGATAAATGCTGTAAATGTAATTTAGTTTCCCATGGTCTGAGAGTCCTTCAGGTGCCTTTTGGCAAACTCCAGGCGGGATGCCATACTAAAGAGTGGCTTTGACAGGCACCCGTGGAGCAGTGTGTGTGGACGGTGCTTTGCTCAGTGGCACCTCAGTGGCACCTTGGCGGATTGGGATTCAAACTGGCAACTTTCTGATTACGGGGCCGCTTCCTTAACTGCTAGGCCACCACTGACCCTAGGAAAGTAGCAGAGGATGGTTTCGATCCATCGGTTATGGGCCCAGCACACTTCCACCTCGGCACTCTGCTGCTCATAAAGCGTGTTTCTGCCCAGTTCTCCACCATACAGGCTTGTTTGGTGAATTGCTGCAGAGATGGTTGTCCATCTGGAATGTTCTACTCTGTCCACAAAGGACCTCTGAAACTCTCACACAGTGATCATCAAGTTCTTGGTCACCTCCTAGACTAAAGCCCTTCTCTCCTGATTGGTGGTTGGCCAGCTCTAGAAAGGGTCCTGGTGGTTTTCAACTTCTTCCAGTGATGTGCTGTGAATACTTTCCGGATTCAGTGTGTCAAGTGTGTTTAATTTTTTATTGATTTTAAACAAAATTAAAATGACTCTGACCTTGGAAGATGCACAATGCACAATGAGACTCATTAAATATTTATTTTGCTATGTGGAATCAGGCTATAAATCAATGATGAGGCAATCTAATTTCTTCTCTTGGTTGCATTAAACTCCATAATGCATTGTCATTGGATAATTAACAAAAATTTGCAGCAATCATAGAGGGGAATTAATATTTGTTTCACATGACAAAGTCTTGTTTGAATTCACAGTTACTGCTGTATAATAAATAATTACACAGGATCTTCATCTTGCTCAACTGTTTGACAGATATGTTCAGGATTTCTAAAATATAACAGACAATAACAATTAAATACTTCATTTCAGAACATATTGTCTACATCCAGTTTCATGGCACCTCCAAAAACATGTTGTAATCCTTCTTAAAAGTTCAAACCAAAACAGTCTACCTCTGTGTAGTGTTAATAAGGAATTATAATTTATTGCAGTAGATTAAAGGGGAGTTAAGTGATTTCCAATCAACTATTTAAGGGTCATCAGAAAAAATGTGATCCATCCAGACCTAATCAGCCTTTAACGTGTGTGTACTTTGGAACAGCTTGGCCAGGACTTATTCCTTCCAGACCTCAGTTCACCTCATCCTGGAAGAGATTCAGGCCAAGCACAGCTCATTTACAGTTATGTCTTTAAAAGGGCATTATGAAAGTTGGGGGCTGTGGGGGCCGTTTAGGATAATTCAGTAATATGTAGAGATCCAGGATCAGAACACGGCATGCTCACATTCTTGTTCAGAAAATGTTGATTGGTGTGTTTACCTGGAGGGGGTGACAACGTTGGTTCATCTGATGCATTTAAATCAGTGTTGTTTAGCCTCTCTGATCCCATAATCATATCACTTAATTCTTTAGGCTGCTTGGCTGTCTGGAATTGTTCAGTGATACTCTTCAACAGAAACTTTCAAAACACTGACTTCCCCCCCTTTTTTCATAAACCACAAGGAATGACATTAGTATTCTGTCTTAAAATTAAATATAAATTCATATAAATTTATCATACACAGGTTTCAGTAATTTCGCACAAACACACTGAAAAGGCAGCATTCAAACCAAAAATCTCAAAATATATAGATGAAATAGTAGCGTGGTGACTTTTTTTTATTTGACTACATTATCTATTATCTCTGTTTTTGGTTCAACTGTGTTGGTTGTATAGCCTTTGCAGTCATTTATTCCTCATTTTATTTTAATTTCATACTTTAATTTACCAATTTGACTCAAATTGTTCTATTATTGTTACTGGGAAATGTATGAATTTTGACAATGGCTCATAATGATTTGGAATATCTCCTCCTCTGATTGAGTTTTAAACTCTGTCCCCTATCCTATCCATCAGTAATATAATTTAATAGCAATCTGGATGCTTTTCCTATAAACAGCAACACAGTGTTTCCAGTCATGCTCCTACAGTACACACATGTGTGCATGTGTGTATGTAATTGTGTAGCCTGTAAAATTATTGCATGCAAATGCTGTACATGTACTAGCTGCACATGACAATTCCTGAATGCAGGCCTGCAGACCATGTCTATTGGAAGGAGGGATCCTGGAAATGGAGCAGTCCAACACCAACACAGGCCCAACATTTTCGACTTCTGCTGCCTCTCTGATCTCAGTGTTCATGTAACGAATACTCTGCTGAATTTGTACTGTGACACGTGCTGTGAGGGAGAACTCATCAATCTTCAAGGTCAGTTTCTCCTCAGAGAGAAAAAAGACAGAACAATCTACAAATGCGAACTGGCTCAAAGTTCTGTCCAAAGTGTATTTAGACTTATAGACCACAGTGTGCAGATCGGTGCTATTTTCAGTCATATCAGTTTATCTGATAATGACATTTTCCATATATTTTCAGGTACAGTATTTTTGCCTTCTGTTTTTTCTCTTTTCTTGTGATTTCTCACACTTAAGAACTAACTAATGTTAAATAAATGTATCACTTTTTTATTGACCTATTGGGGACACAATAAAGAATTTGTATGGAATTGAATTAAATAGCTTTAAAGCTTTTGTTCTTCATGTTCCAAAAGAAAACAGGAAGACAACCCAAATCGTTTCACTTCTTTGGACCATAAATGCACAACATAACTTTACATTTAACACAAAATGATTCAGCACGAGCAAAGTTTACACGTGCTCACCAGAATGGAGGCATGTTGGTGATAAAAGAAAACATTCTTTGATTTATGTTTTCAGACATAAATCATAAGTGGAGCTGTAATCCATAACCACATACAAGCTATTAAGATAATATACTTTAATTAATGCATCCGTAGAAGACAGAGTAGACAGAAAAAAAACCTCAGCAACGAATTAATTATTGATTTGCTGTTTCTCAGCAACTCTCTAATTGAAACTAATGACAACCCCTTAAGGCACCACAAATGAGGAGACCTGCCATGAACAAGAGGAACTCTGTATTCCTAGTGGGCACTATCAGGCTTTTACTTTGATGGTCTGATGAAGTTCACTGTGTTTTGAAAGTCCCACGGTCAATTACCCCCAGCTTCTGGCGGCTCTGATTCAGAAGCACAGCGTATGCTCGTCCAGTTCGGAATTAGCGATAGTGTGAGGCTAACATCAGGATAAACAAAATGAAACACTACCGCCCATTTGAATGAATATGCTGCGCCATTTTTGGGGTCATGCTGTGGGAGCAGGTTATTAAGATGTGTGTGCACCATTCTGATGAAGTCACATTGTGTGCTAAGAAGCCATTTTTAGACGTTCAATCAAAATGTCATCAATGGCACTTTCCCTTCTTTGGTATAAAGTCTAAATATTGCGTTACTGAACCCGCCACCCACCGCCACTGCGACAATATCTACAGCCTTGCCGAACCCACTGTCCCCACTGTTCCTTCTCATGTGCAGGCCATGAGAAGGAATGAATGCAGTCATATCGTCACAATAAAACTTTCCGTTTTGAAGTCATACACATAGTGTTATATAGACATTTTCACAGAACATTGTCACCTTCAGCATCTTGATAAATAAACAAATAAATGCAACGAATCTTAGTACAATTCCCTGAATGGCCAAAGGTGTCAATTTTTACCCTCCCTCTAATAACATTCTTTAGCCGTAGGAGGCGCACACCGTTGATTTGATACTAAAAATAAGGTCTGCATTGATAGCCAATGTGGGCCTTAAAACCCTACCTGTGATAGGAGCCTTTTTTCCCATTTCTGAGTCCAATTCCTGACTCAGCCATACTCAGAGTAATGGTGATTTTTATTAATACTTGTGGCGAAAAGTCTGGAAAAGTGGAAAAAGTCCTTACTGAAATTGCTGCTGTGTCTGACCTACAGATGTTACAGTGCTTTTACAGGATGTAGTGAATAAGTTTAAACTACAAGAAACACTTTACCTACTTTTGTATTCATATTACACTTCATATACCATAACATACTGTATACTATATAACATTTACCATAACATTTATATTTTATATGTTTTATTTGCCTAATCTGCCAATTTGCACAAACTCATTTTGCATCTCTTTTGTAATGTGTGTTAGGTACTGACCTTATCATTAGTGTGCTTTATTAATATATACATGTATAGATTTGTATTATTTTGTCTTATGCAGGTTGTGCAATTTTGTTGTCCTGACACATTTTTGCTCTACAAATGTGTCATGTAGCCTAGTGTTAATTTGTGATTTATTTACACCATTTAGACCTGCCCCCATATGCAGCTGAAGCATCAAAATGTTCAGATTCTGCTAAATATTCAAATATAAAATAAATACGTGACTAAAGTGATTATGAGTAAATCGCCAATGTAAAATTTGGGAACGAGTGATATGTCACCATATATTGGTCGTAGCAGGCCATATCATGAGTAAAGTAAATGTGACAGTGCTGCCATTTGAGGTCATTTTATCTACAGTTTAGTTTTATTACTTGTAATATTATCCATCATTTTGACCTGGAATTGAAATAGCTTTCCTGTAGCATTGTGTTAATTTATTTACATTAACAAGCAGACAGTTTAAACACAAGGATTCTGCATTTACATCAGCAATAATGCATCTCTTGGCAGCTTGACATTTCATACAGGCGCTGCGTCATTAGTTTCACTGCAAGACGGAAAAAGACATTCCGATCCATCTGATGTGCTTTGTTATAGGAGCTGGAGAGACAGGAACAGTAAACCTGGCTTTAATAGCTGTAAATAAGACCTGAAATCAATACACCAATAAAGGATAAAAGCATGATACATTTCACAGGACAGAACAGTGAAAAAGCAACTTTTAACTGCTGTTATTATTATAATTATGATTGAAATGTGCAGTGTTATATCACAATGGGTCCAATTTAGTGGAGATTAAATGGAATCAATAGATATGAATTTGGCAACACTTAAGAACTATTTTCTTTCCTTTGCTTTCTTGCAAGGAGAAATTCAGCTAATAACCAATAAGACTGCAGCCCATCTAGAATTTTAAAGGGAAATAGCAGATGTGTTAAAGTTCATAATCGGGTGTGGCAATGTGTCATATAGACAAATCACAGAATGTCTCCCCAACCGTTTGATGTTCCAGCAACAGTCATGGAGGAAGACTTTAGTTATAGAGGAAGAGTTTAAGATTTTGGATACACGTTAAAATAAATGAAAGTAAAGTGATTGTAAAACACAGCACACAATGCTCCCTCCATGAATGGTGCCCAGGGAGCAGTGTGTGGGGACCATATTTTGCTCTGTGGCACCTCAGTGCCACCTCAAGGACAAACTGGACAACATCATGTAAGATGCTTGTAAGTGGATATGTTGGATATTTCTAACAGGACACACAAGACAAACATGTGCAAAATGAGCAGAAATGTGCAAAAAAGGGGGGGGAAAATGTCCTAAATGAGTTGAAATATGTAAAATAGGTAGGATATGTACCTTTGTTCCAGTGTTGTTCCAATGTTCCTTTCCCACATTTGTCTCTGTTATAGTTGTAACTGGGCATTATACCAAACTTAAGTGTTAAGAATAAATTAATATTAAACCATGATTAATTCATGGGAGACACTGTTATGCAAAGAGACAAACAGGAAGCAAGTTTTTAATTCTATTTTTCATTCTTATTTTTTTAATCTTTACATAAAAATATATAGTATAAAATAGTATAAAACTTGCACAGATCAGCAGCAGGGCAGTGGTGGCCTAGCAGTTAAGGAAGCGGCTCCGTAATCCCACATGTAACCGCCTGGATTTCCTAACACCTTCACAAAAATGATTGACTTTGGTGGCACGTACCCACTAGATAAATGCATTCAAGCTTTGCCTGAAGGGCAAAAGCTCTCCTCTATCAATATTTTACTGAGAAATAATACATAAAGACAAAACCAGAATGCACAAGATCTGTCAAAACATGAGTAAATGGAGAAGAAATGCAGCATCAAACAGGAAGGAGCTGCATCACAAAAGAAACATAAATGGCAGAGCAACATCCTACACAGCACAGCCAATAAAATATGAACCATATGTGATATCTGCATCTTTCAACCTTGCAGTTGCTCCATAAAAAAAACAGCAAAATGAAGTTCCTCTCCACTATTATACTGCATAACTGAAGGCACAGGTTTTAAAGCATGTATACAACAACCACTGGCCTCATATCTGAAACATATTGTAAGAATGGACATCACAGGAGCCTGCTTTTGTCTTGCATAACAGATGTCTGCAGGGGGAGGTGTGACATTCCTGTGTCAATGGTTGTGGGTGAAGATTTGGCACCTCTGTTTTACATGCCTTTTGTCTCACGGCAACGTGTGAAGTATCAGCCGTCAGGACCGCCCACCCTCTTTGTCTTCCCCAAATGGGAGGCACCGGGGGCGTGACATCAGAAACAACAGGTTCTAATTGGTCAGTGACAACTTCCTGTAGGCCAGTGACAACTTCCTGTAGGCCAGGGGTATAAAGGTCTGCTCACATGTGGAAAAGGGTCTCTGAGCTTTCTTGCTCAGGGGGTTTTCCATCGGATTTAATATTCACATGTAACTACAATAATTATTTACCGGTGTTAATAAATTAGAAACTGTTCATTTTTAACCTCTATTGTGCCATGCCTCTTTCTGCCAGGTAACATCAAGTTGGAGTGGTTGAATACAGTGCTTTGTGTGGAGGGAGAAAGAGTTTTTCTACATACTCTGTTCTCTCTCACACCACATGGTCTTTTTTACAATATGTAAAAGGTTGGTAACACTTGAAAACAGCTACTAACAGTTAGTTACTTCAGTTTCGTAGCAACTAACAATTATTCAAGAATCAAGATTTATTCGTCACATGCATAGTTATACCAGTACAACATGCAGTGAAATGCCTCAGTGATTAAGTATTCCATCAGCAGCTCACTAAGATTTATTTACATATTTAAAGCTTCAGTAGCAACTTTATCAAAAAAAATATCCTAATTGACAGGTCATTACCATTATTCAGGATGGCAATTTGTAAACCTATACACTAATATTACACCTATATTTACATAAGCCCATTATCAATAATTTCTTGCAAAGGGAACCATTTTAGTCTGCAGTTCTGCATGACTTGTCTGTGACTCGGACCACTTTTTTAGGAAAGCATTTTCATGAGCATTATCATATTTAGCCTGGAGGAAATTAATTGCCTTGGTCTCAGATGCCATATTATGAATTGCAGACCATCATTACAAAAAAATTTAAATTCAGACTATGTATTTCTTTAATGTATATTCTCCATCGAGACATTTTCACAACTAATCTCACAAGACAATTGTCTACAATTTATGAACAACATGGGAGTACACAAGTAAAAGGATGTTTGACTTATAAAAATGGGGGCAGTGGTGGCCTAGTGGTTAAGGAAGTTGCCCCGTAATCAGAAGATTGTTGGTTTAAATCCAGATCCACCAAGGTTCCACTGAGGTATCACTGAGACCTTCTGAATCGTGGGTGCCGCAGCCTCAGTCTCCTGCATGTACAACAACATTGCACGTGTCAAGGGCACCTCTCACCTCACCATAATCTGGATATAAAAAAGGATTTTCTCTTTAAACAACAAGATGTAGTGAACACATATGACTATACCTTGAGGAAAACAACAAGTCTCACATGTTACATAATAATAATAACTAACATAATAAAAATAATAAGACTTAACACAAAGTGTGCTCTCCCTTGCTCTAATTTAAAATTTAAATGGGAAAAAATGAAAAACGTATTACACAATAACTATACTTAGAATGTAGCCACAGATATTTTCAAAATTGAAACTTTCCATTACTATAACTAAATGGTTATAATGTGATGTTCGGAAATGCAATATTTGTGCGTCAGATGGTTGTGTTGTGTATGTGTTAAATAAGTGTATTGATTATGGAGAAATTATGAAGACACTGTATAAATAATGTCCAAATTTCAGTCTAAATGCTGCAGATTCATTGCACACACCCCCCCCAACAAACCCGCCAATCACAGATTGTGCAGCTCACAGCCCGCCACACACATTCACAGATACGCATGTTTAATTAAAGCCAATGCTTTACCACATGGTGCTAATTTTTAATTATGTCTACGAAAGCAATGGAAGGACCTTTAGCGCAGCCATCTGTGTTTAGAGTGCTTCACATAAAAATGTGTCATTGACCCAAATTTTACATTGAAAAGGTGTTCTAATCTCAGAGCGTCCACTGACTGGTCCGGAACAACTATGGCCTACATCATACAACTGATGGGCTGGATCCTTATTGATCTGTGTGTCTAGATTGGATGTTAATGTCGATCGTACCTAAGCACTAACAAGAGCTAAATACTAAATGCAGTACTACTGTAAAATACCCCTGTTCTCTCATTACATTAAAAGGACGTTTTTGATAGACACTTGACTTGTACTATTCCCCCAGTTCACTGTATGAACCACGAGGCATCATGACAGACAAGCGAATATCAATGGAATACAGTGAAGTTGCTTTCTCTGTTTGGTCTTCTCCCTCTTAGGCGAGTGTGTTGCCCACCAGGCTACAGCCACCCTGATACTGTCATGTGGGGTTTACAGATTTATTTTTACTTTTTTGACTGCAAAATTTCTAATTTGCTAAAACTACAAGCACCGCAGATGTGCTCTCCTCCGTAAACAATGAAATCCATCTTCGGCGAGGTCATCGAGTTCCCTTGACATCTTGATGTGCTCAAACTCCCAACAGTAGGAACAGTGGCATGAACTGTATGTGATTATCTCATGAACAAAAGGTGTGTTCACTGAAAATACTTTCTATCTTCAGAAGTCAGAAGAAAAAGGATAAATGTTGCCAATCACCTGTTTCCTGATCATTTCATGTTTTGGAAGAGAAAAACAATCTGACTGTCAGCCTTTCAGTCTTGATATTATGCAGTGTTTGTCTAAGACCTTGAAAAATATATTTGATTGATTGCACTGGATTTTGACTAAATATGTGTCTGATGAGACCGGCCTGAAGCACAAACGCTACTCATTCACGTTTCTCACCACTGAAAGGCCGGAATGTAGATGAAGAATGCCAGATAATGCATGTGTGTTATTTTAGAGCAGACTGGATTCTGTCTTTCATTGCCTGGGTAAGTAGCGTTAATGGGAATTACTGAAACACGGCAGTTTACCACCAGTCACATTTCAAAACAGATGGGGGTGCAGGAGAGACAAGAGTCAATAACAACGGCATTGCATAAAAGTGATTATGGTGGACTGCTACACCAGACAACCAACACCAGGCACCAGACAACAGACATAGGACAAAAGACACCACACACCATACTAGTGCTCTGATGCTGGACGCGGTGATTGTCATCATTATACAATTTAAACACACAAAATGGATCATAATGGTGAATGGTAAAACACAAATATAATAAATGTTGGTGATTACTGTAGTCTTTGGTTTTTCTCATTATTAAACACAACCAGACAACTCAGACAACCAACATCAGACAACCCACACCAGACAAAACACCAGACCAAAGACAACCATAAGACACCCAGCACAAGACACCTGAAACCAGACAAAGCACAAAGCAACAAATACACGACATCAGACCCAAAGTATTATACACCAGGCAGAAGACACCAGAAACCAGACACATGACATCAAACACAAGACACCAGGTAGAAGACACCAGAAACCCGACATAATACATGAGACACCAGACACAAGACAACAGGCACAAGACACCAGACATGAGACACCAGAAACAAGACACAAGACAACAGGCACAAAACACCACACCAGACAGGTGCTACGATTCTGGATGTCAGGGATGCTCATGGTTACACCTCTTCTGGAATTTAAATCCCAAAATGGGTCATAACAGTAAATGGTAAAACCCACCGCTAGTCAATGTTGGTGATTACTGTAGTATTTTGTTTTTCTTATTATTAAACAGTTGCCAACTCACATGTGACATTATACATCCACAGCAGCAGGTGGTGTCACATGTCCCTTCCTGTCTTTGGGGCAGTGGTGTCCTAGAAGTCAAGGAAGTGGGCAATGACAATCACTGCCATCATGATAATTATAGTCAAATAAGATATAGGGTCGTGTTTCCATTAACCCCCAAAATGTGCAAGATAATGTTGTCATGGCCAACACACCTCCAACCCACCAGAGAGCGCCAGACCAGCCAGGTAGACAACGACCCGGAAGCGGAAATGAAAGCGGGCAGCGTTGAGTATAAAAGTCAGGTGACCCCGAGGAGACGCCGTCCGCTATTTGAATGAGATTCTTCACCAGAGACGCTCGCTCACTCACCCACGGCCAAATAATTTGACCCATGAACTATGACCTTCGCCATCCCCCGACTTTGAGAATTGCCTGACCCCCTTGAAACCACGACGGAACTCCAAATTGAACTTCCTGGCCACGACTTCGGCCTGTCCCTGACCTTGAGCCTGCCTGCCCCTTGTGTTAAGACGTGAATCCATGCTCCCCTACCTTCCTGCCGCCCAAGATGTCCTCACGTCCAGTCCCATCCTGAAACCCGCCATCTTCCGGTTCTCCTCGGCCCCGGTGCTTCCCACAGATCCCAAACTCCGCGCAGCAGCGCTTCCACTGCTTCCTCCCCATCCTCACTCCCCGCCAGTCTCCCCCTCAGGTCCTCCTCCCCAGCTCGTCCAGTGTCCTCTCCCGGTACAACGGCTTGTCCCCCCGCTCACAGTATGTCTGCAAGTGTGTCACCGAATTCGCCTCGTGACAGTTGTGAATAGAAAATTTACACATATATGGCAAAATATGGGTTTACTGACAGCACTATATGTCCATTTATGTGATGCTTCTGCGCCTTCACCGCGACCTTAAGGCAGCCGCCAAAAATGACAGTGTCTGGTTTTAAACGTTGTGTCTATGTATGTGCAGTGTTTGTGGACTCTGTTGTGTATTGTGTTGTTCTGACTGTCGTGTGGCAGATTCGCATGTATGTTACATGTTCCCCAGTTATCGGATGTCTCCCCTGTCCTGTTCAATAAACCCCGGTTTCGTGACGTCATGCGAATGCGTCCTTCTTCCTCGTCATCTCTTCTTATCGTCTCCGTTCACCTGCCTCGCCATGTCAGATGGTTGTGACAGAAAGACCCGGCCCGCATTTGGACGCAGCCGGCGCCGTCCCCGCTGAGATCAAAGGAGCTGCAACTCACAGGTAGGAGCCGCCAGCACCCTTGTCCCTGGCCAAACTCAGTCCCGTGTCTGGTGGTGTTGAAGGTGAGAAAGTGAAGTGATTGTCACATGTGATACACAGAAGCACAGGACCATGGGGGTATGGTAGTAGCCTAGTGGATAACACACTCGCCTATGAACCAGAAGACCCAGGTTCAAATCCCATTTACTACCATTGTGTCCCTGAGGAAGACTGTCCCTGTAACTACTGATTGTAAGTCGCTCTGGATAAGGGCGTCTGATAAATGCCATAAATGTAAATGTAAATGAAGCGGCCATTCAGCGGGGCACACACTGCCGGTACCACACTGGCCTGAAGCCGTCTGCGTTTTTTTTTTTTTAACAAAACACTTTTTCTGAATGTATTCCACGGATTGTTTTTTTGTTTTGCCGTTCTGCTTCCTCATTCAATCAACCTTCAAGACCATCGACACCCTCCCATTTCTACAATTTACTTTACCCAAAATACCAAAGACAGGAAGGGAAATGTAACGCCACCTGCAATCACACTTGTACATCACTCACTCTCGATCCATAAGCACTTCATACCGAAATGGGTCGCGGCATCCAGAGCCAGCACAGGACATGGTGCGCAGAGACGGAACATGAATGTTTTTTATAAAGCAGTTATAATACAAAGGCACAAAGTGTTTTTTTTGTCTGATCGCCATTTTTGATAATGTCAATGAAAAGAAATAACCTTAAATCCATTAATTCATAGCGTGTGATCTAAGATGAAGTGACTTTTGCACCCAAAGGGGTTTTCATAGCTCTGAAACCCACAGGCACTGAAGAGGAAAGGCGGCCCAAGGAACTGCATTATTCTGGTAAGTCAAAAAGAGATAAAGCAAGAGAAACAGGGAAATACGAGAGAGATGAATAAGGATCCAGCACTTCAGGGCAATCATGCAGACAGAGGCTAAAAAGCAGAAGAAAAATAAAGCATCACTGCCTGCAGATGCCCGAACGAAACTCTGGAATCAGTGAGCAGCTTGGGGTGCTAGGGTATGTAATGTACTGATCATTTCTGCATTTCTTTTCTTTCTGGTCCAATTCATTCATAAAAAAACAAAGCTTATGAGATGAGAAAACAATTTGACCCCGTTTGTATCTTTATGCTGGCAATTTTTGTACATCCAAATTAGCCAATATTCCCATTGCAGTCAATTACGGAAGCCACAAGGAAAGGCTTTTCACACATTATTGTGCTGTCCTACTGTCTAGAGATAGAAGAGAACATCTTCACATTGCCAGAAATCATTTGCCGCTAGACGGCTGATTTATATATATTAAAATCTGGAGCTATATTAGATTCTCTCATGCCCTCTGCTGTGAGGAATAAGTAGGACAATTAATAGGACAGTAAAGCACGTTTTGTTTTAATGACCTGGAAAACAAGTTGCTGTAATTACTCTGCAGTTCTTGATGTAGTGCTTGATTCATGCAATGAATCATTGCTGCCCAAGTTAGTTCATTATCTGATTTTCCTTTTTCTCTCTGACAAGAGACATGATAGGTGTTTATTGCCATTAAATGGCCCCTTGTACACCTCCATCTGCACCCTCACACTTCTTGCCAAACTAGCCTCAGCACTCATCCAAGTGGCAGTTCAAATCTTTTGTTTAATTAATCTCTTGTCCAGTCCAGTGGCCCTCAGGACATCAGGTGGCCAATAAAATCCTGGAATATTAATGCTGTTTTTTTTTGGAGCCAAAGCTAGTATCGGATCCCTCGGCTGTCATATAATCCAACCCTCAGGTGCAGCACATCGCTAGAGTCCCAGACACATTAGGACAAAAAAAAAAAATGGTGAAAGAAGTTATAGTCCCAGAGGGTCTCGCCAACTGAGAGTAAAAGATTCAGGGCTCAAATCAGTCATAAATTCTCTTAAAGAGCCACACGCAGGGCACATTAATCTGCCCACTGCTACTGCAACTGCGATAGGTCCAAGGTTTCTTCTCGTTCTTATTCTAAGCATAAAAGGGATCTTAAATTAGTTTTTTTTTAATCAGCCACATGGATACCTAGCAGGGGGATGACTTGCAGTGGCAAAGCAGCTTCAGACTTCTATTTATTCAGTCAGCTATCAACCCTCAGATTATAAGAGTGAAAGTTCAATCACAGGGGGGACTGAGGACGAGGAATCCACCCAGTGCCCACCACCACTGCAGTGATATTCATCAATCAGCCACGACATTAAGCAACTGACCAGAGGAGTGAACAAAACTGCAAACATCTCAGTCCAGAAGTGGCAGCAACAAGCACTTCTCTTAGTGTCTTTGTCAGACAATTTCAGGAGGATACCAGTGATGAAGTGGTTGGTCTAGCGGGCAAGGAAACGGACCCGTAATCAGAAGGTTGCCAAGGTGCCACTGAGCAAAGCACCATCCTCACTCAATGCTCCCCGGGCGCTTTTCATGGCTGCAGAGGACACATTTTGTAGTGTGGACCGTGCGCTGTGCTGTGTTTCACAATCACTTCACTTTTTTTAAATGTGCAGGCTTATCTGATAATATGCGGTCATAAAATCATATTTGGGTCATTTAAATGCAGAAAATAAACCAATTCTAAAAAACAGTATTAAACAAATACTTTAATAGGCAGGCTATTTTGGGAACTAAACTCAGATCTGCAGGAGGGCTTATACTCATCTGCTGAATATTTTGGTGAACTGATGATGCTGCTTGAGAATACAGTCCTGTTGCTCCAGGCTTAAAATTGAAACTTCTCCATAACTCTTTTCTGCACATTTCACATGACCCACGCATTACCCTTATTCTATGGGCCTGCGGGTCTTTTGAAGGATCTACATTCCCAGAGTAATAATGTGTGTTGTCAGCTTGGCCACACCAACCCTTATGGAGACTATGAAGGTGGCTATTTTGAATTGAATAATGGAAACATTTCTTGGCCTTTTTCACTACTTTAGACACTGCTGGTTTCTATAAAAGCAGCTTCATGAGGTGATCATGAACATGAGTGAAGGAAATACAAATGAACTTAACATAGGAACTCTTTCAAGACTGCTAGATTTCACAAAAGAGTGCTTTTAATACTTGATGAACAGGACAGGGGAGGGGAGACATCCAGTAACAAGTAACAATGGCCCAACGGTGAACAGAGACAAACAGGGCAGCTTTATACAATAAGACACAGGTGAACGTCAAACTCCGGTCCGGATCCAGGACCGGAGTAACCCCTTCATGACACTAGTAAACCATCTGCATTGTCTAAATTCAGAAAGAGAAATATTATAACGTGTCCAAACTTTAGACTGGTATCCAATACATATCCAAATAAGCAAATTAGTGAATATGTAACATTTGTTTGCTTGGAAGACAGATGGCAACAGAAGCCTAGGGGCTTGTACTGAATGGTCATACATGTTCTCCTGATGGAGCTCTCTGTATCGTCCTGCTACACGTGCCGAGTCGAACGACAGTTGTCCCTCTGTCTATTCATGTCAGCAGATGCTACTGGTTGTTCGATGCTGGATACACATAATCCCGCACTCAGCAAGCTCCAAGCAGAAAAGAATGTGCTAAGGCCTCCATCAGTGACCGGTGACTTGTTCTGGCTCAATTTGCAGTTCCTTTGAAAGGCAGAATGTGCCGCTAGCCAATGACTGCACTCTCACACCGCTTTCCTTCCAAGCCAGCAAAGGTGAGAATGACATTTATTAATGTATGGGTCACGCAAAGGATGGTGGAACATTTGTTCAGTCAATATGCTGGAGCAACCTACTGCCAACCACAACAAAATACCAGTAATTGTAGGCCAAATTTATGTTACCAAAAAAAGAAACCAAATCATGGAAGGTCAAACGGATTGCATAAGACACAGTTGAAAAATGTGCTAAATGAAAACAGATACCAAGATTAGCCCGTTAATTTTAGCAGGAGATGAAAACGGTGATTCATAGCTTAATTTTGCTTAAGAGGTGCAAGTCACAAGTGCTGTGTTGAAATCTGAAATCACACAGCCTGGGAAGAATTGCCTTTAAATGTCAGATGGGGCTTCATTTGTATTGTAAGATAGACAGACAGATAAAGGGTGTGAATGTGAATGATTTGCCATGGATGTGGAGAAAAAAATCCATGTGGCTTGGCTCTGTTCTCCGAAACACCATTGTTCTTTTACACTCTCATTTTTATGATAAATGGCTCAGAGTGAAACCGTGGGGAAGGACATCATCTTGGCAGGGTATACTTTCAGTGCTCGGTGTCAGCGTATTTACTGGAGGGAATGTGTTTTCAGAGCAGAACTGAAGTCCTGACATTACAAAAGCACTGGAGCAGCTTAAATGTGTTCGCTGTGACGCGCTGCACAATTATATGCCATGCTGTAACTTTATGTATATAACTATTAGACCACAAGCCACGGTGGTGTAAATGTAAATTTAGCTGTAAACTTTCTAGAATGGACTCTTGTTTAGTGGTTGGCGAGGTAAAACTCATAGAACAAGATGATATAATACAAACTATTCTGCTCCTGGGAACTCCTTTTAATAATTATTTGCCCTTGTTTAGTAACCTAAGGTGAAGAACAGTTGTGTTCTTGCTGGTTCTGTGGCTATTACAATTCAAAATTTGCACAATTCACAGCTTTCTCTTTTTGACAAATACCTAAATAAATAACCTTATGTTTTACATATTTTTTGCCATTGTTTTCAGCTGAACTACTTCCTCCAAAAATAAGTATTCTAACAAACGCACTTGCTCTTTGAGACCCAACATGCATAATGCATGGATGCACTCATATTGACTATGCATGTAAGTAAATGTATGTCTGAAATAACAAATAGATGGATGAGGTGAGTGGTGAATGCTGAATTAGAAATTATTCAAGAGCTTTCTTTTTTGCAATCATATTCATAGACTTCTAACAATGCAGAAAATAAAAGGTCCATGATATAATGCTAGGTTGTTGGATAACCTATGGTGGACCCATTCATAATTGTCTTTTAATCTCTATCTCTAGCTGTGAAATGTTGAGGAAGTTCAATGGCTGACAGGATGTCAGACACTTCCTCATAACCTCTGTGAACCGAATCTGAATGCCTATTGCCTGTTCCTGAACCTTTCGAGTGAATGGAGGTCTCTGACTGTGAAAGCCGCCTGCGAACTGTTACCATGAGAACGGTTCTCATGAAGGTCATCGGCCTTTGTGCCTTTCACAGTTTTACTTCCTGTGAGTTGTTTGAAGCAATCAAAACAGAAACCATGAATATATATCACTTGTCATCTGAGTGTCTGGATGACCCCTATGAAAATAAAAGCATTGCAAGGGGATCCCAAAAGACACACTGTAGACAGATCCTAAAATTGTAAATTTCTCTGTTGTGACATATTGGCATGTCCAAAAGTTGAAATCGAACTTTGCTTTCGTATTTGATGACTACAAACGTGGCTGTTCTCCATTCTAGTGTGGAGAATGTGTAGCACAGTGAAGATGGCACTTGGTGAATGCTTGATAGGAGCAGATGCAGGAATGATGAGACAGAGGCCTCACCCACCATCTCATTAATCTTCCCTGCCTTTAGTCATCGGAGGACCTTGGCTCCCCTGCCTGAGCTGTCCAGGGACCCTGGGAGAAAATGAGGAAATTGGTTGGGTCTCTGTCACTTGGAATCCTTGGACAAGAAGTCTGCATATGTGCTTCCTCAGGGGCCTACAGTTCAGAAGAAATGGGCAGATAGTGGAAATGATGGAAATGATGAAATATATAATGCTAATGTTGATTGCTAATAATTCTAATGACATTGTGAAGTATATGTTATATTGTGATCTGTATCATTTATTCAACTGAGATTTTTAAATAGTTCATGATGACAGTCTAAGATCTAACATATTGGTATTTTTAATAATGCCACCATGACTCTTTCAGATAAAGGTTTGTTATATGCACGACACCATGCCATGGATCAATATGAATTATTTGTGCCATAGACTAGCATTTGACTTACAATGCATAATTAAAACAGGCCATCCATATTCACCATGTACCACAGATAGATCAGACCTGGCATTTCAATTGGATGGGAAGGTGAGGAGAATCAGAATCGTGCAACAGAATGTCGCAGATTACCTCTCCCCCATGTTTACTATTCCACAGTTATGGTCAGAACTATCTCACCCCATAACCTCTTTTGTAATGTTATTGCATTTTGGGCCATAACACTGAGAAGTTGCTCAGTAGTGATAGCCTCATGTGAAACTATGTATGTGTTTGGCTTTGGACCAGGAGTGAACTGGGGAAATAATGTTGAAAGCAGAAAGAAAGAGCTTTGATCAGTAACAAAGCAAGGAGGATTGTAAGAGCTTTATTTTTGAGAACATAGTAGAACAGCACTATTTATGGTATGGTAAGGGCTTGGAGAATGTCTTGTCATGTAATCAGAGGTGAACCGTGAAGATGCCAGAAGCCAGGGAGCAGGTCAGACACCCTTCGTCTGTGAGTCTTAAACATACCTTACATAGAAAAACAGAATCACAGACCAAAACATGGCATCATCTCTTATTTAAGTTACATTTATATTGTTTATAGCCTCACCCCTACCACATTACATCTAATTAAAGAGCAGCTTATACTGAAGGAGGTCCAGGAGGGTCAGTGAAGGCAGCATTGCAGGAGCTGCTCCAGAGGGCATGCATCCTCTAGCCTGGATGGGGATGCTAAAAGGCTTCAGATTCCAATGAGAGGATGAAATAGGAGCATCAAGCCCTCAGTGCCACTTCAAGAGGAGGAAGCTGAAGTGTGCATTTGATTGTTGCAAAAAACAGATTCGCATATACTGTGGAGGGGATCGCAACTGCCGGAACTGGAAATCTAGGTGCCTCCACCGGACAGAACAGCAGTATAGGAAATAAGCATGACATAGATGTACAACTCCCACAATGGCCATCTTTCGTCCAACAGCAGCACAGTGTAAATTGTAAAAGTGTAAATCAATTATTTAAAAGTGCATCAAATACTAAAAGGAATATAAATAAATGTAGTTCTGTATTTAATGTATGCTTTTGGTAATGTATGCATTTCTCCAGCGTAAATTATCAGGCCATTGTTATTCAATAGCAGATTAAATTATGCATGTTTAAAATTCACTACACTAAATACACTGCACTAGATTGCACAAAAGTGCATTGCACAAAAGTGACTCAGATTTAGATATTTGAATAATTAGGTATTTTGTTGAAAATGAAGTCTTGAAATGTGAATGTAATCTAGCTTTCACCATAATGAGTGGTCTAACTTGCAATGTGATATTTGGACAATCCTTTTCATGTTCCTGTATGCGGTTTGCTGCCATGATTGCTATCTAAGAAATTAGAGCTTTCCTGTGGAGTAATAAGAACAACATAGAACAAACAAAATCCCCTTGAGTGTTCTTACTTACACTGTGGATTAAATGATGATAAATGCTCTATGATTAAAAGCCAACAGTAGTTTAATGTACTTCTCAGCATTGTATTAGTCATCTTTTAGAAAACACCATACAGCTGCTTTCCATTTACTATATTGCATTGCCAGGAAATGTCAATGATTTACCTTTACTAAATCCTCTCTATATTTGCCCATAGTCAAGGGCAAGCTTAAAAAATCATTATCTGTGCAATGAGACACATATACGGTTATTCAGAAATAGAAACATGTAAAATGTCTTGAGGACCTAAACGAAACTAAAATGCAGTCTGCAGGATGCAGCCTGGCACATTGCATTCCACGTCTGCATGGAGTGCACAAACAAAAACATGGTTGATTCGTTTAACCTTATTTACTGGGACAGTTCACACTGACTAATTGTTAATTTACATGGAAAAGCAGTCTGAAACATTAATTTATCAATTGACTTGAGCTAAGAACCTCCTGGAGTTAGCTGTATTGTCTACTAAACTGTATGTACCACTTTTAAGACCAATAATCCATCAAGCACAGAAAGTAAAACAATGATGCATTTTACCATCACTTCTGATCTTTTATGGTAGAAAAACAAGGGAATTATTATTATTTTTTTTTAGTAAATTTTTGTCATTTTTTAAAAATTCATTTAATATCACATTCAAACATGGTGCAAGCTGCATGCAAGAAATTTGTTTAAGCAATGAAACCCTATAGCCTTGCATGTTAGCAACACACATCGGTTTGCTGGGGGTCATTAGCTGCAACACTCTGCAGCAACTACGTACAAATCCCATTAGACCCTGCTGCTGCACTCTAAAGCAAACAATAGAACAAACATTTGTGATTCAGTTAATCTTAAAACATGGTGTCATTTGCACTGCACTGTAAGATTCTCTATTTGCAGCTGTTCTGAATGTAATGATCTGGAACTTATTTATTTGACCTGTGCTATGAAGAGGATAGGCTTTTCACAGATAAGACTGGGATGACTGTTTGTCTTAAACTACAGTGTACTTCATGCTAAGTTTAACTTGCAAATGGTGTGACAAGATGGATTTTCTCAGCAGCACAGAGAAGAAAAAAGCTAAATAAACAGTGCAGGTTCAGTACATACAGCACCATTTGAAGCATTGACTCATCCACTCAAAATGACTGCACTCAACGACCTTTTAATAATTAATCAATTAACTAATTTGATCATTATTGAATATTTTTTTTACATTTACTAATTTGTTACTCGACGAACTGGATAAGCAGGTGCAGAATAAGATAATCTTTAATTCACATGGAATTTCAATATACTGCCATCAATTTACACTGTTTTCTTTTGTGTGTGTAAGACCTGTTGTACCAAACCATGATAAATGCATGTGTTTACATTTAAGGCCTTTTCCAGACACCATTATCCAGAGCGACTTACAACATTTTTAAAAGATATTTTAACTTTTAACGCCACCATTTTTCTTGAATACCTTTCTATCTACAGATGTTTTCTATTGACCCATATGAACAATAAATGACATCCAGCTTCCTCATTGCCCCTTACGGCACAGTTTTTTTTTTGCCTGCACCTGCCAGCCTGATAAATGCATTTAAAAATCATGCATCATAATATCCTGAATAAATTTGAGCTTCACCATGGTACTAATTTATAGTGTTGTGGACAAGATCAAAACCAAGACATATCTGAGACCGGAGGGTATCAAGACCAAGACACTGCCGAGACTTCAGAGTACCAAGACCAAGACCGAGACACACTAAAAAAAGACCAAGACTAAGACTGAAAACAGACTAGGGCCAGAATTAACATCACTTTATTTAGATCAGCTGCAAAAAAAGGCATTGCTGTAAAATGTCATTTTTTGTTAAATCAAATTCATGTTATCTTTTCAATAATATTGTCCCAATATCTCTAATTTAAAATCTCCCAGGCTTGTCAGAGTTAGGATGCCTCATGGAAATAATATGCTCAGCAATCCTTTCCTATAACCATTTATCAAGCAAATGATATGGGATGTACCAGAAAGATGTTTACATTTACAGCATTTATCAGACGCCCTTATCCAGAGCGACTTACAATCAGTAGTTACAGGGACAGTCCCCCTGTCTCACTCAGGGTTAAGTGTCTGGCTCAGGGACACGATGGTAGTAAGTGGGATTTGAACCTGGGTCTTCTGGTTCATAGGCGAGTGTGTTACCCACTAGGCTACTACCACCCATGTTTATATTTTATATTATATATTATATTTATATTATATTTGTCTCTCAAATGTTCACTAACACTCATAAATACATTTTCTTCTAGCAAATTTGTCAAACTAACATTAGTAAGACAGTGCTAATTCACTGATATACAGTTAAGGTCTTAACAAAGTGTAGTGTACAGAGACCCAGTTCATATTTACCATGAACTGGGAAAAAATTAAGTGGCTCTGGATAAGGGCCTTTGACAAATACCGTAAATGTAATGTAAATGTCTGAATGATTTTCTCCGATAAGCAGAAAATGGTCTGTGTCTGTGCTCACCTGACGCCACGGACATATGAACCAGGGATTTTTCGTTTTTGGCTTCAGGTTGTAATGGGTTTGGGTCGGTGTGCAGTGCAGGACACTAGAGAGAAAGGAAGACATCCGGGGGAAAAAAAGGAGAATCTCACGCCGCTGCTGGGGATTCCATCACGCACTCTTTATAATGCTTAGAGCACCTCGGTTCCTCCATGCCCGGGTAAATGTGGGTAACTGCTCGTACATGAGATGGGGACATTACATGTACCAAATGTTAATGCTTTTATGTATTACAAAATGAAATAATAAAGGGATCACAGGAGCTTGGACCAGTCTGCTCATTTCCTTTGCTTAGTGGAGAGTTGATCTGCATCAGGATCAGGACAGACGACTAACTCCACCCACAGCAAAGTGACGTGTGAATTTAAAGGAGTATATATGACTTTAATAAGGTGAGCACGGACTGAAAGTAGACAGTTTTTCTGCTCGATGTAATAAATCAAAGCATCCACACAGGTGTACGAGACCTAAAACATCATCTGACAGGCATTGATAATCGTAAGCGAATCGTGAGAGCAGTGAAGGTTCACACCTCAAGTGTATATGCTTCTCTCCACCCCCCATCTCTCTCTCACACACACAGAATAGCTAATCTTGCTGTGCCAGTATGGTCCATTTTGATCCTATTTCGTGCTTAAAACGGGGGAAAGTAAACAGACTGTGGGTTTGTGGCTTGCAAGTAAATAGCCTCTAGGGGACACTGGGAGAGACCGAGAGAACAAAAATCTACCACATAACAAGATTAAAAACTGGGCCAGAATAAATCCACATGGGTTCCAAACAGATACACTCATCAAAATAAAAATGTCTAGTTCTAGTCCAGAACTGGCCAATGATATTTGATTTCCAGAGGAATTGTGCCATGAATGAAACCTGAAAGAAGGATACCTGCAGTAATACATCAGCATGACGTCAAGGTGCAAGCAAAAAAAAAATAAGAGCCATGAAAAATATCACGCCAATGTTTGGTTGAGAACAGTCTGAGATAATATATTTTCAAAAAATACAAGTTTCATAACGTGCTTCAAGATTTAATTGATTTTGTCCCCTGTCCACTGCCATTGCAAAAAACAAGCCCACCCATGGCCAAGAGCGATTGCTTTTTTGCCGGTGACACGACCATCATTCACTGTACCACAACCATTCATTTGAATAAGGCCATCAATCACTGGCGACAGAAATGACTCATTTTGGTAGGAATTCTCAGAGCACCGTCATTCGGTCAATGCTTTATTGTCCATGCTGCTCGGAAAGAGTGATTTTTTTTTTTTGGCGTCTTGTTTCAATAATTGGGGTCTTACTGGCAGATTTCTGGGCTTGCCAGCCTGTCCTTCTGAGAAACCCTGATGTGCTTCCAGCAGGAGGGGAGCATTCTCCACTCCAAATCCACAGCTGGAGGTCATCCTCTCTGCAGGAAATGCAGCACGCAGCAAGAAGCCGATGAGTGGGAATGGCACTGTGGTTAAAAAAAGCTCCGTTACGGTAGAGGAGATGACATTTAAACCCAACCCTGGACCAAAAGGAGACTTTCCTGTTTCATCGTGATTCTTTTATAATATATGGGTCTGTGCCCCATATAAATGTTTTACATTTACAGGATTTATCAGATGCCCGTATCCAGAGCGACTTACAGTCAGTAGTTACAGGGACAGTCTCTCTGGAGCAACTTGATCTTCAACCTTCCCAAATTCTCCCATACCACCCCTCTGCTACGTTCCCTCCACTGGCTCCCAGTAGCTGCACGCATCAGGTTCAAAATACTGATGCTGGCCTACAAAGCCAAACATGGAGCAGCACCATCCTACCTCACAGCCCTTATTACACCTCGCACTGCACCTCGTATACTCCGAGCCTCCAGTACTGCTCGCCTGGTCCCTCCATCGCTGAAGGTAAAAGGAAAACATTCATCTAGACTCTTCTCCGTCTTGGCCCCTCGGTTGAATGAACTTCCCCTCGAGGTCAGAACAGCTCAGTCACTGAGCACCTTCAAACGACAGCTCAAGACCTTCCTCTTTAAAGAATATTTAGATTAAATTGTAATTTTCTTGTTGTCGAACTTTGTGTACAGAATCTACAACAGAGTGAATTAAATAGATGTATTCATAGTTGGGGTCCTAGTGAACCGGAATTGATCTCTTCATCGATGGTAACTTGAAAGCACGTTGTAAGTCGCTCTGGATAAGGGCATCTGCCAAATGCCGTAAATGTAAATGTAAATGTAAACTTAGGGTTAAGTGTCTTGCTCAGGGACACAATGGTAGTAAGTGGGATTTGAACCTGGGTCTTCATAGGCTAGTGTGTTACCCACTGGGCTACTACCACCCTTTTATGTACAGTCAAATAAACAATGCTCACTAAATTCACTTGACTTAATTAATTCACATAATATTTCTTATGTCTACTTTGTCCTATTTGCTGTCTTGTTCAGAAAAAGGGAATTGGGATTGCCCCACTTGGGCAGCGGTGGCCTAGCCGTTAAGGAAGCGTATCACCAGAAACTGCATATTATAGTGTATAATGCAACTTTTACCTTCAGAACATCTGTAAAAGCCACCTCTGGGCAGAAATTTGTAGTCAACCCTGGACACGGTAAAATGTTTTGTACGTCATGGGGATGTCTAACACAGGTGCAGGAAATTGATATTATTAATGAACCTACCCAATGCGCAAAGACAAGTTGAAGTGATGTCTTTTTTTCAGGTCATCCATCCACTGAAGATGCAGGCTGTGACGCCATAAGCCATCTGTTTTTTTTCACGTCTTTCAAACATTTAGTATTTACATCCCCAGTAGCTCTGGATAAGGGCTAGTTCTAGGTTGCGGTGAATGTCTTTTCAATGTAAAATTTAAACTATTCTTATACGGTTGCATTTATCAGCAATGCCAGACGAGAGGCAGAACAGAAGGTCATTAGACAGTGGATGCTCACCAACTTTCTTCTGTTAGACCCTGAAGCTCTTGGACTTGGGCCTCAAGCATCCAGACGTAAGCTGTCTGACTACATCAGCCTTCCACTCTCACCAAGTACAGAAGTAAAGGATCTAGTTGTCCTTGTCAATGCAGGTCTCTCATTCGATTCACATGTAGATAATATCACTAGGATAGCATTCTTTCACCTTAGAAATATTGCAAAGATAAGAAACGTCATCTCAATGCATGATGCAGAAAAGTTCGATGCCTTTATCACATCAAGGTTAGATTACTGCAATGCGCTACTGTCTGGATGCTCTAGCAGGTGCATGAGAAAACTCCAGCTAGTTCAGAATGCTTCAGCCAGAGTTCTAACTAGAACTAGGAAATTTGACCACATCACCCCAGTCTTACAATCACTGCACAAATTTAGGATTGATTACAAAATCCTACTATTGACCTACAAAGCTCTAAATGGTCTCCTTAGTGAATGCTTAGATATTTATGACCAACCACGCCCCCTGCGTTCAACTGGTGCAGGGTCACTACTGATACATAAAGTACAGCTGGGAGCAGGTCCTTCTCATATAGAGCTTTGCAGTTATGGAACAGCTTGCCAGTCAGTGTTCAGGACACAGAGACAGTCTCAGTATTTAGATCAGTGTCAGTTATTAAGTCCACTTAGTTACAGTCACCGAGTCAGACTCAGACATTGTTAAACTTACCCTAGATAGTCTGTCCTAGTTAGGGTACTAGGTCACTGTAGCACCAATATACCACTATAACCACATATTTCAGTACCAGTCGTACGATGCCACCATCTGCCGCTGCTTCTGTTTGTTCTCTGCGAGACACGGAATCAAGCGCACAGACCACCTGCAGACCCCAGTGAAGAGACCAGCAGATAAATCCTGGTTCCTGACAACTGCTAAACGACGACTTAGCATGAAACAAACCAGAGGGTCACCACAGCCACCACCACCGTAACAACTAAAGCCTCAGGGATCTTCAAATGGATCAGGGATCATAATGGACACGTAATGTCCACCATGACACTGGACTAAAACCTCCGATACACTGTCCAGTACCTCCAAACATGGACAGATGCTCAATACTACACTTTGGACTTTTCCACCTCTACAATTGTAGGACTTTTTCTCTTATTGGACAAATCATCACCAACCCTGCACTGACACCATTTGCATGCTCACTCTACCCCGGAAGGCGTCCCTCTCTCTTTCACTCCTTCCCAATGTTTCTTCCTTTCTTTTTTTTCTCTCTCCTAGAGTTTTTTTTTATGTGGAGTTTTTCCTTGTGTGATGGGGTGTCAACTGTAGGGCCTGTCAAAGCCCATTGAGACGGATTCTATGTGATTTTGGGCTGTCTGTGCCTTTAAAATGAGCCAATGATGTCATCACCCTTGTGCTCTGTGAGTGCACGCAAAAAACTATGTGGAAGACACAACGTTTTATGGTGATTTGAGAGCGTGTGCCGGTGAGTGACTGAATTTGCGCTACGTCAGATTAGTTGGCCAGGTAATTCACAGTACTTAGTAGTTAAATGTGTAGTTGAAGTGTTTTAATTTCATTTCCACTTAGGAACATAACATTTAATATGCAATGTTTATGTCTGTTGCAGTGAGATGAACATTATTTTCTGGAATAGAACTCATCTGTATAGAGGTTAGCCAATGTGAAATGTGAGTGCATGTAGATGCAACTCATTTTTGATTTCCAATAATGATGGTATGGTATGCAAATTGTACTATATGTTCTTTTTGACAGGGCACACCATACTGATGACTACAGATATGATTACTGATCCCTGCACAGTGCTGGGATAGTTTTGTATTAATCTAGTATTGGTAGTGGATGCAACCTATTTTTGCTTTCAAATATGGCCACACCATTATTGACCCACTGCCAAACCGGTCATGTTGGATGATGTTGCAGGCAGCAGAACATTCTCCATGGCGTCTCCAGACTCTGTCACATCTGTCACATGTGCTCAGTGTGAACCTGTATTCATATGTGAAGAGCACAGGGCGCCAGTGGCGAATTTGCCAATCTTGCTGTTCTTGGGCAAAGGCCAAAAATGCTGTATGGTGTTAGGCTGTAAGCCCAACCCCTACCTGTTGTTGTTGGGCCCTCATACAACCCTCATGGAGTCTGCTTCTGACCATTTGAGCAGACACATGCACATTTGTGGCTTGCTTGAGCTCATTTTGCTTGGCTTTGGCAGTGCTCCTCCTGTTCCTCCTTGCACAAAGGTGGAGGTTGCGCTCCTGCTGCTCCTACGGCCTCCTCCACGTCTCCTGATGTTCTGGCATGTCTCCTGGTAGCGCCTCCTGATACGCTAGGATGCAGTGAAAACTTAGGATGTGTCTCTTTTCATGTTCACGAAGAAGCGCCACGAATCCTCTGTTTTTCCTCACCATGCATGGAGCACCATCAGTTCACACCAAAATAAGTTTTTTTCTTTAGCAAACTCAGTGAAAGACTTGAATAAATCCTCCCCTCTTGTTGTCCCTTTCATAGACAAAACCGCAAGAATTTCCTCACGTAGTGTGTCACCGACAGCATACCTTGCAATCACGCTGAACTGGCTGACGTCTGTTTACTCATCCAAAGCAAGAGAAAAGAATGGTGCTGTATTAATGTCCTTCACTTGTGTTGCCTCAATTTGATTTACCATCATGATGAACAATTGTGAACAGTTCGTGCCGACAGAGGTGTGTCTTTTATTCGTTTGATTATTTTGTCGTCAAAAAGTTCACTGGCAACATCAAGCTTGAATTTTTTGTCATACTCCCAATCTGTGGATGGCTTTCCGTTTCTGTAAACTGCTAAAGAACCAGCAAAGCTGGGTAAATTCCAGTCACCTTGTTGGGTCCAAACACGGAGTTGCTGCTGACTAGCTTGCACTCTGTACAGTAGCTCTTGCACAGTATGCTTTCTTCCTGCTGGACCCTGCAAGATATTTAGATGCAAATGTAGTATGGGCATGTGTCGAAGTGCTGCTTTATATTTGCTTTTTTTCTTCGATTTAAAAGGGTTTCTGCAATTAGCTTGCTGACTAATTGTTTAAAAAGGAGGGAAGTTTACTTCCTGACCTCACAGAGACCCGTGTACGTTACAAATTATCCCATAAAATTTGGTGTTGTCTCGGAGGACCGCTGTGATTGGCTCCGTCCACCCGCAATCCTGAACATGAGCGCTGTCACGTAACTCTGTTCACGTGACCCAGGTAACGCGAAAGCAATTGAGGGCCGCCTCACAATTGGGTCATCTCACCACTGTGTGACAAGTGGTAGGAAATGAATGGATTGAAATACATGAGAATGTTTCATATCTTTAATGTAATTATTTTTTTTTATTAAAGGTTTATCTGTGAGCCAGATGCAGCTATCAAAAGAGCCACATCTGGCTGTCGAGCCATAGGTTCCCAACCCCTGCACTAGAGTGAAAGCACCACCAGCAGACAATAGTGAACAAAACGTCAGCCACAAAGCATAGGAACTGAGAAGTGATCTGTGGCCACCACCTGCAGGAAAGTGAACTTGGACAGTACACCACCTCCACCTCCACCAACAGTAGACCTGTAAAAATTATACCTCAAATGAGTGATTTTTTTTTATTTTGGCAATTCTGTACAAATATTAATCAGGCCAGATTAAAAAGACCAATTGCTTTTGGAGTATGCATGCACAGTCCAAATCGTGTTACCGGTCCAAATTGGGTAGCGACAATGTGTAAATTAGAGCTTCCAATGCATTGGATCTGAAACAAAGATTGTAGCAACAGCGATTTTTAATTTTTATTCCATGGCACCGGCACATAGCAGCAACACGAGTGACTCTGTAATTGTGATTATACTTTCTGAAAAAACGTATGTTTTCAGGTTCAGGAAGCACACCATGGTAGGCTCCTGGCTTCTATTGCTGCGGTTTATTTAAAAAAAAAAAAAGAAATATAAAACCCCACAAGTTTAAATTTCTTTCAATTGCTCCAAGAAAATATTCTGGTTTATAAAAAGGTTTGCTTGTATCTGAGATTCAGAGATTCCAAGTACTGCTACTTGAACATCAGTTCTGTATTTGCACATGTGCAGTGAGGACAAACCTCACGACGGGCAACAGGTTTTATATTCTTATGAAAAGCTGATTGTGGGTCGTGGCCTGGTAGGGAGGGGTGAATCAGTGATCGTACATCATGTACACCATACAATGAACGGTGTGTGTATTTATGTCATTTCATTCTCAACTGATTTAAGGGGGCAGGACGTTGATTTAAGGGGCATTGTCCCTTCTTGCTCCAGCATAGCATCGGCCCTGCCTGGCTGGGCAGTCACATTCAAGGTCTCATCCATATCCAGGCCTACTGAGAGGCATAAAATTTTAAATGCTTTCACAGCCCAAGAAGTAAGCCTAGCCAAGCATGACTATTCTGTTGCCACGCTCCAGAAGACCTGTCATCTGAGAGGTCTTCCACTGCTTCCAGTAGATAATCTGTTTTACTACCATCAATCCCATTCACCAAGATGGAGGAAGCAGGGTACATAGCTAAATTCTCAGGCTCACAATCCAGCAGACCACATCACTAGAGGGGGCTACGCTTACAAGTATTAGCACAGCCCCAAATTCTTACTGAAGACACCTGACCAGTGGCCTACCATGCCAAGCATATTTCCTCAACCAGACCAAGGTGATCTTCAGAAGGGCACCTTAGTGAAGTGAAGACTTCATCTTAGGACCTTGAGCAGCATCTGACTTGGTGAGGGCTCATCCAAGCCACAGTGAGGTCCACACAGTGAGGCTACTGACTACATTGCTGCTGACAGAGCTCACGAGACATCACATCATAAAGCTCCTTGGCAACAATGGAACAAATCTCACTGTCGTGAGCTCTGAGAGACATTCAAAAAGCCCCTGCATGCAGGAGCACTTCACAGAGCAGAAGATTCAGTTCCGATTCAGTCTCCCTGTAGCTCACAACATGGGAGCAGGAGGTAAAATTAGTGAAGACAGCACTAAAGGTCACCAGTCATTCCCTGAGTCAGTACTGAAGGCACTTCTGATCGAGGTACAATCCTGAAATTAAAGCCTCAGGGTTATGTGTCTAGTAAAGTGGCTGACTAAACAATTTTTAAATGAATTTTATAAAGATGTCGGGTGATGTGGCATGCCTGCCTTTGTGGGAAACATTACAAAGCTTACCTACATTTTAAAGGAGAACATTTAAAGCCAAGAATTGAACATCTCATGACCAGTCAGTAGGTTCCAATGTACATTACATCATTTGGAAAGACATCTCTTCATGTTCAGACAAGCTTCATTTCACGAGCCTGTGAGTAACCAGTCTCCACATATTTACATTAACTAATGAAGAACTTTTAAGACAATCAGTCCTGATATGGCCAATGAAACTAAACAGATTTTCCATATAAAATGGAGACAACACGCACTGTCGGGAAATGCACTGCTTAAATGTCATGAGCCAAGGAGTATATAATCTATCAACATTTTGATTAAAATTTGTTTTTGCTAAAAGGTAGATTTAAACTACACAGGGCATGTGGATGTTTGGTTTTTCCGTTTTAATTACATTCTGTGTGGGCCCCGGTCATGCATTCAGCTCTGCCGCGGCCCACCGAGGAGATGTGCGCTTCTAAAGTGCACTTTAGGCTGACCTCACAAAAGTTGGGGTTGCATTTGGTTTAATTTGTATTGTTCGTCTTCCTAATTAAAGACCTGGCATGGGCTCAACCTTGCCATTTGTTAAGGCCGTGGAGGCAGGTCCTTGCTGAATAATTCACAGGGTGAGCTGAGGTTGGCGTACACATGTACACTAACCAGACAGTGTTCTCGGTTATTAAACGTGGCAGGATGAATGCTCGATGCCTGGGAAAATGAGGTGCATCCAGTTACTTCATAAAAAGGATACTTGGCTGGTACCCTGGCAGCAGATATGCAAATACGTCCAGGATGGGGCGCAAAAGGCAAATAAACGCTGCAATGTTATAAGAGGTTACATTCATGCATTTCTCAAGATGACACTGTAAAACTATCATTCATTCTGTCTGGTCACCTCGGTAACAGATGGTCAGAAAGGACTGCCTCTTAAGCACAGATGCTATATTGGATTTTTCATTAGAGCCGTAATTCATGGCTTTTCATTTTCAGTCGCAGCGAAGTATTTCTTACCTTTACCTAATAGTAGTGCTTAAAATATTCAAATAGCAACACAAAGCTGATCAAACAGAGACCAACTGCAGATCACAGAGCACCCCTTTTGTTTTTCGCAATTTTGTAATATTTTTGTGACTAAGTAGCCGTGGTATTTGTGGCTGGGGCAACAGGTGTGTGAGGTTAGATAACAGATTTTTTTTTTTTTTGCCCGTAGGGACAATCAAATAGTGTAAGAAAAATCTTAGCCTGCAAAGTGAAAAATGAAAGACATGGGCAAGTGTGCAGCATGATGAAAAGATGTTTCTGATGCTTGCTGAATTAGGATGAAAGCCCTTATGAGATGGGATGCTAAAGTAATTATTTTCTCCAGTGCATGCTTCAGCAAAAAAAAAAAAAAAAAAAAAAAAAAGCTTCCTGATGTTCCTAACAATGTTTATGTATTTGCCACAGCAAATTATACTTGTATTTAAAGTAGATTATTTATATAATTTTATGGAAGGACATGGTGGTGAAAGGTTGGAGGTTGATGGAGAAAAAGTGCGGCGTGAGCTCAGAACAATGCCGCATTATAGAAAATAAAGCAAACATCATTCAAATTCTCAGACAGTAATAATTACCCATTAGCCACAGGGGTGGCACTGGCCATTAATGTCAGTCAGACACTCGTTGCTCATCCCTGATCTATAATTACGGCAAGTGTTTTTATCTAGCGTGCACAAATATAACTAGTAACCCCTCTCACTGCTCAGATATCAAAGGGCGCAGAGTTCTAAAGGGAGAATAAGGACATGCACTTCACTGACCATCAACTGAACCCTGGCACCCTGCAGGGGAATCAGTCCAAACAATGCGGTTACTGGTCTGCTGATGAGGGTCAGCGTCCGCTTTCTGATTCAATTTCACCGGAGCACCAGATCGCAAAATATCGACAGGCCATATTTTCCTGGGGCTATGTGAGGTGCATGGGGAATGTTCACACAGACCGGTTTGCCCATGTGAATGCTCGAATGAAATTGATGATAACGTGCATGTTTAGCTTGGTGGTGGCTATGGCAGCGATTGTGGAGAGAAATGCATCGTCAAGAGGTTTTTTTTTACCCGTTTAAATCTTACACAGGACAGGGAATAGGCCCTGATTTTCACATCTCTTCTTGCTATGTACTCCGGTTAAATGTAGGTGGCTGCATTAGCAGGTGAAACTGCAGTTACATGTTGTGGTTGTGGCAAAATGTAAAGGCACTTTACAACTCCGAAGTAGAAAACGTTTGGGAAGTTCAAATAAAAACTGCACTAGTGGACAAACTGTCTGTGGTACTCTGGGCCAGGTTTTCCTAGTGTTCCATTCACTAATTTTCCATGATTGTGCTCACCGGTATGTGATCTGTTTGTCACGAAAACGAAACCTGTGTGGGGAAACGATAATCTAGTTGCAGAGAGGCGCAAGGAGGCAGGTGAATTTCCACATTCACAGATGTTGACACTTGTTAAAAAAAAGACAAGACAAGGAACGAGGAGGCAGGACAGGAGAACAGACAAGGAAAGGAATGTTCTTACGTCGGGTCGAGGTGAGTAGAGCCGGGTCTTTGAAACGCAGAAAGGCATTCAAGAACTGAGCAACGTGAGGTGGCCATCTTGTCCTCTGAGCGTCAACACATCTTATTTAAGTACCTGATTATGTCTAATCCGCACGCTATCATTGTCATACCCTCGTTACGTGTTTGTTGTCCATGTTATGTTTATCTGTCATTAATCACGTGTCATGGATTCGTGTGTGTGTTCCATGTACCATGATAGAATGATCTCACCACTTCCTAAAAATACTTTTTTGGAGTTGAATGAATAGGAAACAGAGAAATGGATAGAAAACTGTGGAAAAGAAACAACTACAGGGCCTGTTTTGTTCATACTGAACCTAAGAGCCACAATTTAGTTAGCATTATTTATGAGGAAAGAACCAATTTTTGACAAAACTGTGCCATCTACATGCACCAGATCAATCGCAAAGTAGTTTTACAAACTTCTTTTTGACAATGTAATGCCTTCTTATAATTCCTGCTGATCTCAGGCATTTTTCCAAGACACATAAGATGTGTCGTTAAGTCAGATTAGTAGACATTTCCATAAAGGTGATCATTTCCATAAAGTCACATGGGGCATCTTAATCAGCTTCATGCTGCATTAAGAATGTGATACTTGCTAAAGTTATTACCAGCAAGAGGGCTGAGATCCCTTTTCTTATACTAAATAGACAGTTGAGTATGTAGCGTGTGAGTCTCCTGAATGAAGGCAGGCCTTTCATCATGTATTAAAAAGGCCATGGACTCAATGTTTGTGGTAGTGATGGCTAATAAATGAAAGACAATGCCCTCAGAACAACATTGTCATTGTCATCATTATAAAAATATGCGATTAGCACATGTGCTCTGAACATAAATCATTAATATAAAGTGTTTTAACTGTTGGTTAAAGCCAATGAGACAATGAGAAAATGAGACAAATTAAAATGAACCCAATATACAATGAGCATTTTGAGGCGGAGGTCAGACCTATCAGGATATCAGTTCTTGGACAATGGGTGGCACTACTTGTTGGTATTCATAATGTTTCTGAGTTTCTCAAATGAATTGCCTTTGTCCTCCAGCCAGACGTTGCATAACATTCTCCATAGCGTATCCAGACTCTGTCATGCCTGTCACGTGTACTCAGTGTCATCCTGCTCTCATCTGTAAGGAGTACAGGTGCCAGTGGTGGACCTGCCAATTCTGGATGTTCTCTGGTGAATGTCAATTAGTCTGCACAATGCTGGGTTGTGGGCTGTGCAACCTGAATGGGCTGCAGGTACCGCATCAGGCTTCCAGTTGACCAGAACTGGTCATGAAGGGTAAGGAGAGAACCCCATTTGAAGATCCATTCCCTTCTTGGGGATTGCCGTGCTATTTCCAGTGCACATGGTGTCACTTTTGTTTGCTATATTAAGAGCTCTATTCTCAACTTAAATAATCAATTCAAAATATAACATAAAATGGAAACCACAGTGATGTGACGAGAGAGTTAAATAATCAGCTAATGATTCTTCAAATTACATTATTCAGCCTGTCATAAATAAAAAACAAATGGCTCTGATGCTCATACTACATATGATGTAAGTTCTTTCTTTAATTAAACCAGAACCTAGGTCAAATTTGTTCTCAAAGAGTGACTGAGTTAATGTAACTGCATAAATGTTTTAGCCAACATGACTGACTCGGCAACCTGAAGTGTATTCAGTTTTCCATATATTTCCAGAACACCATGCACTGGTCCAGCCCATTTCTGAGTAAATTCCAAAAAGGTCTGTGTTACCAGAGAATGGTAGCTAGGTCTGCTTAATGTGGCACTCACCTTATACGTCCACAGCATGCAAATGTTCTAGCACATCAAGACGGATTTAACGCTCCGCAGACTTGTTCGCAGTCAGTCGCTGAATTGAAAAACCATTCACAAGAGCCGGGTGTCACTGAAAGTAGAAAACCATCCCGGAATGGAGGAAACACATGCTGCAGGTTCAAGAGAAGGAACAGTTGTCTTGCCCCATGACGGATATGGCACAAAGGAAACTTTTGGGCAGCAGAGGCCGGCGTAATCCTTTCCATTTGTGATGTCCCGAGGTTTTGCCAGTTCCTTCCGTTTGTGGTCCTTACTCTTATTTTATTTTAGTGTTGTCATGGTAACAATTAAATGAGATGATGGGATTACAATATTTTGTGGTTTCTCTACTTTATGTGTCAAGTGTGATAGATCTTTCCCAAGTCGTCTGAAAATTACAGCTCAGGAGTGCAGTGATGAGCAGTCACATGAAAGATCCGAAGAAGGATTATTCACACGGGAAGGCAAGCTGCAGAAACACTGAGATTAAAACACTCTGTTCACCTTGGCTTGAGCCCAGCAAATTACACATTTACAGACCGCTGACAAATTATACTGATAAGAACAGATACTACACACGATAGTTAACACTGACTAAGTGTGCTGAGCACCATGAACTTCAGGAGCCCCAGGCACAGATTCTCCAGGAACTGGAGGGATTGATCCCATTCCCCTGAAAGGAATTTGTCAAACATTTTCCCACCTCACAGGAACAAAAAAGGTAAATGTACTTTAACTGAAATTGTAATTTTCCTATCGCTTTCCTCATAACTCTCTTTGCTGTGAGAAATGATCACAAACTGTATATAAAAACAAGACATGACTTGTACCCTCTGTACCCCAAAATATTTTAAGGCTACAATGCCTACATTGAGAATTGATCCCAGTCATGGTGATCAGTTACCACATATACAACATATAAAACAACACCAGGTCAAGTAACACCTCTCTGTGCCAACCTTGGAATCCAAAAGAAACAAAATCTCCATATAATCCTTGACTGTAGACCCCCTGCTGAAATGTGGCCATTGCATCAGACCTCAGGCATTCACACTGGCACATTATATATCGTCTAGCCTGGCCAGCATTTTTTGGTCAATGACTGCTTCTGTGTTGTTTTTTTGTTGAATTAGAACTTCTTTATGTCATTTGCCAGTAGAAAGATTTGATCAAGAGCTTTAATTTGACATGTATGTTTCAGCCCCCAAATGTCCATATGATTTTCACTCCTCAATATATACTTTGCTTACATGCTTTAAATGTCCACATTTTTTTAGATATATTGTGTACACTGAGGAATGTATTGCAGATTTCCACTTGCACAGCTCCTGGAATGACCATCCTTATCAACCACGATTTCCTGTCCACCCCTCGTGTCTGTGCTTGTATTTGTCATCATTACTGTATGTACACAGCTCCTCCTTTTGTGTTACTGCTTTTAAGGTTATGTATGCATTTCGTAAAGATACTTTATAGAGAATATGAGCTCGTTGGGTTTAAAAGAACAACAATTATTGCCATATCAGTTAATATGAAGCACAATTCTTTTTACTGTCTACAGAAAGTTGAAAGATTGTTATAATTCATGATCTTCAAGATATTTGTTTAGTGGTGAACTGAACATGACATAGCTGATATCTGAATCTCAAAAACACATACTTATGATTCAGTCTAATTATGGGGAACCATCACATCACATCACTGGTATAGCCCTGTTAACCCAGGCCTCTTTATGTTGGCGTCTATGATTTGACCCAATTCACAAACTTATTACCAAAGACCCAGAATGGTAAATTGAGCATCAAGCTCCCATTTTCACTCCTATTTACAGAATACAGTAATTTACCACTACAAGGGTCCCAACTGAAATGAACTGCTTTTGTAATTTCACAGATGGTCAAAATTGTAGATAGGACCTTGCATTATTAAACAATTCAAATCACACGACCGCTTTTTTTTCCACAAGAATTGAGCAATGCAAAAACGCTGTGACCCATATTCCTAGAACCATTTTCTGGGAATAAAGCATCCCTTAAACCTGGTGTCTGCAAAAATGTCTGCAAGCATTTGGATTGAAACATGCAGCTACTGGACATTTTTAAATGGCTCCTGTGGTGGCCTAGTGGGTAAGGAAGCGGACCTGTAATCTGAAGGTTGCCGGTTTGAATCCTAAACATGGTGCCACTGAGCAAGGTACCGTCCCCACACACTGCTCCCCCGCCTTTCACGGCTGCCCACTGCTCACTAAGGTGATGGGTTACATGCGTCGTGTGCACCGTGTGCTGTCCCTGCTGTGTATCACAATGACAATCACTTCACTTACCACACGGTCTTCTCCACAGAGTGTGGACACTGATCAATTGTGTTTGTTGTGTTTAATTTTAAAGCCCTACATATTTCTAAATGAATTGCACAATTGAACACCTTAATTTTGACTGCCCTTAAACAAATGACTGAATGACAAACAGTTTCTAAACACTACTTTCCAACACACTGATTGTCTTTTCTTTTATTCATGTCAATTATTTATTCTTACCAGCATTATGCAATAATTAGTTTTGTTAATTTACATTATTTAGACTTTTAGCGATATGAAAAGCCTGTAACATTATATGGTTCATCCTCATCTCCCCCCACTTCTGGACACTAAAATCACTTGTTTACATTCATGACATTTAGTCGATCACTTTTCACATTAAAAACACAGCAAAGTGGTCCAAGATAAGATTATTTCTGTTTATTTAGGCAAGATAAGCAATGCGGGTGGCAAAAGATAATTTAAACAGACACAGGCAATTAGGAGCAACCAATTTGTAATATTGAGCGCAGTGTCTTCCTTAACATCAAGTTGATCGATAGGGACACCATCACAGGCCTCTTCTCTTAGTGTGACTCTGCTGCTGCTCTGGCTTCCATCGACAGCCACTCTGTTCCTGGGGAGTCAGGGGCCATTCACAGCCGCAGCTGCCCCCAGCATCTTCCCCGGGTTGGAGGGCGGAGACCTCTTCCTTAACCTGCAGGCAGAGACCAAGGCTGAAGGCAGAGGACCAAACTTCAGGATGTTTATGATCTTGGCTGACACCATCCCTGGAAGGTCCAGAAATGGGGTCATGCACTTGTGACATTTGAAGTATTTTCCCACAGCTGGGGAAGGAGAGGGACTTCTGACTACACAGTAGAATCTTTCCGTCTGTCATCCAAAGCAGAATTGCCATCTCCATGGATATATGGTCTAAATCTGTTTCACTCTGCCCCCCCTTTCTCATATTCTCTCTCATCCTCCACCACTTCTCTCCTTTCTAGCCTGGAGGCACAGTCATCTGCGCCTGTCACTTCTTGGCCCTGCACGCCATCCACATTTCACTCTAACAAGTGGGCTCCTGTGTGGCCCACCAGGGAATTTACCTTCCAAGGCTGAGAAAGAAATGTACCAACACAAACAGCACTTGTCCTGTGCATTTATGGGATTGTTAGGAGCCAAATAATTGTTTTAAAGATTTCACCACAGATTACGGCCTCCATTCATCATCAGAGTTTAGAAGAGGACCTAGTAAATTCAAAACAAACCTGGATGTATGAGATATACGGTTATGAATCAGAAGGCTCTGGGCCAGATCTTTAAATCCTGTTTAGAGGATAATCCCATGCTAACCCGTGATACAGAAACCCTTTAATCTGATGGCAAAACAAGGTTTTTGCATGTTATGGCACTGAACCAAAAATAAGGACATTTGCTGCACTGCAGTATCTACTGAAGATGTAGCAGTATGCACAAATATTATTATGCTGTAAACTTTTTGGCTTTATACTAAAATGTGTGTTTTGCCATTCTTTCGGCCCCTGAAAGAATAGGGAAGTCGATAAAGACCTTGGGAGTTTAGCAGAGAAGATAACCACAAATACTTTGACCTTGAAAGGAGGTCCAGTTGCTGTTCATTGTTGAGATTAGTGCATGTTCTTTTATTTTAATATCCATATTAATGTACATGTGTATTTTTATCAATATATTTGATTTCAAAATAATGCGTTATTGGTAATATCCAAGTATGAGTTTGACAACTGCAATAGGAATATTTGTAATAATAAAATGAAATGTTTCATTGTATTTGTGAAAAAATAAACAGCATTCATGAACATGATCCTTGTTTTGGTCTTTTGATGGAAGTGTTGTGGAGTTCATTTTGGGCACTTTGTGGAAATGTTGTATTTTTGTAATGGCCTTTCCGAAATACAAATGAACATTGAAACATAACGCCCTATACCAGGACTGGAGCCAGCTTTTAAATCTGCTCGCCATAATCATGATCTATGTTCTTTCCTCCAGACAGCTTTATCCAGATGAATAGATCCAAATGAGATGGCTTGAAAGCAACTTTCAATATGGTGCCTCGGAGTGTTTAAGGAATGTGGTCGGCGGTTCACACTCGAAGAGTTGGTCCTCATCCACCGAGAGCATTTCCATCACTCTCGGCTACTGACATGTGGGCTCAGCTCAGTCTTGGCTTTTGGCTCATTGATTAGAGAAGTGTATATACAAGGTTGGGATGGGGAGCCTGGAACCAAACAAGGCTCACTGCAGTGCAGAAGCATCACTTTATTAGTCACTTATGCTTGAAATCCAATACGGCTGCAGACCTGCTTCAGAGGACTGGGCCCAGGTCCATCTGCAAATGGGTAATTATAAGTGCCATTTACGACACAGACTTAAGGGATCATACAGACTTGTACTTTCTGACAGGACTTCAAGACTGGGGATTTACTAGATGGATGGGACAATAAATAGCCTCTTCCCAAAGCATCATGAGTTTTGCAGATGCTAAATCCTGATGTCTTAGTTGAGAGAGTCTGCTTTCGGGCATTTCACTAATTCTTTTTGACAAATGAGTATCTTTCTGTTTACATATAATTTACTGGATAGAAGTAATCAACATTAAATACAAATCTGATCTGATGAGGCTGATATTAAAATGGTCTCTGGATAAACAAGTCTCCAACGTTGTGCAAAAGAATTCCCATAAATCCACTAATATTTGGTAGCAGAGAGGCATGCTGGGTAGGCTACCCATGAGCCAACGCAGAGGGACTCTACAGTTTCACAGTTGCAACCCCATCTTAGCCTGGCTGGCTTCACCAAGCATTCAGTTGTGCAAATGGAAAATATGCAGGCGGAACTTTGGGGGTGATGACCTGGACGAGGGTTTCATTTGAGCAACTAAAAAATAGAATTTAATGGAGATGAGGAGGGAGCCTGGTAGAAGGTACTGAGCCCTCAAAGCTTCTTCAGTCTTCTTCACGAGTTGTATGATGATCTTAAGGAAAATAAGGAAGCAGTGAAGAATGGTGGATCACACATACCATGACCCTATTATGTATAAAGCCATAAACAACTTTAGGATGTTAGGATGTGCTGGAATGGGCCACCAGTTTTTGAGGCAATCCAGCGTAAAGGCAGTAAAATAATTCTGCGGACAGCCTGCATTTTTAAAACACACACTTTCTCTCTCACTCACATACACACAGGCAAATACAGTCTGCACAAGGTGCAGAGGAAGATGAAAGGGCTTAAGATGCATCTGCTCTCTCCATGAGTCATCGGCGTCGATAAAATGTTTGTCAGAGAGGAGCAGGATGAGACGGAGGGAGGGAAGCGTCCATGAACGTTTAGCTCCCACCAAAAGAAACAGCTTGGTGAGTCGTGTTAGGAAACATCATTCACATCATTATGATAACTAGAAGGTTAATCTGACAAATAAGCCCTTCGGTGGTGAGTAGGAAGACCCCGTTGCTGCTACCACAACAGGGACAGGAGTGACGTTTTTACTGTCAGCACACACATAGGCCATTGCAGTAAGAACGAAACATGGATTTTAAATGATGAAAGCGCTTGAGTGCAGCCTGCGACTCAGGATGATAAGCACTTGACACTTTGTCCTGCTTAAACAGTTGAGACATACAATTCATGCTCTGGTCAGTTTGCATGACCCTGGATAACCCAAATGTGGAGAAAAATTGAAGTGGAGCCCTCAAAATCGTTTTGCTGAATGAAACAGGACTGCTTCTGGGCAGCGAGTTGCAACGCACATCAAACTCAACAAAAAACATTGACCAAATCTGGTTTGAGACAATGGCCCAACACAGTCCAGTATTATACGCTCTCCGGTCACCAGAATCCTGTTTGGGTTTACCACCTGACAAACACAACAGGAATGACAGTGCTTCACAACATCACCTTTTAACCCCGGCCAAAAGAAATACTGCAATATACGATGGTATGTTTATGTGATACACAACTGACCGGCAAAATTACGATCGTTGAGCCACCTAAAGTGTTGGTGATACACCTCAGACACTAACTCATAAGCGTGAAAAATAGCGGATTTCACTGTGGTATAATTGGAACCCTGTTCCATCGTGGGAGACGAATACACGTCATGGACCTTTCCGGTCAAGACACACTGCAAAAGCAGCGTCCATTCTTACTCTGGCCATTTGAACGTAAGGGCAACGCTCAGGGCAAGAAGTATTTCTCAACTTCGCGTTCATCAAAGGGGGAAACTATTTTGCCCCACATCGAGTGGTTGTTCCCTCGGAGAAGCAGGGGTTGTAAAACATGGCGGAGCAAGGCTTTCACTCACCGCAGCAGGTGTAGCATGACCCGAACCACCAGTGCGGCCATATATGCAGCAGTCCGCACTCGCGCTGTCCCATTCTCACTGCATGCCTTCCTGATGGCATTCTAATTTCCGAAGTTGTAACTGTTTACCTGTCTGTGCGTCATCTCTCTGTCAGGTGTATGTCTAAGGATGGTGTGATGGTGGAGGACATTCTCCTCATGGTGGGAGAGTTGGTCGGTTATGACAACATTTCCTCTGCGTCTCGCATGAATAACGCCATTGTGGTGTTTTTGAAAGAGTCCCAGTTGGTTGACAGGATGGTAAAAAATGACATGGTGATAAATGAAATGTTTGTTCAAGTGCCTCCACTGTTTCCCCTCCACGAGAGTAACTATTTTAAATATACTGCCATTGGTTTCTGATTATGCACTGGAACGCAAGCTGCTGCATTTTGGCAAGATGGCACTTTCTTTTAAAATGGTTTCGCTTAGCTGTGAAAACCCCTTGTTAAAATGAGTTTCAGGAAACATGTTTATATATTCTTGGAGTGCTGATGGCACACTGGACATTTCCTTCAGAGTGAAACATGATGGCTAAACGTATATGGTTCATGCAACCACAGGGTGTTTGTGGTGTTTTGAGTGCAGCGACGTTGGACATAAATGGGTGCCTGGAGGCTTGGAATTGGGCAGGGATGGTTTTTTTGGGAAAGCACATAATGCCATGGATCTGGGTCTTCCCATCTTACAGACAGCCACTTGATCCCCTGTGAATTTTGATACAGGGTTGATGGGGATCACTATTTGTCCATGATTGGGCATCTGCTTGTTTGTCCTGCTCCTTCCTGATCAGTGATGAACTCAAATGCAGCTGATGGTGATGGTTCTGTGTCCTTTACGATCATCAGATGTCTGAAATCACACTTGCAGGGAAACCTGCCTTCCTGACAGAGATCAAACACAGCAGCCTACAGAGACTATTTGATCAAAGGCTTTAAGCAGTTGATGAGGCTCATTGTCTGCAAATTTGCATCAACTTATTGAGCCTAATCAACAACAGTGGTCAGAATTAATAAAATAATTTTCCACCATGCAAATTTGTGTTGACTGACAGGTTGATTGCACCAGGGGCAAGATAGTTTGAACTCTTTTTGGTTCACAAAATTCCTGCATATCTGCTATAGGATCACGTTACCAAAGTTACAGAAAACCCCAAAATAAAAAAAGGAGAAAGGAATAGAGGAAGAGAGAGAACCAAGTTGCAGAGCAGCCACTTGGCCCTTGAGAAAATAAGGATAGCAAGCAATACACAAAAATGGTTAAGGAAAACGAAGAGACAAGAGCCCACAAGAGAAAATTATTTTATACATTGGACTTCCCAAAAAGTTCCCACTGACAAATCAGGATCTTTCCTTTAAGGCCTCTGGATTGTTTCCTTCTCTTCATGAGACCTCAAGCAAATGGCTGGCTCTTCACGCCTCTTGCCTGGTGGAGGCCGCTTGACAGAGACACAGGCTGGGACCTCTGTGCAAGACAAAAGCACAAAATGCCATGGACCTGGACCTGTATAAAGCTGCCCTGTTCGTGTCTGTTTGCTGTTGGGTCATTGTTACTTGATGCCTCCCCTGCCCTGTTCACCATGTATTAAACCCCTGTTTTGTGACATCGTTCCTCGCCATGTCTAGTTATCGTTCCAGATCTACTGCCTCGCCATGTCAAACCAGCATGACAGAATGACCCGAACGGATTTGAACGCAGTCGACGCCACCCCACTGAGATCCAAGGAGCTGCGACTTGCCGGGAGGATGCTGCCAGCCCCCTTGTCTCTGGCCAGTGTTGACTTCATGTTCTGCAGGGTCCCAATGCGGCCGATGGGTTTTCTGGATGGTTGAGGATGTAACCCCATAGTCCCATGTTTGGTGGTGTTCAAGGAGAGAAGCGGCGTTTCAGCGGGGTGTGCCAGAGACCGACTGGAACTGTGGGTGCCTATGGACGGCAGACAGGGTGCTGGTCCCATATAGGCCTGAAGCCGTTGGCACAGGACCACCGCCATTCCTCCATCTTGAATACCTTATCAGTCATTAGCCATACACTCCATGTATGGACTTCCTTCCCCTCTTCGTGGACTGCTTTGGGTGGCACTCCCGGTTTCGTGCCTAGGAGGGAGGGTACTGTCAGGATCCGGCCTGGAAGGGGCAACTCCGGGTCTGGGATTCGGACTGGAGTTTCATATTCGTCCTGTGCTATTATGTTTCCTGATTGTTTTCACCAGTGTCTGATTGTATAAAGCTGCCCTGTTTGTGTCTGTTCGCTTTTGGGTCATTGTTACTTGATGTCTTCCCTGTCTTGTTCAGCATGTATTAAAACCCTTTTTTGTGATGTGCATATGTGTCCTCGTTCCTCGGCATGTCCAGCCATTGTTCCAGATTTTCTGCCTCGCCATGTCAAACCAGTGTTACAGGATTTTTTAATAAATGAAAAGTTCCCCAACTGAACTATTGGTAAAATCAAAGTAATTTGCACACAATTTAATAATAATAGCAAACTTTATTTACAAACTTTATTTTCAACCAACTCAAAGTGCATAAAAGTTTAAATTAAATTAATTAAGTAGAGTTATGTACTGTATTTTTTGCCCATTTTTAAAACAGTCCATAAACTGTGGCGCTCTCAGGGTGTCAGAAAGGAAATTCCACAGGCAAGGAGCAGCAGCACAGAAAGCCCGATTACCAATAGTTCAAAGTTTTGTCCTTGGTGGTTGGATGTGTAAAAAAAGCACTGTATTTAATCTGATGTTACCTGGACATAAAGAGGCATGGCACAATAGAGGTTACAAAGAATGAACAGTTTCTAATTTATTTACACAGGGTCATGTCTGCAGAGCCACCCCGACTGCCCACCAACTCACGTCGTTGTCTGTGTCCTCCCACAGGAGGTCCCGTGGGTCGTCCAGCCTGCTTACACCCTTGAGCCAGGGTGCGATCAGCTCCCGCGGAACCCCCCGATCCCATGGGCAACCATCCAGACATTCTAGAAACAATTATTTAATTACAATACAAGTCAAAATGACGAGGGCCAAAAACAGGAGAAAATAAAGGGGAAACGAAGACAAACCCCCAGGCGTATGGCTATTGCTAGAACTGAAAATCCCAAAATAAAAGGACAGTGGTGGCGTAGCGGCTAATGAAATGGGCCCGTACTCCCACATCACCAATGACTGAGTGCTGACTGGCTGACAGTGACTTGTATTTATGAATGAAATGATTTGCTTCCATTCATGTTCAGAAAATGCTCTGATGCTCATGTGACAGGACATTACAGGATGGTTTGTATCCATAGCACACCTCAAACAGGCTGAGCTGGAACATGAAAGTTATTGGAAAGCTCATCCCAAATGAGGTAGTGGTGCCAGGACCACTTATTGAGAGAGCTAAAACATCAAAGTAAACACTGTTGGTTGGCCCTCTTAGCCTTCCAACCCAATGAGGAAGCAGAAGGCTTTCCAGAATGCAGAGGTGAATTGGACAATGTGATAGGACACGACATACTGGGGGAACCTATGGAGGCGGACAAAGTGTTTCAGCAGCAGGTCTGCTGAAGGAAGACCAGACCAGGTAACAAAACGGACTGCCTTGGGAAACAGTTCACGATGGTGTAAGGTTCCCGGCAGGACCAGGCCTGTCCCAGCAGGGGACATCCTGACACCTCAGAAAAACCACGAGAACCAGGAAACGTAATCGATCCCACAGACTATTCTCTACCAAATGGTCACAAGATCAAAGATTGACCCCCACGGACAATTATTACCAAATGGTCACGAGAACGGGTGGATGAGATCTCTCCCACAGATTCATCATCCTGAGGATGGCGGGAAAGCCCCTCTCACCTCTGGGGGAAGCAGAAAGGTTCCTTGAGTGTTTAACTTGAGTACAATATATATATGGAGGTATCATGACAATACATGCGTGTTTAGATTGATTTTCATTGGCTCAATGTCCCCTGTCACATAAATTAAACAGATATAAGATACAACAAATATGTTATTACTAAAACCAAATCATAAACAACATCAAAGATTTCCAACACTTGAGGGGGTCGTATAGTGACCCCCCCAAAGTGACCCAGATCGAGGATACAAAAGGGAAGGTGACATGCCGTTCTAGGGGTTACTGCATTCAGGTTCTCCCACACATGCGATGGTTTTAAGAGCTCTGCTACCTGTTCTTTAATCCAGCGCTGTGTGTAACATCTGTTGGGTATGTTGGATTGATTTTCATTCTATCATTCTATTTTGTTTTGGACAATTAAGGAACTGCATTTACTATATCTGTAGAACTGTGAAGATTATGTATCATAATAAATGTAACTATTGATATCCTTAATCTCCAGTCTTGTTATAGAATATTCTGTCAACTAAAGTTGTTGGTCATAGGGGGAACTTTCTGATCGTATGACAACACGCCAGATTTATGTATGTTTAAAGAACTTCTTGATCCTATAGCACGTAAGTAGGTATTTTATGTGAACCGTAGAGAGTTCCTTTTCTCCTACCCCTGGTGTGATCAGCCTGTCAGTCGGTGCAAATCCGCATGGTAGAAAGTTATTTTATTAATTATACTTGATCTATTAACTGGCCACTGTTTTGCTGATCAAGATTCGTTAAGTCAATGCAAATTTGCAGAGTCTTTAGTTCTCCCTGACTTTATAAATTATTCAGTCCCTATTGTCCTCTTCATTCCAACTACCCATCTAAAGTGAATAGTCTTGGTAGTTATATTGGAGTCAGATTATACAGATCTAAGACTATTTATCCGGTTGATAAATAAATTAGTTTTGTAGATTCGTTATTTTATTTTGCGTCAAAAAACGTCATACACGTTAAACCCTTCACCGTCGTATCAGGTTCCGTTATTGGGCAGATAGGCGGGTTTTACAGTTGGTGATCCCGACGTGATCTTGCTGCCTCGCAAGAACGTGACGTGTTTTTGACACATCCAACACCTGGAACTACGAAGCAGAGTGACCAGTTTCCGGACTGACTGTAAACATCGCGAGACATGAGGTTTGAAATCCTTCTCTGCCTACTGCAATTCTGGTGAGTACGTCGTTTTTATTTATCAGCGTTTAAGTGAAAGAAAAATACACCACATATATACACATTTATAGAACGGGTCGACATACCCAGTGACAGACCAGAGACCGTAGAAATCTGGTAGTAATTAAACCTTTAGACACCAAAACATGACTAGCCAGACACAGCATTACACGGACCCAACTGCAGAGGTGATGAACGCGCTTGGCCAATATTTAAAGACCACCCTACTACTGCTTAACAAAAAGGGCCTAGATGTTAATGCCAGTAATGACCAGCTTCTAGACTGGTATGAAGCATGCGGACGTACATTATTATCAAAACGTAAATTCCGTAAAATCCCCGCCGCCCTTGTTTATTTAATTCATTTGAATGACATAAGAACTCAGGCCGAACGCGATCGAACTGTTGCCCGTTTTAGAGAAATAGGAGAAAGCCGCGACCAGGAGCTGACGAGCCTTAAAGCTCAGGTAAATGCGATCGCTTACGATAAACAAAGGTGGGCGCGGGACATGGAAGAAACACAGAGACACATAGCCGCGCTCCAGGTTAAACTGGAACGCGCTCAGGAATACTCGACCGCTCTAGAAGACTGTTGTAGTAACGTGGGAATCCCTATTGCTGCTATTCGACAGGCCAACTCCGATGCACCTGAGTCATATGACTCTAGTGAGGACGAAGAATGTTTCATGGCAAATAACGAGTCCGAGGAGTTATTGCCTTTAGAGGAGGCTCGCAGTCGACCTCCCACAGTAACACGTTCCTTAACAACACGTTGCACAAATGTGCATAAACCATCCAAAAATGAATCATACTGTCCAAACCGACCGACCAAATCTAAACACAGCCCTGTGATAACCCGATCAAAGTCAAGTTCAGCACAACACAAACCAGCAAATGTTGCAGTATTAAAAACCATGACAAATGCTGAAGATGCTGTAACTACCGTAAGCCGCCCTTTAACTTGCGATGAAGCAGCTAGACACAAAGAAGCTGTGGGGATGATGCCTAGAAGGGGACCATTCCAACCATATTGGGACAACTTAATGCTGCAAGCCAGCGTCTATAAATTGGAATTAAGAGACGTGTGGCAAGTAATTCTACTCACTATCCCTTCTGAGATAAGACCTAAAATGTCTGAAGGACTAAGATCAGGATCCATTCTCGTTAAGGAGGATGATGAAACAGATACAGCTGTATATGAACGCTTACGGAAAGCGGTGCTGGAAGTAAGAGGTCCAACACCTACATCATGGGACAAAATTCTCGAAGTTAAGCAAACATCCAATGAATCATTCGAGACATACGCTGAACGCATGTGGGTCTCATTTCAGGAATACTCTGGCCATGAACAAGTAGACCGCGATAATGAAACACTGCTGCAATTTTTAAAAAATAATGCCGGACCTCACGTTCAACAAGCTCTTGACCACGGCGTCAACCCACCACAGAACACATACTGGTCTCTGATTGAATGGGCATCTAAAATAGAATGCAGAGCAAGAAATAAGTCTCAGACCATCGCTGCAACACAGTGGGTAGCAGAAGGTCAGGGGTCACGGGACCCCGCATGTGTCCACTGTCAACAGAATACACACCCGTCCCATAAGTGCTGGAAGCTTAGAAACAGACGCATTAACTCCCGGCGTCCCAACTCAGGCCATAATGACGGTTGGATATTAAAACAAATACAGCGGTTATTTGACGAAAGACATAACGTTGCAGAAGAACGCAGAACACGTGATGACCTCTTACAGCACGTAGCAGCCCTAACCCGCCCCCATACCACATCCCAATAGGGATGCGCGGCCTCCACAACGACCGGGAACATTATATCCAGCGGAAACCGTATCAAAATACGAGCAAGTCTTGGAGGCCGACTAGTCGATGTACTCGTTGATACTGGTGCTGCATGCTCCTGCACTAACATCAAGTTACCCCTCACTGATCAAACAATCCAAATTAAGGGAATAGGAGACACACTCATGACTGCAACCCAAACAGAGCTAGTAACACTCGACCTTGGCATAGCTGTGGTAAACACACGGTTTTGGTATTTACCAGACAACAGTGAGGGAACTGTGTTGGGTATGGACATTATGCAAAAACATGGTTTTGTGATTCGATGTTTAGAAAAACAGATTGAAATAAAATTGAATAAAACTGCGAAACCTCGGCTAGCACAAACCACTGAGTGCGTCATGTCCATGTCCATCACAGATCCTTGCCAGGGTATATATGAGAAACACAGCAACATATGGGCCACTCATGAGCATGATTGCGGAAATGTGAATTTTGAGGTAGCCATTAAGGGCAACCCACCTCCACCCCAGAAACAGTACCGCATTAAACCGGAAGCGGAAGCTGCAGTGCACGAAATTGTACAAGAACTTGAGGTGAGAGGAATCATTCGTCGATGCAGTTCTACCACTAATTCTCCGTGTCTACCCGTACCGAAACCAAATGGGAAGTGGCGACTATGCATTGACTACCAACGGCTAAATAAAGTATTACCCAAGGTGACACCAATCGTAGCGAACCCATCCACACTCCTTTCCCAAATACCTGCTGAAGCATGTTGGTTCACGGTACTAGACATTAAAAATGGATTTTGGTCACTCCGGGTTAAACCGGAGGACCAGTGGAAATTGGCCTTCACGGTAAAACATATCCAATACACTTGGACGCGCATGCCCCAGGGTCTCCACAACAGCCCTGCGATCTTTCACCGAGCTGTGGCCGATGTCCTCAAACCCTTCTTGGATACAGGCAATGTGATCCACTACGTGGATGACATTTTAATTGCCACAGGGGGGTCCATTGATGAGCATCTGCAACAACTCGACTGCGTAATTCAGACATTAGGAGATGCTGGATTTAAACTAAACAAAGATAAGGCACAAATCGCACAAAAAAAGGTTCAATATCTCGGATACACTTTAACACAAAATCACCGCTCATTAACTGAGAATAGGCGAAAATGCATTGCTGAACTGCCTCGTCCACACACATTGAATGCACTTCAGAAAGTTCTGGGCACCGCCAACTATTTACGAGAATTCATCCCTAATTTTGCAGGAACAGCCAGGTCTCTATACACCTTACTCAAAGGAAACAAAAAACCAAATGATGTTTTAAACTGGACAGAGGAACACGAACAAGCCTTTACCGATTTAAAACAACGTTTATGCTCAGCCCCAGCGTTAAAGCTGCCCGACCCGTCAAAGTCATTCCACATACAGGCCGATATACATGACAATGTTGTTTGTGGTGTTTTAGCTCAGGAGCACGGAGGTTCATTACTGCCAGTAGCATACTACAGTAGGAAAAAGTCCCCAGTCGAACAAGGATTTGATTCGTGTACACAGCATGTTTTGGCAATGCATTGGATGCTAGCAATCACAGAACCTATTGTAGGATTCCAACCGATTGTCTTTCACACATTGCACACACCTGTACAGATGCTGCTACAAGGTCGAATTAAAGGCGTATCCTCACAGAGGATGGCACGATGGCTGGCAGACATTCAATCACGTGACATCACAACGACACATCAGCGCATACTACCACATTTACTTGGGGACATTGAGGGTCAGCCGCACACATGTGAGCTGGATCCGGAAATAGAAAGTCCGGTACGAGACCGCGAACTTTCAAACCAGACACGAGTATACATTGACGGCTCCCGTTTTGGGGAAGATGGAAAATTTTACACTGGCTGTGCGATCTGGACCCCTCAATGCCCCAACATAAACACGACCCAGAAATCATTATTCAAATTGCCACCCAACATGTCCGCACAGGAGGCAGAGCTCATAGCTCTACTTGAAGCACTGAAAGCACACCCTGAGCCATTATGCATATACACCGACAGTCGATACGCTTTTGGTACAGTACATGATTACATGACCCAATGGCAGCTCCGCAACTTCCTCACCTCTGCAGGCACTCCAATCAAACATGCCCAAACTATACAAATGATTTGGAAATTAATTAATACCCGTGCACATTCCATATCTGTCATCAAAGTACGTGCACACATAACAAAAAACCCTGACATACATGAACAAAACAACAATATTGCCGACAAACTAGCCAAAACTGCAGCAAAGACTGGCGATGAGTGGCACAGAGACATGACAGACGCTCCTGCTGTAAGCGTGATCCAGGTTCAACCCATTGATTTAAAACAATATCAGAAAGATCTATGGACTTCCGATGGAGAACTTATGTCACACTTACAGCAGGACCAACTAGTCGCCATCCAGGATGGAATCATCCTTAGAGAACAAAAATATGTTGTTCCTGAGGCCCTTCAAAAACCCATTATCAAGATGTACCATGAATATGCCCACACATCTGCAGAAAAAACGGTACAACTTATTAATAGGTATTTTTGGTGGACACAGATGACATCCGATGTCATGAGCTGGTGTGATTCATGTCTGGTGTGTGCAGCAGTAAATCAAGGAAAAACAGGTCGCACTAACCTCCGTAGACCTGCCCAACCAAAGGGACCCTGGGAATCTCTCCAAGTAGACTTCATTGGTCCGCTCCCAAGTGCCAAGGGGGGATACCGATATTGTCTCATAATCATCGATAAATTCTCAAAGTGGGTTGAAGCAATTCCTACTCGCAATAATTCAGCAAATACTGTGGCACGAGTGTTTGCGAACCAAATCATCCCACTCTGGGGAACACCTATTCAAATTGAATCTGACCAAGGAACCCATTTCACTGGACAGGTAATGAAAGACCTATGCAAGATGTTATGCATAAAACAGAAATTTCATATACCATACCGACCACAAAGCTCTGGGATGGTGGAACGAGTAAATCGCACCATCAAGGAAAGCATAACAAAACAAATCATACAGAAAAATAACAAGTGGACCGATGCACTGCCCACAGTTTTAAGCGTACTACGGGCATCACCATCTAAAGCCACTGGCATCAGCCCATTTGAACTGATGACAGGCCGAGTCATGAAACTTCCCATTGACCCAACAATCTCCCCAACAGAACTGGCACATCTTGTGGTCTCAAAACAACAGACTGTTTTGCTCCAGTTGCAGGAACGTTTAAAAGTGCTACATTCTCATGCAACATTGAAACAACAACAATCTGATCTGACCAATGATGCTCAGTTTAATCCTACCTCTGAAGTCACATTTGCAGAAGGGGATTTAATCATGGTACGCGTTTTTGTAAAACAAAACGTTTTTGCTCCTAGGTGGCATGGTCCTTACGAGATTAAAGCTGTGTGTAACAGCTGTGTGGCCATCAGTATCCGAAGGAAGTTAAAGTGGTACCATATGACCCAGTGCAAACGATTCAGAGGGCAAACGGGAACATAATCCTTTCTATCTCCTCTTCAGGAAAACCACTGCCATCCCATGGACCCCGGATACGCGGAAGGTTTCTGAATCCACATGCATCAAGCTAGGACAGCGAGTCCAGCTCATACACAACTTAGACTGTGGGAGATGGGTATGGAAACTTTTTAAGGGGTCAGACACACCTCACATCACAATTTTACCTAGGGTATCAGTTTCATGGCCCCCCGGTGTAGCACCGGAACCAAATTGCACACGCAAAATATGTTGTAAGACAGGATCCACCCATCTCCCGACATCCAGAATAATAGGACACACACTTAATAATCCCACACAATTTCGAAATACAACTGCCTGGTATAGGCTTAAGGCAATAGCAGACTCAAATATCGGTAGTATGCACATAATGCACCACCAAGATAATAATGGACGAGATCCAAAAAAATGCTATAACATCAAGGATCTTGAACCTGCATCGTATCGATGCAGACACACAGAACCACACAACCACACACACATAGGGTATACAGAACTGCTATTTAACTTAACTTCCCCTACAACTGAAGACAATAGACCGAGAGCTTTTGTTTGGACCAGTCGGAGAGAAGGAACCTACTGTGTAGGAAAATGCAAATCCAACCTCAATACATTTACTAACCCTCAAAATTGCTCATGGACATCAAATTATTGCATAACTCTCACCACTTGTGGCTATCGCAAACCCTCACAATGTCCCAAGTTACATCCCATCCCTCCAGGCGGACTCATCAGAGGGAATATTAATAAGACACTACTACATGATGTAAATCTTGTCATGACACATGTCAGTTACAACATATCTAACATCTTATCTGCATATGTAACTCATTGTGATGACGATGATAAAACCTACACATGGTTGCAGACACGTATCGATGATCTAGTTTCTGATTACAAAAGTAGATTGGCTGTTCAAACACCACCCACACGAAACAAACGGGATCTATTCAGTGAAGTCACTGGTCTTTTTGGCTCAGTGAACTCCATTAAAAATACATACAAAATCACTGGACAATCTCAGTATCTTGCATGGCTGACAAACCAAATCGCTACAGGATTCCAACACATCACGAATAGCAACGAAAACATAATTAAAGCAGTTAAATCAGAGGCCCAAACACTTTTGACCATTAGCCGCTCACTTTTTAATCAAACTAAAACAATTGAACGTGACTTGGCATGCAGAACATATGCCCAAGATTTATTCACAACAGCCAGACAAGAAATATTGGACCTTCGACTCCGAAAAACTCCCAGACATGCCTTAAATGATTTAATCAACATCCTAGATTTGCATAGGTGGTTTACATCTGACAAAATGAAGATTATTAATTATTCTGAACTGTTGTCTACACTTATGCTATATACTGGAAAAGAATGTATTGGATGCATAGGATTTTTTGTTACCTTCCCTTTGATACATCCTGACCAAGTATATCCAAATTCGACCACCATTCGTTCAATTGGCACCGTAGTCAAAGACCAGGTGATAAAATGGGACCAACTCATGGGGTACATGACATCCAAAGGAACCGAGATCTTATTTACCACACGCACGTGTTGTCATGAGACATCCAGTTATGTAATTTGTGTTTGTAACACTTTGCAGCCATTCGCATATAATGATACTAGACTCATCAGTGTACAGTCATTACATGGTTACTCAGATGCTGTCCAAGTATCTCACACGCAATGGTGTGTCGTCAGCGAAATGACTTCCTTCTCATATGGAGGTCTAACGTGTCCTACCAACCACACCTTCTGCCTTGAGATATCTGAGGATTTCTCCATGGGACAGCTAAACATTCTTGGCAGAACAGCACTGGAGGTTGATGTGTCACCCTGGTGGGATGACACATTCTACGAGCAAGGAATCCACGCCCTGGCAGAGACAATGAACTTGGTGCAACAGACAATTCAGGAAACTGAATACCACCTCAATCAGGCACAGGTGGAAGTCAACATGGCCAAGAAGACGACCAGAATCTTGTCAAGCTCCTCCACTCGTTCGGCAAAGGATGCCTACACATGGTGGGACTGGGTGTTTCGTGGATGTGTCATCAGCAGTGCATTAATTTTCACCTTCTCACTGGTACAGTGCTGTTACTTTCACAGTGTACTCAGGACCCTACACTCAACAACCAGGGCAGCCTTTATTCTTAACCCCCTACAGCTACCTACATCTCAAAGACCCTGAGAAGAGACGCTAACCCTGCCAGACCACCACGGTGACCCCTTGTGGACTATGCTTCAATTGCCCCACGGGGTCAAGGGGGGAATTGTAAGGTTCCCGGCAGGACCAGGCCTGTCCCAGCAGGGGACATCCTGACACCTCAGAAAAACCACGAGAACCAGGAAACGTAATCGATCCCACAGACTATTCTCTACCAAATGGTCACAAGATCAAAGATTGACCCCCACGGACAATTATTACCAAATGGTCACGAGAACGGGTGGATGAGATCTCTCCCACAGATTCATCATCCTGAGGATGGCGGGAAAGCCCCTCTCACCTCTGGGGGAAGCAGAAAGGTTCCTTGAGTGTTTAACTTGAGTACAATATATATATGGAGGTATCATGACAATACATGCGTGTTTAGATTGATTTTCATTGGCTCAATGTCCCCTGTCACATAAATTAAACAGATATAAGATACAACAAATATGTTATTACTAAAACCAAATCATAAACAACATCAAAGATTTCCAACACTTGAGGGGGTCGTATAGTGACCCCCCCAAAGTGACCCAGATCGAGGATACAAAAGGGAAGGTGACATGCCGTTCTAGGGGTTACTGCATTCAGGTTCTCCCACACATGCGATGGTTTTAAGAGCTCTGCTACCTGTTCTTTAATCCAGCGCTGTGTGTAACATCTGTTGGGTATGTTGGATTGATTTTCATTCTATCATTCTATTTTGTTTTGGACAATTAAGGAACTGCATTTACTATATCTGTAGAACTGTGAAGATTATGTATCATAATAAATGTAACTATTGATATCCTTAATCTCCAGTCTTGTTATAGAATATTCTGTCAACTAAAGTTGTTGGTCATAGGGGGAACTTTCTGATCGTATGACAACACGCCAGATTTATGTATGTTTAAAGAACTTCTTGATCCTATAGCACGTAAGTAGGTATTTTATGTGAACCGTAGAGAGTTCCTTTTCTCCTACCCCTGGTGTGATCAGCCTGTCAGTCGGTGCAAATCCGCATGGTAGAAAGTTATTTTATTAATTATACTTGATCTATTAACTGGCCACTGTTTTGCTGATCAAGATTCGTTAAGTCAATGCAAATTTGCAGAGTCTTTAGTTCTCCCTGACTTTATAAATTATTCAGTCCCTATTGTCCTCTTCATTCCAACTACCCATCTAAAGTGAATAGTCTTGGTAGTTATATTGGAGTCAGATTATACAGATCTAAGACTATTTATCCGGTTGATAAATAAATTAGTTTTGTAGATTCGTTATTTTATTTTGCGTCAAAAAACGTCATACACGTTAAACCCTTCACCGTCGTATCAGGTTCCGTTATTGGGCAGATAGGCGGGTTTTACAATGGTCATGATTGTGTCTTTTTCAGGATGACCTGAAAGGGCAGAGAAGTGTCCACACTTAAGAGCCTCCGTGCAGCAGGACCTGAGCACATATAGACAGCAGACAGGACTCAGTCCAGTGGAAAATAACTACAATGTAGGCTTTCCTTTTTATCTACATATGAGAGATGTCAGTAAGCCTACTCCAGATTCCATCATTCGACTCGTCTAACATCAATCGACTCATTCTGACTACGATTTAATCTCAGCCAATGCCATCGTATGATTGATTACAGCCCGCTGCTTTCATCTACCAGTACACTCACGCTGCTTCTGTTCTTCCCAGGTCCTGCTCTGCTCATGCTGCAGCTCAGCTATGTGCCTATAGAACAGCCAAGCTCTTGGGTCTTCTCCCCCAGTCCCGCAGCCCTCTGCAAGTGCCCTCCGGATAGCGTCTCTTACCAGAAAGCTAAACATTGCTTGCGGGATCTTCCACAGATCCTCCACACTTACAATTTTCCCAATCTCACCCTGCCATGTTGTCCAGTCCCCCTGGTGGCCCTGTGCCATGGCCTTGATCTCGAGCCACTCGTTCTTTCTCTAAGTTCTTCTGCTACGACTAGCTCCTTCCTCTCTTTCCTGGTTGCCTTTGACCAGAATTTTGGGACCTCTTTATAACCAAGGCCAGCTCTACCTTCCTGCACTTTCAATGATTTCTTTGCACTGTAGCCTGCTTACAGTCTTACTAACTTCTTCAATTTGTGCACCAAATTCAAATTCAATTGCTACAGACCACAGTATCTCAAATGTTGCAAGTATACGATGAAAACCAATATGCAAATATTGCAAACATAACCAAATATTACACTTTTATGTTTTTAACATAAAATATGTGTAACAGGTAGAGTGAAGGTGTGCAAATGAGTGAAAGTCAATGTATAAAGATCAAAAAAAGAGTAAAAGAGCAGAGATTTTGTGCAAAGAGTAAAAAGATCAGATATTTTGTGCAAAGTGAGTTTGTGCAAAGAGTCCAGAGTGATTGAGAGTGAAAGTGCTGGAGTGTATTGGAGTTCTGTGTAGTGTTGTGGTTGTTGAGAGCTCGAAAAGCCTGCAGGAAGAAGCTCCTCCTCATTCTTTTTGTGTTGGACTTCAGGGAGCGAAAACACTTCCCTGATCACAGCAGAGAGAATAGTCCATGTAGGGACAGTCCATTGTCCAATGGAACAGTCCATTGTTGGGAAATCCAGCATGGATTTCTCTTGCATGTATCCTAATGCGATCGAGTGCAGGGCCAGCTGGGGACCAAAAGAGACTGGTCTCAGACAGACTTTTCAGCAGCTCTCATTAGGGGCAGCGGTGGCCTAGTGGTTAAGGAAGCGGCCCCGTAATCAGAAGGTTGCCGGTTCGAATCCCGATCTGCCAAGCTGCCACACTGCTCCCCGGGCTCCTGTCATGGCTGCCCACTGCTCACTTAGGGTGATGGGTTAAATGCAGAGGACACATTTCACTGTGTGCACCATGTGCTGTGCTGCTGTGTATCACATGTGACAATCACTTCACTTTATTATGTCCGGATAAACGCATTGGGTTTTCTGTCCAATTTGCTTACCATGAATACTGGTATTTCACATAGTTTCAGTGTTCACATATTCTTTGGTAGAGTGTGGTATTCTAAGAAGGGACGTCGCGGAGACATGAAATTTCTGTGCCTTTCTTGTGCATGGAGATTCATCACCGCCGTTTTTGCATGCCCTTTGTCGAACGGCATTGCAACAGTTGGCCCTCCCCCAAGCCAAACGTCTCCCCCGCCTACTCTCTTTGTCTTCCCCAGACGGGAGGCACTGGGAGGGCGTGACGTTCTGAGGTTCTGATTGGTCTGTGACAGCTTCCTGTAGGCCAGGTGTATAAAGATCTGTTCACATGTGGGGAGGGGACTTTCTTTTTCAGCTGTTTTCCATCAGAAGCCTTCCTGCTTTTCGAGTCTTTTCTCACTCTCTGTCAGGATTGCCTGCAGCTGGGCTCCACACCTGACTCCAATCCTGATGCCCCATAAATGCCGGATGTTTCCGGCCCTTCTAAGTCTCCGGCATTTTCGTGGACTCTCTGCACGAACTTGACCTGGTTTAGTTTCATATGTGTTTTGAGTTCTGGCAATCGCCACACGCCTGCGGGTTTGTTTGTGTTGTTTCCCGTTTTTGGCCATTTCTTTGTATTTATTGTTTGTTATAATAAATCCCCTTCCCAGCATGTCAGACCTCTGCGCTTCCTTCCCTCGTAAGTCCGTAGTTGTGACAGAATGCCGGAGATCCACCCAAAAGCGCAGAGGTAAACAGCAGAGAAGAAACGTCGCGAAAGATGCAGCCCGGCGCGACGAACGCGGGTGCCGGGAGAGAGACACGCCGCCCGTTCTGGTCGAGCGCTTTCTCCCCGACGAGCTGTGGCAGGGAGCCAGGCCGAGGGTCCAGGGCCACCAAGCGGGACCACGCCGGGGAGCCAGGCCGAGGGTCCGGGGCCGCCAAGCGGGACCACGCCGGAGAGCCAGGCCGAGGGACCGGGGCCGCCACGCCGGGGAGCCAGGCCGAGGGTCCGGGGCCGCCAAGCGGGACCACGCCGGGGAGCCAGGCCGAGGGTCCGGGGCCGCCATGCCGGACCACGCCGGGGAGCCAGGCCGAGGGACCGGGGCCACCACGCCTGACCATGCCGGGGAGCCAGCCCGAGGGACCGGGTCCTCCAAGGGGAAGATACAACAGGGCAGGAGCCCTGTGGTTGCCGCCGTCCGCCCCGCCGCCTCCACTGATGGTACTGTTGGGGCTCCGAGGACATAGCCCTTGGAGGGGGGGCTCTGTCAGGATTGCCTGCAGCTGGGCTCCACACCTGACTCCAATCCTGACGCCCCATAAATGCCGGATGTTTCCGCCCCTTCTAGGTCTCTGGCATTTTCGTGGACTCTCTGCACGAACTTGACCTGGTTTAGTTTCATGTGTTTTGAGTTCTGGCAATCGCCACACGCCTGCGGGTTTGTTTGTGCTGTTTCCCGTTTTTGGCCACCGCGCCATTGTTTCTTTGTATTTATTTTTTGTTATAATAAATCCCCTTCCCAGCATGTCAGACCGCTGCGCTTCCTTCCCTCGTAAGTCCGTAGGCATGACACTCTCTCTCTCTCCCTTTACTCTTTCTTTTCATCTTGGTTTTCTCTGTAACATTGGTACCCCTTTTACTTAGAATATTCACATGTAACGGCAATAATAATTTACTGGGGTTAATAATTTAGAAACTGTTCATCTTTGAACCTCTATTGTGCCATGCCTCTTTCTGACAGGTAACATCAAGTTGGAGTGGTTTGAATACAGTACTTTTGTGTGTAGAGAGCTGACACTGGTCGATCCCTATGAGGCTGTCTGTTAGCTGCTTCATTACATTCCATACCATATTTATGTATAAAGCACTTTAACACAACAAAGGAGCTGACCAAAGTGCTGTAGATAAGAATAAAATATAAGTTTAATTACCAGGAACAGGACAGACATGGACAAAAAGTTCATTGAAAAAGTTTATTACGGCCTTCCCTGATGGTTATCAGAGAGCTATGCTGTATAAAGTCTCCCTAGGCTTTTAATGGATTGCTCAGCTAGCAGGGTGTCAGGATTGACCCATGTCACTCCCAGAGGTGCGACAACAGCGAGGAGGAAGACAGCGATAAGCTGGTGGAACAGGGCGACCCTGAGGGACGGCGCATAAAAGCCAGAAGGGACGGAATTTTCGTGGACGTTAGTGCACTGTTGTGTAATAGTGTATTTTCAGTTCTTGCAATTGCCACACGCCTGCGGGCAAGTTTACATTAAATTGTTTTCGGCCACCGAGCCACATTTATTTGTATTAATTGTTCATTTAGAATAAAACCCCCTTCCCAGCATGGCCTGCTTCTGCGCTTCCCTCCCCCGCCAGCAAGCGGTCGTGACACAGGGGGATATTCTCCCCACCAATAGCAAAGATGTTATGGTCGTTTCTTACCCCATTCAAGAGAGATAGGCTTTGGGATTTAACAGGGTTAATTTTCATCCTTGCTCAAGACACAAACTTCAGCAAACAGCAAGTACATGGTGCTGTTGGCAGAAGGCTGGTGATGTTGTCCATAACTGACCTGATGGAAGATGAGTTCCTCCCACCAATTGCCTTGCCCCAAAGAGAATGAACTCAAACTCAGCCAGAAAGAGGATGGGAGACACTGTGCACCCCATTGCAATGCCTACCTTCAGCTGCTTCAATCTGACTTTAAATTCTTGGTGTTTGATAATAGTACTTATGGCATATGGGAAAAGGCCAGTTTCTAGGACATTGGACAATAGACAATCTGTGCCCAGTGACAGTCCCAAAACATCACATAACTCTACCTTCCCATGGATGTAGGACACTGAAGGAACTGCTCAGTGCCTTCAGAGACACCTGCTGATGGGACAGGACCATTCTCCTGTCTTTCACTGCCTCCACTGGGTACAGAGGAAATCCTAGAACAGAGCTGGTTCTATGGATCAGCCTGTTCAGACTCTTTCTGTCCCCTGTTGCCCCAGCAGACCACACCATAAAATATGGCTGATTACACCACGGGGGCAGTAAAAGGTCCTTAGGAGCAGCCGCTGCACTCCAAAACACCTGGAGCCTTTGCAGCAGGTACAGCCTGCTTTGCACTTTTTTTTGTAGAGAGCATTTGTGTTATGAGTCAAGTCCAATTTAAATGTTCAGATGTTGTTTTACTGTCACATCCAAGAGCACGTCAATCATATTATGAATATGGAGGCCACACTAAGACATCAATCCTTTCTTTTTGTGTTCCTCAACCCATTCTTAAAGCAGTGGCCATTATTCTGCTAAAAGGACTGGTCTAACGAATAACTATTTCTATGAAGATATCTTGCATTTACACTGCAGCAAAATGCAAATGTCAAAATTTTCCCTGCTGTCTCTTCCTCTTCAGAGAGATCATCTTATTTGCTATGGATTTGCTGCTGTGCCCTTAATGGTTCCAGCTCTGCTAAACCATTTATGCAATTGGAATGGCTTTTCAGACTTTAAAAGAAACTTTATATAAACAGCAGGTATGTTAAGCAGGTATGTTGTCAGCACAGACAGTTTCAAAAGGAAGAAAAGTCGAACAGGTCTATGTAAGTATCCCTCAGAGATTCTAAGTAAGGATTTAGTATCCCTCCCCCCATGTCTCCTCTGCCACAGACTCCTACAGATTTCCCACAGCTATAGCTGACTGACTGTCAGGCACTGTTGAACTGAACCGCATGATACAGACACTGTTATTACTTAAACAATTTCACACAAAAACCACTCAACTGAGTGCAAAAGTCTAAAAAGGACCATTGATGGCCTAGTATGGACTCATATGTCCATACATTCTTTTAAGCACACATATCAGTGTGTTAAGAAAGCTGCAGCCTATGTTTGAGGGCACGGACAGATTAAATCCCCCAAATTCACCTCCTTGCCAGGAGATATAATTTCCACCCACGATTTAGGGTGGTAGTAGCCTAGTGGGTAACACACTCGCCTATGAACCAGAAGACCCGGGTTCAAATCCCACTTACTACCATTGTGTCCCTGAGACACTTAACCCTAAATTGCTCCAGGGAGACTGTCCCTGTAATTACTGATTGTAAGTCGCTCTGAATAAGGGCGTCTGATAAATGCTGTAAATGAAATGTGATTTAATATACATGACAGGATCACAATCTTTTGAATTTAAGGGAGAATATGTTTGATGTCCAATTGCAAAAAAACACTTGCACTCAAAAGCAAATGTCTTCCTGGATAGTACTTGTGTTTCATTCATTAAGTCAAAAGCAATTAATTTGATTTGTGAATGGCTCTTTCACCCAAATATGCTGTTAAGAAGCCTAAGAGCGCTTCTTTTTTTTTTTTTTTTTGCAATCCAATTTGTATTCAAATTTCCTCAAATATGTGTTGGTTTTTGTGTATGTGTGTGTGTGTGTGTGCAATTGGGCTCATTTTATCTTTGACAAACAGATTCTGAAAATGGATGGATGGATTTCAGCTGCGTAGTACACAAAGCCTCAAAATGTCATTTAGCCAGAGGTTTTTTTGCATTTAAAATATTTTTTAACTTTTTTTTTTTGCTTGTAGGTTTTTTGGAGTCTGAGATCTCAGGTACCAGTGGTGTGTCATATGGCTTAAGAAGAACAGGTTCACTAAGTATTTTCCTTTCTTCCTAAAACAAGGCGATCTGTGCAGGTTAATGAAACACCAGCACACACACAACCTTACATCTACTTTGCTTCTACATCTGTAAATAAAATTTCCGACACAGCATATAAAAAGAAACAATGCTAGCAATCCTTTCGATTATGTGAATTTTTACCTGAACTAAAAATATCATTTTTGCTTTCTTTGTATGTATTTCATGCCTGATGAGCATCAGGCTATGCAAGACCTCACCTGACCTATAGTTATAAAGCCGCAGCACGGCGCCAGGCTACCAGAGGAAAGAAAGGTTATCACTGAAGCCTGGATTTCCGCCAGCGGCTAAATGCCACATGAGCATATAGGACGTTCTTCACATCATTTATTAAAATTGTTCACACAGAGCCATGGGCACTGAGGATCGGGATGAATGTTACTGACTCATTTTCTTCCATGGGGCAAAATAAAACCCATCAGTGCCCTTGATTGTGACGCAAAGCATTTTTTTTTAGCAGTTGCCAATACGCTGTTCTTAAAATAACCTTTCCGATCAGAGCATGTAATGACAATGATACCATAATGTTATAATAATAAAACATATGACATTTGAAAAGGAGTAAGGGGTAAAGCGAGAGAGAAATAGAACATAATTAAGCCATAAACAGAATGCTCCTCCTGCACGGGCAAGCTGCTATTATTGAAATACACTTCAATGCTATAAAATTTCAGCTATTTAGACCTTCATTGCCAAGAGATTCTGAGGTTTGGCACAGTGCATGTTGCAAATAGGCATGTATTGCATGCTGGCTGCATTCAGTGCTGTTGTGCATCACATGTGTGTTTATGTACAGCCTAGCCAGCTTTACCATACAAACATTGGAGTCTGTTCTGCTCAGTTTCACAAGCTGTAAATAAATCAGCACCCTATATACCGTGGAGAACCTTCCTCAGGTTTCACAGGATACTTCATGTAATGATAAGCGTGCAACATAAGATATTAGATACAGTCTGATACCATTGTATGGAAGTAATCAATATGAAAAAAAGAATCAGAAATCAGGATGTCCATAGTCAGAACTCCTGCTTGTCATCACGTTAACATGTACTTCTTTCCTGTCACAGAGTTCTTCCGACTTTCTGTAAGAGGAAGCTGTGAAATTTTTCTGAGCTGCAAGCTCTAGGGAAACGCAGTACTGTTTTCTTCATAATGAAACCTTACATAAAACAGCCCATCTGGCATGGTGTGGAACAAATACAAAATCACAAGTCCCTTGCACTTAGCTGGTTGATACTTCGGTGTACAAATGGGAGAACGACTCACCGCCGCCTTCAGAGAAGGACAAAAAAAAAAAAAGTGATAGATGATCTCTTGTTCTTGTCATGTTTACTCCATTTAAAGATGAACTGCGCAGTGCTTTGCATCACAGCCATAATTGTTCATCATTTCGATGGGTGCACCTGTCAAAATGTGTTTTGTGTAAAACTTACAAAGTGACCACCATTATCTTGACATCCATCTTCCAATTTTTAGCAGTCGCGTGCAGATTTTTGGACACCCATGCTTAAATGAGCTGTAATCTACTCGAAAAGTAGAAGATCACTAGAGATACCTGAAGTTAAAGATAACATTTTTATTTCTTAATCTTGTATTTCAGGTTGACATTCATGTTAACTCCCAATTCTAATAAATGCCCTTATGAAAATACTAACTGAGTAAAGCAATATTCTATCTTGTATGCTTATTCCTGCCTTCTGAGCACCAATTTTCTTTATATAGAAGTAAGTTAATGAAAGTCTGCTAGCTTTGTTATAGTTAACTGAGTACTCCAACAACATAGAACTATACATAAAATTATACACAAACCTTGTGTAAAACGATGAAACAAAATGTCAACCCTTGCCATTTTAAGCAAGGTTACCAAACCTTTGCATTCCTACTGTATGCTAATGAGACATTATGTGTTACCCATTGCGATCAAAATGGCTTAGTTTGAATTGGATTAATGTTTAAACGCTTCTCCACTGGTTCATTCTCAAAAGCCCCATAAAAACTAAATACTCAGTATTCACATGGCATGAATAAAAAAATCACTGGTTCATTTATATATATATATATTCATTTCTTATGATCATTCTTACCACATTTTCTATGAATATCCAGGCAGGTAGTCATCATGTTATCCGTCTTTTGAACCTGAAGAGTTCAGGTGATTCATTTCTGCTGAACTTTCACCTCACAGAATTATAGGATTCCGCTTACAGAAACATTAAGGCTGTTCATGGGTACTTTGGTATATAGAATGGCAGAGTGGCATTTGGATGTTGCTAAACCAATTGTCTTTGTCCTCTTTCTTTCTTTTTTATTTTTTTTTATTGGTTGTGATTTGTGATATTGTAGTGTAGTGTAGTATGTCTGGGTATTTTCAAAGTTTCAAACAAGCTGATTGTCACGTCCACACTGGCTCTGCCCCCCACAACACGTTCCCCCTCCCCTGAGTATTAGGGTGTCTGTGTCTGCGTGTCGTGTCATTTGTAGCCGCGGACACCCTGGTAAATCCCAATCCTGTAATGTGCATTTGGCGTGGCCTCTCTCCTGATCTCCAACTCGTTGAACCAGAGTGTCCTGGTTTGTGTGGTGGGTGACAGTGTTCTGTGAGAGTCACTTGGACCCTAGCAGGTCAAGAGGCGCTAAGGTGGATCTGTGGACCATGCAGCCACAGAAGGCAGTGACAGCTGATCCCTCCCCTGTTTTCAGAGCGAGGTGGTTCTTTTGAGCACCCTTTTGGCCCTTCAGTATTTTTTTGTGTTTTTTGTTCACCTCATCATCCATCGTTCTTCTCCCTTCAACCTCGTGTGTGACGCAGTCTTTATACACTGACTACATTAAGAGTCAGGAGTTGGTCATATACATTTTTGTATTCAGGTCAGGACACATTGTTAAGTGAACGCAAATTCAACTAACCTGCATGTTTTAACATTAAGGGACTAAACACCATTCAGGCTGAGGCTCATATCCACACCCCCCTTCCCGTACCTGCCCAGTTTTTGCTTTTCTGCATGTGTAAGTTTATGAAAATGTATAATGCAGTACTGGAAAGAGACAGTGTCAGTCAGAACACCATGAAGGAAAGATTTTCTTGTCAATCACAAAAGGCCTAACTTGCAGCTGCAGTACCTCCATGCTGTTTGTAATTTTATTGCAATTTTATTATGCATCTTAAATTAATGATAAAATGTTTTTCTTCAGTCTGCATAATATTCCACCCAAGCAGTGTTAGGCCTGTTATTATTAATTTTGTTTAAGTGAAGTTATTTTGGTCTTTTAACACTATATGATGTATAATTGCTCAACGGGATTTAGTCAACATTGGGATCTTAATCCAGACAGCTCATGCAGCAAATATATACAGTACCACAGTTAAACAGTGAGCCAAGTCAGAAATAAAACCATAACATAATTTACACCCTTTGTCTCTTCTGGTGACCCTCTATAGTGGTCTCCTGGATGATAGTCCATGGCGGTGTGTGGTGTCTTGTTAACCGCCTGCCGAGAGACTCTTGTTGCTGGCAGTGAAAGCCTGCTGTCTGACACCATTCCTGCAATTTCCATTACTAGTGTTACATCTTATCGGATGAGACCCTCGGCTGCCATGCATCTTTCTGTGGCTAGTCGCCATGACCACAGAAACTGCAGGGATGGAATATGGTGTTTGTGGACTGTTATGCGATCATGATATGAAATTCACCCTTCAGAGGTCTGCCACAATGCTTTAGATTATGTTATCAGTTTTGGAATCATGTTCAGTGTAAAATTTGCATTAGTTTATTCTGAAAGTGTTAAGCCCATTTAATAAAACTTTTGCTTTCCAGTCACAGTGTTAAGTGATAAAAAATAAGCTGAGATCATTTGTGAGTAATGGGGCAAATTTTCATCATTCGCTGTCATGGAAACCCAGCAGCGTCTTCAGCAATGCGCATTCATCATCAGCAAACAAAAATGAGCCTGGAGACGCTCTAGTCATTTTATTTGGTTCTTAACTGGATTTTTCTGTGGTACTTTAACACAAAACAGGCAAAAGAAAAAAAAATAAATCAAGCACTTAATCATATCCAGCACATCAACTTCCCCTCTCCCCCGACCCAAATAAACGTCCCACTCCATTAAGTTAGCACTTTACTGCTTTCAGCAGCTTTCTCTCTCTCTCTCTCTCTCTCTCTCTCTCTCTCTCACATGCACACACACACTCTCACTGCCACACAGGGCAATAAAATCCACTTACTGTTTCATCAGCCGCCCAGGCCACATTTACACATTTACATTCAGCAATTAACCCTGGGTAATTAGAAGAGGCCATTTTTTTTACTACATACATCTTAATATGCACCGTTTCTTGCATGCTGTGAGAGTATCTGTAAGTGCGCAAGAGACACATGCCTTTAGAGACATGATAAGTTTTAAACCTGTTTCGTACTATATTACTATGTTGTTTTTCCCTCAACTGCTGTGCTTGAAAAAGTTCACAATGGATGAAAATGGATAAATTATGAACAGGTAATGGCGTGTGGCTTTCTCGCAATGTTTGCTTTTGTCTTTTCAACCGGCATCATTTTTTATTTTACCCATGTGACAGTGTGACAGTATACTTATAAAACGGCAGGTTGGCTGAATTTGGTCACAGAGGGTCTTCATGTAATTAGTGAATTATCTCCATCTGTCATCACATCTGATCTTAATGAAATGATTCCCAATAGATCTAATGGTAGAACAGCGGTGTGCATCTTTACCTGAGACGAGCATAAACGAGAAAACATCAGACCATAGATGGCTGCATGGTGACATAAAGCTGGCATATTACATTGCATACCTCTTGAGACTTGAGACTTCAGGCATGTATGTACATTGTTGTTTATATATACTACTAGCTAGGCTGTACATGTGAGCTCCATTTCCCACTTTAGGTGATTATTGCCAATGTTTCCAAGTGACCAGTGAAAGTGAAGTAAAGTGATATCATTGTGATACACTGCAGCACAGCACACAGAGACACAACAAAATGTGTCCTCTGCTTTTAACCATCACCCTTGGTGAGCAGTGGGCAGCCATGAAATGCGCCCGGGGAGCAGTGTGTGGGGATGGTGCTTTGCTCAGTGGCACCTCAGTGGCACCTTAGCGGATCGGAAATTCGAACCGTCAACCTTCTGATTATTTCCTTAACTGCTAGGCCACCACTGCCCCAGTCATGCATTAATCAGTCTGCTTAATCAGTCTTTTCCCTCACTAAAATAGGGTCAAGTGAGCAGCTTTCCAAGTGCAAAAGAATATTTTTTTGTTCTATGTCACATTTTTCTCCTAAATAAAGACAAAAAAACACTCATGTTAACCATACTGACTATACTATTATTTGTGGCTTTATGACTGCTTGATGATTAAAAAGGGAATAAAAGTTTCTTATGCAAAGATGGACCTAATGTATATGAATCTCTTGTATAACCAATGCACGTATTTCTCTATCACATGTTGCAAGTGTAGAGTCACAAGTAGTTGAAATAAATAAATAAATACATGCATAAAATCAAGTTCTCATGCTGCTGTAATGCATCCAACAGATTAGGTATCATCAGGCTGATTAATGAAACCAGGGCCAAGCCACATTTTCATGACTACATGGATTTTTTTTTTTTATGTAAGTCAAGTCAAATCTTCATGGCTATTGTGTTTCATTAATGAAGGGAGTCTGATTGTGGAGGCAGATGTTCTGTGGTGATAACTGTGCTTTAATATTCATGGTGAGGTTTTTTACACTAAAAAATTGAACATTGAAATGCTTAATGCACACACGAAACAGTAAAGTATTCTGCACACAGAAAATGCCTTGCTTATCCCGTCAATTTATTTAATTAAGGAGGCAAGGTAGGTCATAAACCATAAGGCACATCTGTTGCTCAAATCTTCTCTCTGCATGTGGTCTGCCAGGGTGAGTGATGTTGGAAAAAATCTCAGGATGGATGGCTGAAATCACATGCAGAAGACCATTAAAACATTTATCTAGTATATACATTTAAGAACATCACCTTTAAAACAAGACTGATGAGGAACCACAACCAGCCACTAGGGACCTCTATGGCTGAAATGTGAAAGCAGCCATGTCCATTTCTCATGCGGACCACTCGTAAGCGCCACATTTTTCAGGAACCCACCCTCTGGCAACATTCCTTCATATATTAGAATGAACAAAAAAAAGGAAATAATTACATTGAATAAACAAGATGCAATCAACACATCTCACAGAAAGGTGTTTGTCATCAAACCCCACCTCAGTAATTTCTGACACATTCCTCAGATGCAGAGGAGTCGGAGGAGCCTTGTGTAACAAAATGTCACATGGGGAACAGGCAGAAGATAACATAAGCTGTCTTGAGAGTGTGCTCATCTATCTTGCTGTGCGTCAGGAAGCAGTCAGGCACTGAGAGACGCTCTGTATTTGAAATCCATGAGGACAAGCGCAGTGATGAAAGCCAGGAACAAGACGTCATGCACAAGCCATAACTCATAATTAAAGGAATGAATCTGAGTGCCAGGCATCAATACATGCAGATGAGGCATGGAGAAGAAGAAGAGAGGAAAAACAAAATCAGCAAAATTAAAGTAATAATAAAAGTAGCATTTATCGCTAATTTAGGACTGCTTATTCAGTGTACATTCAGCATGCCTGCTTTATTAAATGCATTTGACCTTCCTACACATGGCCTTCCTGTTGCATTAAAAAAAATACCACATCAAGTTTATTACAAATAAAATAGGTAAATAAAAAAAATAGAATGGCGGAACCACAGAGCCTCTTATCCTCCTGTCTGGATTGGTCACAGGTGATGTCTCCAGATGACGCCAATCCTGACATGCTGGCAAATGTAATAGTTTGCAATCAGTAACATTTTTGTCCATTACAATAATTTTTTGCAGGTTATTCGGTGAGACACCATGGATTTATCTTTTTTCAATGCTTCCCTGTCATCCATGTGTTTAAAGAAATGATTTCAACACACAATGAAAATATTGTGATTTTTTTGGTTCTTGTTCTTACTTTTCTTACTATTGATGTGAATATAATGAAAAATCATCAATCTACATCATTTCTGTTGTATGTTTGGGCTAGAAGATCATATTTTCACCGTGCCATTTAAAATGATGTAGCACATGGAGAGTGTTCTCAGATGTCACAGCATGTCTTAATGATATATAAAAATCAATACATACAAAAAAAAAATATCTGGATCTTTCAGGAGAAACTAACAACCCAATAAGATTTCCAGATGGATGATTAACAGGCATCATTCACATACTTTGCTCTGGGTGACTTAAAAATGCACTTGTCAATACATCACAAGCATAAATTTAATGCAAATGTCCCATGAGGCAGTGAAAAAGCCTAAATACACAGAGACACAGGTGTGGAACAATGAGACTTCCTGGGGACTGGACCATGACAACAATGTCTGTGATGTTGTTTATATGGTTTTATCTATTAGTTCCAGTAAAAGGACAATTTCATACATCCAACTTGATGAACATTTCTCTTCCAACATGACGACAAGGTCCACAAAGTCCTGAATGAGTGAGTTTGGTGTGGTGTGGAATGAGAAACTTGAGTGGCCTGTACTGCAACCCAGTGTAACACCTCTGGGATGAATTGGCGTGGAGACTACAAGCCAGACCTTCTCACACAACATAAATGGCTGAGCTCAAACGTGAGTGTATATGAGATTATATGCCTTCATGTATTATTAGAGAATACATATCATCCTCTTGTGATTAAAAACTAAAAAGAACCCTGGTCAGTAGGCTGCATAGTATGCAGTATCCTCTGCCATGTTGCGTGATGGGATGCAGTAGCTGGGAAAGTGAGCTTTGGATGCGTGCTGGAGCCCTGTAAAGAACTGTGAAATGTTCATTACTCATGGACTACACACAACTTACCACTTTTCCAGTGAGACCAGGATACAAGTAGTGTAAGATGAGCATACACGCGGCATCCAGCACAGCCAGCACCGTGTCATGCATACTAATGGATCAATGTTTGGGCTCCTACTAGCCGCAGGAATAGGTAAAAAGTACTGTGACTGCAGTATGGTAGACATTTTCACAGTTCGTTGTGATAAAACCCAGTCCTGCTGCAATGCTGCGCCCACTGTTCTGACATTTGTCTCTTTGGGCCAAATGTAAAGTAATAATTAAATAAAGTACACCCTTTCTGAAAAACATAAGAAGACAGCTCTGGAGTAAACACACGAGAGTGATTGGTTCCTTTGAATGACACGTAATTGTAGCCTTACAAAAAAATGGGCCAAAATCCCAGGCATTTGTCACAGCAACACAAGTTGATGTAATGTGTTCTCGGGGAGCCTCATCTCCTGCTGTCATATCGCTGATGCTTTCTGTTGGATCCTCTGGCCAGAGAGATCTGCTGCAGCCTGGCTCAGTTTCAGCTTCACAGAACTAATTATGAGAGCTGAACAGAGGGCCACTCCATTACCCATCAGCTCAGACGACTCGAAAGGCTAGGGCTCAAGGTCAGAGACCAGCTAAATCTGTGCAAACCATCTTTCGGCACCGTCTCACAAGTTCTATTCCTGTTGGGAAAGCTGAAGATAAAACTGTGATAAATATTAAAGTGCCATTTGACTGCATTGGAAATGGTCTGGAGAAAGAAAACCCAGACTGAACAAACTGATTGACAGACAAAAAAGGATAAGTCACTATATCATAATGCTGTTTCAAGATAAAAATGTGCCGAACCCAGGCGTACAGACGTTTGGGACCATCAGAATCAAATTTTTTCAGTTCCTGTTTTATTAACCATTTACCGTTATGGGGCATCATCTTCATTGTGGTATATATGTTCACAAATGTAAGATGCACTAGTTTGGCCATCGCCATTCTTGAATAAATCCCATGATAATCTATAAACATGGCCCCAAGCCAAGGTTAATTGTCACACTCTGTCTGGGACACATACGGACACGTCCGAGATCACCTCCCTGCCAAATCTATGAATATGTGAATTCTGCTTTGTTTCTTTTATTTTGAGGACCTCGACCCTATAAATAAATCTGCTTTGTGCTTTATACTCTCATGCCTTAGTTTCACGTTTGTGAGTCAGTTTGTTCACACAATGCAGATGGTCTGTTATTGGTAATTACGTCTCTGTAAAATGGGTTATTCCAGGTGCCTGGCATTTTATGCTTTATAATTAATGAATATTGTATGTATCTTGTATCTTTATCAAGCTGCAGCTTCCCTCAAGCAAGCAAGAGGAGTCACCATGGTGCCAAAAGGCAAGCTAATGGCTTGAGGTGCCATGACGGGAAAGTCTTGTGGGGTGCTGGATAACCACTGTATTCCTGTTTCAGGAGTTCTGTTTGGACAAGGCAGAAAAATCTTTCTCCCCCTCATTTGTCCAGGGCCAGGCTGTCTCTCTGATGCCTGGTTCCCGGCTTTCTCTCCCTTCCTCCATCGCTTTTCTTTTATTTTGGCTTTTTCTGTAACATTCTGGAACATTTTTACATACAATATTTGCATGTAACTGCAACAGCAACTTACCTGTGTTAATAAGTTAGAAACTGTTCATTCTTTTATCTTCTGCTGTGTCATACCTCTTTATGTCCAGGTAACATCAAATGCATTTAAATTTGATATGTCCTCACAGTTATCAAAGTCCTCAAACTAGGGCCCTTTCTGAACATAAAAGATAAACCTCTTGAAATAACACCTTCAAAGGGAGAAAAAAAATTGAAGTAGTGAGTCAGAAAGTGACCCCCTTCCAGGGAAGAGTGAGCATGCAATAAACATCAGCGGGAGGACGGTTACAGGTAACCAGAGCAGTGCAGACAGAGCTACAGCAAAAAAAAAAAAAGAAACAATCATTTTAGCTTCAGATGAACAGACTGACAGGCAGACTGAAGACAAAGTGAAGATGTGACAAATGAGGCAGGCATTACTACAAGTGAAGGGAGCCAAAAATCATTCAAGACAAGACAAAAACAAGGTACAAATGATCACGATTAAGGTCAGAAGTACATGGTGCCACGCTCCCCACCCCGACAGCAGAAATGATTAATTCAGTGTTTAATCATAGTTGATTTACTGTTGATTAAATCAGCATTTTTCAATAATCCAAAGCTGTTCATGATTCATTGGTACATTGTTCGGATTTTTTAAAGTGTAATTAACATTGATTAAATGTTGTCTAAATGTGCCAGGGTGTTTTCAGGGTGGGGCATCAACAAGTCAACATTTCAGTGATGTTTTAATGGAGCGCCCACTGGGCACAGAGGTATGACAAATCTTATGACCATTTCATAACCTTTATTTCTTAAAATAAAGAAAAGAAGATGTAAGAAATAAATCTGCTTCTGAAATTAACTTCAAATGCCCTTACATATGCAAGGTTTCTACCAGGCTCTCCTCCGAAAGTCATATGCACTTGGTGGATTGACGTCTCTAAATTGGTCGTACTGTGGTTGTGACCGGTGACTTCCTGCCCTGCAGCCAATATCCTGGGATGGGCTTCGGCCCCGGCGCCCCTGATATGGATTAAGCGGTTAAGGAACATGAGTGAGAGTTAAAGTGGGATTGTGAATAAGAGAGTAAATTTATGGCCCCGTTTTAATTACATAAAGAGTTTGGACATACACCCCCATACCCCAAGATATACTGTATCGCCATTATGGCAGTGTCCCCAGCTATCTTTAGACACTCAATTGTATTGAGTACCGTTTCGGAATGTCTTGTCAGAGAATGGCCTGTGATTTATTTTATATTTCCTCTGCCTTAGATTCACAAAATCACTAAGGCACTAACTTTCTTACCTGGAACAGCTTCAGGAAAGACTTCCGCTGTAAAGAGAGTGATTGTCACCCCCCTGTAGCACCTCCTGCAGTTTTTTTCCTTTCATCCACAGGACACACTGCCATCCTCAGAGAGACACAGGCATGGAAATATGTTGTGGCGCAGAGGCCTTTGAAAGCCACCATCAAACGAAGGGCTCTTGTACACAGCCGCATGCTGAGGGCTGATTTTATTTGTTTTTGCTGTTCTGTCTCTCCTGCCGCAGACGGCCGGCATGTGGTGGAATGGCACCTGCAGACCCTGCTGCAATCAACCCACATGCCAGACCTGGATGCTCGGTGATTAATGCCTTAAATAGCTTGTGTGCTAAACCGGGCCATGTGGAGCTGAGTCCATTCTCCCCCCAGTTTGATTTCTGTTTGCTTATGGAGATGCGGGGTCATGCGAGCTGACCTGAATTAAAGCCATTTTTAAAGCAAATAGCATTTCAGAACCAGTATATTTGTGTTGATGAATTTCAGTGAATTCTTAGGAAGTCATGAGGCATGGCATGGCATCCCTTTTACTCACAGATTCAAAATGAATGTCTGAAATTTGATCTCGGGGATCTCCCTCTGCAAATGTTTACAGAAGTGTCATTGCCAGGTTAGATGGGTTGGTTTCTGTAAAAAGCATGGCATGCAATGGGGTGGTTTCAAGTCACATACTGGAAGAGAAAAAAATAGAGCATGTTTCAATATCATAGTTTGCTGAGACAAATAAAAATGATGTTGACCTATAGGTCACAATCAGAAGATTTTCTGCAGTATCTTACAGCAGACACCTTTAATTTGTCAGGTTCTGCTCCCCAGGACCCAAACAATACTGTCACAGCCAATACACCTCCAGCCCACCAGAGAGCACTAGACCAGCCAGGGAGACGGCGACCCGGAAGCGGAAATGAGAGCGGGCAGTGCAGAGTATAATAGTCAGGTAACCCCGAGGAGACACTGCCCGTTCTTTGACTTGAATTCATTCACAGAGACGCTAGCCTTATTTACCCACGCTGATTAGAATCCACGACCACGAGCTTTGCCTGTCCCTTGTCAGGCGTGTAACCACACAGACAATCGTGAGAGAACCAATCCTCGCTCTTCCTCGCAGTCACCTGACTCACTCACCTGACAGGACCCCCCCCTCGACGACCGGCTCCTGACGGTCCCGGACGAGAAGGCTGGCAGTGATGGAAGGCCGAGATGAGGTCCGGGTCCAAGATGAACCGGGAGGGAACCCAGGAACGTTCCTCGGGGCCGTAGCCCTCCCAGTCCACAAGATACTGGAAGCCCCGGCCACGAGGACGAGAGTCCAGGATCCGGCGGACGGTGAAGGCGGGACCACCATCGATGATCCGAGGAGCAGGCGGAGGGGCTGAGGGGGGAACGAGTGGGGAGGAGACATATGAGTGGACGTGCCACGAAAAACGAGGCGGAGATGGCGTATGAGTGGAAGGTGGTCGGGACCAACGTTGAGCAGGTGGAGGCCGTGTCAGAATCCGCTGATCTATACGGAGAGCCAGATCCACCGCCGCATCGAGGGTTTGAGGAGCTTCCTTGCCAGTCATCTTGTCTCGTATGTGATCAGCCAGGCCCTCTATGAAGAGAGCGCGAAGAGCGTCGTCTCCCCAAGAGAGTTTGGCTGAGAGGGTTCGGAACTCTGAAGTGTAGTGGCAGACGGAGAAAGACCCCTGATGCAGATGGAGAAGCTGGGAATCTGGAGCCCTTTCGCCGCTGGCTGGGACGAAAGTCTTCCGCAGTTCCTCGGAGAAGAGAAAATAATCGTTGCAGATGGGTGATTTGGCGTTGTATAGGGCCGCCGCCCACTCCTGTGCATGCCCGGACAGGAGAGATGTTAAGAGAGCCACCTTGGCGCGAGACGTCTCATAATGAGAGGAGTAGCACTCGAAAATCATATCCAAGGTGGCTAATAACCCATCCGGCCGGCCGTCCACCCCGTTCCACTTATCTGGCAGAGCGATGCGAGGACCGGCGGTGGCGCCGGAGAGCTGCCGCTGTAACACTGTCATGGAGGTGGAGAGTTGCAAAACGGAGTCCTTGAGAGTATTAATGGTGGTGGCTTGTGCATCAATAATACCATGTAAATAGGTGACTTCCGCCTTCACGTGCTCAAACTCCGCTGGGTCGACTACAGGCTCAGACATCCTGTCAGGCGTAGCGTGCGGGATTGACCCAAACGCGGAGAGAACTGCGGGAGGTTGGAAGACACACGCGATTGTTGTTGTAACGCCCGAGCGCTAAAAGCGGAATCCCACCGGGGAAACGGCGTTACGATATACCGGCCGATAACAGTAGCTCGCGAGCAGAAGAGAAGGAGGAACTCACGGTACCGGAGATGGAGAGGACTGGATACGGGATCGGGAAACAGGTGGGAGCTCATGGACCATGAATGAAACACGATGTCTGAGCGAGGAGCAGGCGCCAGGACTTCCTGTTTATCTCCTGTCCTAACCAATCCTCGCTCTTCCTCGCAGTCACCTGACTCACTCACCTGACATCCCTGACCACGAGTCTTGCCTGCCCCCTTTGTTACGACGATCTCCTGACAAATTCTACATCAAGACCATGACCCTCGCCTGCCATTGACATTGAATTTGCCTGCCCCTTGTGCCAAGACGATCTCCCCGTTACCCCCCACGAATCCCGAGATCCCTCCCCGCCGCGTTCTACCAAGGCCTCCGGGAGGCGGTGAAAGATGAAATGGTAAATCGCGATTGGGGAACCACGCTTGACAGTATAATCATGCCGGCCACATCCATAGACAGACATCACGCTGAGCGTGGCCAAGAATGGCGTAGCCACACCCTTTCCACTGTGCCCCCGCGGCGTGCCTGCATGACGCCCCTAGGGCTCCGCCCCCCGTGTATCCGATGAACTCATGCAAATGAGCCGAGCCCAACCCCCACTCACTCCCCAGGAATGAAGGCAACGAGAAAAGCAGAGACGCTGCTTTTACTGTGGAGAACCGAACCACCTCAGCGCCCTCTGTCCCAACCGGCGAATCAAACCACACCCATCTGGAAAAAACCCACGTTTCCCTGAGGTCCAGAGCCCCCTGGCGAGCACCAAGGCCCTTCCCAGAGCCACCACCCGCTGCTCGCTCCCCATCACCGTCTGCTAGAAGAAACCCAGACCCAGCCAACATTGGGGCGAGCACTGGTGGACTCCGGGGTGGCCATGATCTTGATTGACGTCAATCTGGCCACCCAACTCCAGCTCCCCGTCTCCCGGTGTGATCCTCCCCGTGTGGTTATGGGACTGGAAGGCAGCCCGTTGGGCTCAGGGAGTGTCCTTTTCCAAACCAAACCACTACTAATCTGCCTCGAGCCCAATCATGTGGAAACCATGACATTCTACTTAACCACGACTCCCCATGACTCAATTGTGTTAGGGTACCCATGGCTGACCACCCACGAGCCCCACATTGACTGGACCACAGGCATCATCAAACAGTGGGGACACCAATGCATCCACCACCAACCCCGACAGGCCACGCCCCCGAACCGCTCTGGACCCACGCATTAGCTGAAACCTCGCCCCTTAGAGATGATGTGACCCAGAAGCTGCCAGAGACCACGCCTCGGTCTCCACACAACGCCATCTCCTCCTTACTGGGGGTCCCTGACTGTTACCATGACCTTGCCGCGGTCTTTGACAAGGAAAAGGCAGTGGAGCTGCCCCCCCATAGGCCTTATGACCTGGCGCTTGACCTGCTCCCTGGCGCCTTACCACCACGAGGGTGTACTCGCTCTCGCTTCCGGAGCAAAAGGCGATGGACAAGTACATCACAGCATCCTTGGCTAGCGGCATAATCCATCCTTCCACCTCTCCAGCCGCCGCCCCATTCTTTTTTGTGGGTAAGAAGGACGGGGGCCTGCGGCCGTGCATTGATTACCGGAAGTTGAACGAGATAACCAATAAGAACCGGTACCCCCTCCCATTTCTGAACACCGCCTTTGAACTCCTGGCAGGGGCCACTGTGTTTACCAAGCTGGACCTCCGAAATGCATACCACCTTGTTCGGATCCGGGAAGGGGACGAGTGGAAGACTGGTTTTATAACGCCACTATGAGTATTTGGTAAGTATTTGGTAATGCCCTTTGGCCTCTCGAATAGCCCAGCCGCCTTCCAGGCGCTCCTCAGTGACGTCCTCAGAGACATGTTGGACCAATTTGTGTTTGTCTACCTAGATGACATTCTAATCTACTCACCCAACCTCTCGACCCACATCTCCCACGTCAGAAAGGTCCTCCAGCGCCTTCTACAAAACTGTCTCTTTGTTAAATTGGAAAAGAGTACTTTCCACATCAGCCCCCAAGGAATTGCCATGGATCCCATCAATACAACCGCAGTCACGGACTGGCCTGTACCCACCACCATTCGTCAGCTACAGCAGTTCCTCAGATTTGCCAACTTTTACCGTCGCTTCATAAGCAACTTCAGCAAGGTGGAACAACCAATGACTTCCCTCCTTAAAGACCAACAAACCCGACTCCACTGGAACCCTCAAGCTCAACAGGCGTTCAACAAACTCAAACAACTACTCACCACGGCCCACATCTTATTCCACCCAGACCCCCAACTCCCATTCATCGTTGAAGTCGACACGTCTAGGCGTGGGAGCGGTACTATCGCAACGCAACCCCCTGGAACACAAGTTGCACCCATTTGCCTTCTTCTCCCAAAGACTAAACCCGGCAGAACAGAACTATGATGTCGGGAACAGGGAACGATCTCCCCGCTACCCCCCACGAAGCCTGAGTTCCCTCCCTGCCACGCTGCGGCGCGTCCACGGCTACACTCCCATCCCAACTCACCTTTGGCCTCCCTCTTCTGGACCAAACGCTCCAATCATGCCTGTAAATGCGTCCCCAAACTCCTCCAGTGACAGTTACTCTATAAAATCATTTAACCATTTAGCCCAACAGTTAACTTGTATTAACATGAAGACATAGATCCACCACACCATTTCATGACCAGCAACACACTCCACCCTCCCTATGCTGCCGGAATTAATATTGATAACACCAAACTTTACAAAGCATGTGCTTATTTGAAGCTTTAGTCTTCCTGTTTTCCTGATCCTCCTCCAAGCGACTAGGAACCCGGCACAGTCCACTTGACAAACCTCTGTTGCAAGGATCAGCCTTCCTGTCAGCTTGAACAATTCAGGGATTTCTCCTCTGACCCTGTTCATTAGCAGAAGCTGCCACATTTACTTCCTGCATGATTATCTGTAAACTCTGAATTGTTCTGCAGTGCTTGACAAGGTCAATAGTTGATGGAGAGAAACACTGAAAAGAAAAGCTCACATGCCTCACAGATGTACAGAAACAAGTACATCAATCAAAAACCCATTTTTGTTCTGCACTTTGTTCTTAAATGCATGATATTTCAAATTTAACTGGAATAGCTGGACACTCAAACACATGATTAAGAATGGCTGCTGCCTAGAAATATTTTGATGTTTGATTCTGTGGTGATTTGCAGTATTAAGATTAGCAGTTTATATGACAAATGTAATTTGTCTAACCATGATTTTTTTTGTTTAATTGCAGAGAATATATAGTAGTTTGCATATCTAGTTAGAGTGCTATTCCACATGAATAGCATTGGCTGAATAAAAATCACATAAAAATAAACTATAAAAACCATGAAATAAAATGAAAAATTATGTCCTTTATCCTAGTTAGAATAACAGATATTATTGTCACCTTAGTGAGATTTCAGATTTCAGCCTAGAACAGTACTCTCAGATTCCTTGAAGTAACCACCATTCATTCTTGGGAAGTCAAAATTATGCCAAAAATATTAAATGGTCAGTCACTGTGGTGGCAGTGGTGACCTAGCAGATAAGGAATCAACCCCATAATCAAAATGTTGTTCAAATCCTGAACCACCAAGGTGCCACTGAGGTGCCACTGAGCAAAGCACCGTCCCCACACACTGCTCCCCGGGCACTTGTCATGGCTGCTCACTGCTCACTAAGGGTGATGGTTAAAAGCAGAGGACACATTTCGCTGTGTCACCGTGTGATGTGCTGCAGTGTTTCACAATGACAATCACTTAACTTTCATATATGTCCTGTAGTGTCAACCTGACTTGTTCATCCACTGTGACTCTTCTGCTTTTCTTAATGCCCTCAGGAGACCCTGGAGTGTTTTTGAGAGACAGCACTGTAGGGATAAAATGTGGTCACTAAAGTGTGGACACTTTAAAGCTGCCAACACATGTACTGATGAGAACCAGTAGGGTTGCGATCCTCATCTTGTTGTTGCAAAGTCCTTTGAAAATGGACTTTCAAAAGCTCTAATGACAGAGGGATTCCACCGAAAATAAACTAAAGTAATCCGTTCTTTGCCTTCAACCAAGAAACAGAGGTGAAATGACATAGGTCAACTTGTGTGCCTAAGCAATACAGCAGACCGATGGCCATAAAGAATAAAAAGCAGATTAATTGTCATGTTCTATTTGTATAGGATGAATGCTGACATGTGCTGGGACATAATCCTGTTTCCTCACAACAATGACTTGGTCACATCAGTATCACCACAGAATGATAGCTGAGTGGAGACATTTGGAAATATAATAAGCAGAAAACTAAATTCCTTTCAAGCCTTTCAATTTAAAATTTATTTCTCAACCAATTTGACCAACTGTTTTAAAATATTGCAAATACTGTTATCTTTGAAAATGTTCTATCCATGCAACACAATTTTAAAGTTGGATTCCACCTGGTGGCTTTTTTGATGTGGGTGAACAGGACAACTGTTGCACACAATAATAAGTTATTACTTATTTAATACTCATTATGGGAGTGGCAAAAGGGAAAGGCGCAATTTTGATTAAAGTATTAGAATTTTCTCATCAAAACAGCATTATTCTAAACTTGGAGTGGAAATTCTTTGTTAATGACTTCATGAAGTAATGTTAAATTAGTATGTCTCATTGTCATGCTGGTTTGACATGGTGAGGCAGTTGATCTTGAATAATGGCTGGACATGACGATGAAGAAGGACGCATATGCACGACGGCACAAAACAGGGGTGTAATACATGATGAACAGGACAGGGAAGACATCCAGTAACAAATAACAATGACCTGGCCATAAACAGACACAAACAGGGCAGTTTTATACAATCATACAGAGGTGAACTCGATCAGGAAACATTACACAGGACGAACATAAAAGTCCGGTCCAGATCGGGGCAGTGGTGGCCTAGCGGTTAAGGAAGAGGCCCCGTAATCAGAAGGTTGTTGGTTCGAATCCCGACCCGCCAAGGTGCCACTGAGGTAGCCGCCTGTCATGGCTGCCCACTGCTCACTCAGGGTGATGTGTTAAATGCAGAGGACAAATTTCACTGTGTGCACCATGTTCTGTGCTGCTGTGTATCACATGTGACAATCACTTCACTTTTTCTTTACCCCTTCCGGACCGGATCATGACATTCTTGAAGATTTTTTGACTTTTCATATAGTTTAATGTGTTGTCTGGCTGCTAAAGATAGATAGACAGACATGTGCTCCGGAAGAGCAATGAAAATGTAGGCAATTTCAGTCTTTTATGGGTAATGAAGAAAAATGGCAAACATGACAAATGTGTGTTGGGGAGATTGTTCAGCACCATGGACAATGTCCTCCTGTGAAATTCTTTATTTCAAAACCTTCCAAAACTTTCTGCGCATTCATTTGGATTCAGGCATTCCATGAAAGCCGTTGAAGGTTTGGTTCAATTAAAAAACATTTACCAGTAAATCCATTAAGCAGCTAATGTATCAGGATGTTTGGGGTTTGTTATTGCCCCGGACCACAAATTGTTGGGATAAGATTCAGCCTCCCTGCAACCCTCTAAATGGATAGATGAACATGAATGAGGGCGATGATCTCATGTCAGGTTGAGTGGCACATGTACAACCATAGCTGGACAATGGAGAGAGTTTCGGGGGCTGTGGCTGAGGAGTGAGAGGTGGAAGCTCTGGAGCTGGTGGACGCTGCGCGGCCTGTAAGAACAGCGGTGGCGGCGCACTGTGAAGAAGGAGGCAGCGACTGCACCGTGTTCTGTGAGAACTTGGTGGGAGCGGGCAGGTTCGGTCAGTACCAGATCGGGAAGTCAGTCCAAAGGGGCACGCCGAGGAAGAATCCAGGAACAGGAGATCAGATGGTAACACAGGAACCAGGCAGGCAAATGGATACGTTGGGGTCACAGAAACAGGGTCGAGGGTGAAAGCAATCCACAGGCTGGGAGGCAAAGGCAGTAGAAAGGCTTGGCAGCGAGAATGGGTGAACCACAGTAACATGCGGACAACCATGTTATTTAAGCAGCACGCCGACCCATTCCGGGTCGGCGGATGCAGTGGAAGTGCCAGAACCGAGACATCTCATGGTAAAGAGTATAACGTTCCTGGGCATTTAGGGCCATAATGATCTGTTTTATTAATGTGTTCTGCTCTCTTGGTGTCTATGTATGTTTGTGTGCTTTTGCTGTTAGAGTGCTGGAGGGGAGGTCCTACTTAATTACTCGCTAATGCAGAAAATATCTAACAAATGTCATGGCTCCGCCTCCTCCTTTGGTAGCAGAGTTCATGTTAGCCGCACCTGGGTCTGTGCTGCTATCAACTTTTTGGCCACTAGTTTTGATGAAGCATGACTGGAGCTTCGTAAGATTTGAATTGCTCATAACCGACATGGATTATGCGCATAATGCACATTTAATATTTACATTCTTACCTTGAATTCCGACGAGGGAAAAGTCATGTCTCTATATATGTTGAGCTTCCAGTCTCTCTCCTGTGCATGTGTGTTTCTTAATTACAGCAACGCACTGCATGTTAATGTCAGTAAAGGCAATGGTGTTGCAATAATTATCTGATTGTCTGATTGTCTGTTCTATTAATCTGCTTATTAGAGATTCTGTTTGCCGTTGTGTTAGTTGTCACCCTTACCTTTTGTTTGCTCTCCCTCCTAGGTTTAATCTCCTGTGTATGTGTGTGTGTGTGTGTTACCCTCTGATTTACGCCAGGTCTTGGTTGTTTTTCGCACGTACAGCCCTATAAATAAAGACACCTTGATTGCACTTTGGTGTGGTTTTTGTGTTGAGCACAACCACCTTCTACCTCGCCTTTATTGTTCACTTTCTTCCCGCAAAGACGCAAATTATAATTTATAAAATTATAATCCAGCATTAGAAAAGGTAAGTGACCCTATACTACCCTTACTGAGGCAATCACCACTGAGAGACAGAAATCCAGAAATGGGAAAATATGTAGATACATATTAGTGCCAAAATGTGAAAGTGATGAACTAAAGGAAAAACTGTGCATAATTTAAGGGTCTCCATATGTTACTGCTGGTTCACTGGACCTCTGCTAGTCCTGGAGTAAAAGTCCCCTCTCAGACATTCTTTCATGCAGGGCACTGAACTCACGCTTCAAGGGCTGGGAACGAGATGTTTGAACTTGAATGGTATGGAGCACAAACTCAGCTGTCAGCACAGCTTCCTTGCTACCAGCATAACATCAAGGGGTGATGTCTGCAGTGTCCCTGCCCTGGCTGCCTCACTGTCCCTCCTGGTCACAGAAACGATGGTTAGACAATGGTATTCGTGGTTATTGACCTGCATCTTCAAAGCTGTGTGCCACAATGAAGGCAGCCCAATGCTTAGTTTCAGAGAGAGAGGAGTGCTTCTGTAATAATTGAACTGTGCTGCAGTCTCATTCTAGCAAATTCTTCAAAATGGCAGTCAAATGGATTTAGAAGCTGATCGTTTGTGTGGTTTGGACTAGTACTCCCATTTTAAGGCTACTGGCTTTCTTTGACTGGTCCGCACATTCATAGAAGAGCATTTTGTTCATTCAAGGGAGTACAAGTTAGTCCAGTCCTATTAACATGAAATTCCATCAGAAATGTTACTGATCAGTTGTATTTTATCTTGATCAAGATAAAAGTGTTGCCTTCTGTTCAACTGTGGTTCAACCAGGCTCATCCAGGGTGGGCATTAGTTATTCAGAGGGCGGGACAGGTCCCCAGTGCCCTCCTATGATGACAAGGACTACTTCAGACTTGCCCTCTGTGCATCTTATTTTACTTTGCTGACCCTAGTTCTGCCCTGCAGTGGATAGGCACTTCCCTGTCAAACAGATTATATCAGGCCCACTTTTAGTGTGAGGGGCAAGAGGTCAAAGCCCCTGGACTAAGATCTGACACTTTCCATCTCACGCTTTTCATTTCCTCTCTCTTCACCTCACTTCCAACATAATCAGACTGCGTTCAGAACTTCTGTCACACAGCCAGCGTCTGAAAGCCTTCTCTCCGATAAGCAACAGTCCGTCTGATCCCAAAGAAAACGAAGGCAGTAAAGCGGAAACCTTTCTCCTTCAGGCCCCTCAGGGTTCACCATCTTTGACAATTTTTTTTTTGCTGCATTTTTTCTTGATCCCTGCTGAATTCAAAACCTCACACCACGATAATGGAACTCCACTGTCACTTTGTATTTACCTCTTCTTCTTTTTTTCCCGTTTCGCTCCCTCCTGTGCGTTTTTTGCACTCAAATTATTTTGTTATTGCCAGCAAACCTTCAAAGTCACTTTGAAGCCCCTGTAAATGTACAGATTGTGTGCAGAAAGTTAAAAAAATAAAATTATTTTTGACGTCTCAGATTTTTCCTTACTTACTAATGTATAAACTGACCGGCGAATACACCTCAACTGCGGCACTACACTTTATTTCTGTGGCTGCTGCCTCTGTCCTCTCTCAGGTTTCTCATCTGGAGAGCAACAGCAATTCAGGCCTAAAATGACAGATATCAGCGACGATCTGGGAACATTAGCATCAATTCGGCGACATACTACCACTGTGGAGGTATGAGGCTTAGCAAAACATCCAGTTTGTCTACTTAATATTAGGACAGAATCAAAGCTGACAAGCAGCAAGGCCATAGAATGTATCTGTTGATTGACAGTCCGTCCCACTCAGTTAACTTCCTGTGTTTCTGCAGCTGTTGGATAATATGACACATGTGGAACCACTCCAGCCGTTCTCGCGATGGAAATGGGTCTGGGCGATTGTAACGGTTGCATTTCACGGGATACTTTGTTAAACTCGTTTCAGTGGAACACTGCAAATCTCTCTTCTGTGTTTCTCTGATTCAAATCTTATGGAAAGTGTTCATTACTCATGGAGCACCAAGCCCTGCTTCACACCGTGCCTTTTGTACTTGACTTCTCTTGGTCAAATGCAGTGTTTATTTTAAAAATCTCCACAGCTTGTACAGCCAATAGCAATCGGACTGACTCAAATTGAAAATGGTAAAGAGATAATGTCACTCCCTCATCCTCACTGTCAGTGTTTTCCCATTTAAAGAATCGGGTGACTTTTGGCACTTAATCGCTGGTAAATGCTCGGCACTCGATCACAATACCGCAATTGGGTTTTCCACATCACACAACGTTCGCTCTTTTGCTTTGCTCCGCGACCCCGGCATGACAGAATGACTGAGCTCAATATAAACCCAGAGGATTTCACCAAGTTGTGTGACACCTTTATTTTTGAGCTGCAGCCAAGCCGGTACTCATCAGACACAGCTAGGGTTGCTCTTCTGCTCTCACAGGCCCAGCACCTAAGCGATCTTTGGACGCACATTACATTACATTTAACATTCACATACTTTACAAAAAAATCTGAATGTGATAAAAATGGAACAACTATTTTCACAGACTACAACTCTACTAAAATATTCATGTATAATTCTGACTAAAAGACTTTTAGTTGACTAAAATTAATCTAGATGTGACTAAGACTAATAAAAACTAAAATGACAGCTTGCCACAAAGACTAGGCTAAAACAAAAATTAAGACAGGCCTCTAAAGACAACTATAGAGATAGGTTAAATAAACAGGCACTGAAACAAATAATAAATGGGAGAAGAAAGGAAATGAGAAATGGTATCAGTCTAACTTTCTAAGGAGTGGCGATGAGGAAGATTTTGTTCTGCATTTGTTCCACCTAAGTCATGTGACAGGACCCCCCTCCTCCATGGCCGATCTCCCGACAGCCCCAGGACAGAGGAAGAGTGCCATTGGTACTCGACGATGAGAGACGGGTCTAGAAAAAACCTCCTGGGGACCCAGCATTGTTTTATTGGGTGGCCATGCCTTGCTGGCCACATGACTCCAGAATCCGTTTCACAGGGCGGGCCCACCATCAACGACCAGTTGAGGAGGTGGTCCTGGAGCCAATGTAGCGGGGTGACAGTTTTCTCGACTCACTGGCCAGCTACACTGGATTCCTGACACGGAACCGCAGCCAGCTGGGATGGCGGAAGTTGTATTGGGTCTCAGAGCGTCACGTAGCGGTGAGGAGGGCAGCATGTGCCTTGGTCTAGGCTTAGTGACAGTTGCTGGGCAGTCCGGATGTTGACCAGGCAGCCTTTGTGAAATGATCAAAGATGGTCAAGATTGTGTTGAAGCTGGTGACTAAGTCAATGCCGATATGTGTCCAGGGACAGTTAAGATTTGGGAGTGGATGTGGTGGACCCCATCCCGTAGTGCCACCGGGTCAGATTGAACTTCTGGGAGACATGGGCGGCACTTCTAGCAGCTGAGGTCAGGCAAAACGGTTGGATGGTGTTTGGGGGGACAGAGGTGATAGGAGGTGAGGGTACGCATGGTGTTTTAGGCTGGAGGCAGGGTTGGTGGCAGTATGAACCCCACTCAAGCACTAGGCCAACCATGCATGCCCCTGGGGAAGGTCTAATTAATGCGTAAGTGACATCATCTGTCCAACAGGATGGGAGACACGGAATAGAAATACTGCACAAAAATAATAACGTGATTAATCGAGAGCAAATAACATCTTGTCTCATCTTTGTCAGCGAAAAAATGATAAGGAATATCATTGTACTTGTGAATTTAATCATGGTTGTTGAGACACACATTGCTGTATTGGTCCATTTTTCAGGTCGCAGTTGTAATTGACACGGGACAAAGGTACGAGGTACGCAGCATTTCAGGGCAGACAACTCTGCTCTGCAACACTGCTTCATGACTTTTTAGACTTAGCAATTTTTATAAGTGTTCCAAATTTGTAATGGATTGTGTTTAGTTGTGTTTAATTGTACTTTAATTGTATTATTGTTTGAATGACACCACCCTTCAGTATTATTAACAACAAGTTAACCATAAAAAGTAAGTGTTGACGGAGCCTGAGACAGCCTGCTACGGGAACTGCAGCGAACAGTTGTGGTTTCTCGCGTGTGGCTCAAAATAAAGAGTTGCTTGAGCCTGCGCTGTTCATTAATACTCCCGTTTCATGCAACACGGGTTCGTAATGCCCATAAGCATAAATCTGGCAGCCTGAGATGAGCAATTACGTGAAAACGCTGCGTGTTTTGTTTTTCTTATTAAGGGTTGGGCTGCACTCTATAAAAGACCACCGCGGGAGTCTGTTGGGAACTACGCAGTATGGGGGTCAGGGAATACACATGCTTGCACACGAGGATACAGCACAGTAAAGAATTTCTTATATTTAGATAATTAATGTAAGTGAATACGAAATAAAAACAGAGAGCGAGTGGATTAGGTTATTGCGAACCCTGACTCTCACGAGATTTGCTAGTCAACATTAACATATGCTCGCCGAGGCCTGCCGGCAAGACATTTAGAATATTCCCCTTAAAGTGACACAGACTGCATTCGTGCTCCGCAGGTGACGTCCTGAGGCTGACCAGAACAGTCTGTCGTGGGTATTCCAGCACCCGGAATGCCGCTCTTAATGATCTGGCATGGCCGCTCCGCTCTGTTCTGCATAATGGTTTTCACATGGCTGCCATTGAAGATTAATACTAATTTCGAATGTTCAGAACTATACGATCTCCTTCAAAGGCCAACATGATACTCCGAGGGCTTGAGAAACAGATAAAGCCTGGACACGTAACCTCAGCACAAACCCGCCGAGCATTTTATTCCCATTTGAGCAGCAATTCTGTGGAATCTGGGAATCATGATAATGGTTTTAAAGACCAACTGCCAGCAGTGCAACATGAACACACAGCCCACTAACAGCTCTAAAGAGTGCCTGTGCCTGTCTGATTAGCTGCAGTGAGTCCAGCTACTTACGTAAGGGCTCATCAAACCAGGGCGTACAGTAATTGCTGTGCTGCACACACACTCTCACCTCACACACTTCCCTTGACATTTTGCACGCTGATGCAGTTTCTGCAACATCGGTTGCAACATTCTTGATTAATAGTTACTTTCATTTTGAATGTGAGATCGTGGGCGACAGAGACGGTGCAAATGTTGAATTTTCCACTGACACGTTGTGACGGCCACTTGGAGGGCTAAAGTGATTCGTGTCCAATTGCTTTCCAGGCAATATTTGAGCCAGTTCGTACCTCGCCGCAACTGAGATGACTACTCAGTTTTATCGGCCAGTGGGAAAATTAAGCACGGATATTAAACACACGGCAAAGTATTCTCTCGAATACATTTTCAGCTAATGGTCCATAGAAAACGAGCCCTTGTCATAACATAAATTAGTGGTGAGAATCTGGAATGTATAACATAACCGACCTGTAAAACTGCAGAATGTGTACGTCCGTTGGAACGAGTCAAGTTGCAGGTTTGCCGCTGGAAATTAAAAAGCCTCTCATCACAGAGAGACTGTAGGCTAAACAAACAGACACAAGATACGGTTCTTTTACTCAGTCACGGTGAAATTGTTGTGAAATTCTCTTGCCGGCTATTTGGACAGCCAGTCAAAAATCAGGAGCGGCTCTGAACAAAGTTGTTTTTTACACTCGCTGGGTGATGAAGAAATTCCACCCTGGTCTAACTGTCTACACATATGCAGGGCAATGGTGCCCTAGCGAGTAAGAAAGCGGGTTCAAATACCAAACCACCAAGGTTCCACTCAAGTCCCACTGAGCAAGGTACCGTCCCCACTCACTTTCCCTCCGGGCACCTTTCATGGCTGCTCACTGCTCAGTAAGGTTGGTGTGTGCACTGTGTGTAGTGCAAAACAATGCAAATGCGAAACAATCACTTTGAGTTTTTTTTTTTTTTCATGTTCTCAACAGTGTCTTCTCTGCCCGGTCCCCTGTCTCTTTATCATTCCAGTATGTCCCCTTTTTCCATTCTGCCCTTGGCCCATTAAGGGCTGAACTGCTGAATTACAGAGCTGATACGCAATCAGCTAATGGACATTGCTCAAATATTAAACATTCCAAAATTGAATTAATAAACTTACTGGAACTGTCTATACTTTGTTATCCGTCACTTTTGATGAACAGGAATTCTCACAATTTGTGGCTCATTGCCACAAAACACAAAGTTCATTGTCACCATCAACTAAGTCCAATTTCAGAACTGACATTGGGAATTTTTATAACACTTAAATGACAGATGTGAGACTTCACGCTGTCCCTCACCGCAGTATATGCACCCATTTTCTGCTTTAAGTCAAACCACATGTTGCGGAAATGGCAGTCGTGTCCTCTCGCCGCTTGCCAGGAGTTTGTTTCTTCACGCAGCGGCACCCTCCCCGACTCCAGCACAAGCTGCTGCTCCATCGGCCACATCACAGGCAGCGTGAGAACGGCCTGTCCAGGCAGCCCGGGTCCTCAGAGGAGCGAAGGGACACAGGGAGCTGCCCCCTAGAGACCCGTCTATGTAAACTGCTTGCCTGTTTTGCAATGAAGTGGGATTTATGGACTGTGTCAACCAGGGCCAAGGGAATGATTATGTGTGGCTAGCTGGGTGTGTGTGTGTGTGTGTGTGTGTGTGTGTATATATAATAGACATAAGAAATAAACTGATCTGATCTATATTATTACAGAAACATGACTGACGTCTGTTAACGGTACTATACACTCTCAGAAAAGATATGAGATACAGGGCTGCATTCTGTGACTTTTTCAGCTGACTTGATACACAGAAAACATTTAAAAGAAAAAACGAAGGTCCATTGGGTTATTTAACCGTGTTGTAAACTGTCCTTTGAGGATAAACCAGATACATCATGCTTTTGATTACATGAGCCATAGGCCGACAAGAATATAACTGGTTTCCTGTCTGATCATTTTGGAGTCACATTCAGTTTTTGAAGTCAGCTAAACCACTTCACTTGCACATGACTTGGTTATTAATTATACAAACAGACTATGACAAGCAAGAGGAAACTGGTTCAAAATAAATTCGGTTAAATAGGGGTTATCAAATTAAGTCTTTTAATTTTGGAATTGTTATGTTGAATTTTCCAACCTAGTGAAGTAAAACAAAACCATTAATAGATTCAATTGCAATCTATTAATAGATATACAAATCAATTCAGAAACTGAAATTGCGCAAATATCACAATGAATCAATTAATTTATAGACACTACAAACACTGAAATGGTGTATAATGACGTACTGTTTTATTGTCATTGCCAGAGTGTGAAATTTGAATCCAGTGTTTCCACTCACATTCACCACACCACCAGGATTACGTAAATCATATGTACCGCCACATACCTGCTAATCATAATGGAAAATCTCATACCCAATCTTGCTGATATGACAGAAATTGGTTTTGTTGAGATTAGTGGATTTATACACTTCAATCACCCTGAAATTCAAAAGTCCTGACCAAAAACCTTCACACAATATAAGCACAGAATACAGACATGCAATGTGCCACATATGCTTCATATCACAGTCAAAAACGTGTTATTACACAAGGAGGTTATTGCAGGGTGCTCTGGTTCGGCGTGCGGACCGGAGATTACTATGGACCCTGAATTGTGTGTTTGCACCTGCTGTTATCTGTACAAATTTTCCCTGTTTGTATCCTGTCTCTGTCAAGTCATTGCATGTTCAATGAGATCATTCATGCTTTATTTCTATGATTGTAATAATTCTCCCATTGTGTGAGTGATGTGTCCTCTATGCCCATGCCACACTGGTCATTCATTCAAAAAACAGGTGGACCTGTGATGTTCAGCCTCCCCTGGACACCACAGGGTGTGCAGGTGCACCCGAGCAGCAAGCCCTGATCGTGCCCAGTTAATGGTGATGACCATCAGCGTGATTGGGGCTCTGTATCTCCGGGCAAAGCTGATCTCCAACATGCAGCCCAAGGGTTCCTCATCCCCAGTGTCTCATTCTGCATGGTTTGTGCTGTATGTAGTTTTGTCTTTTTGTGCATGTGGAAACAGAAGCATGTGTGGACATGTGTGCATCCGGGACTGGTGGCCTGCTGGAGAGATGGAGGGTTCTTGTGGCCGTGTGCAAGGTGTAGTGGCCGTGTGCAAGGTGTGTCCAGTTGCAAATGTTCTACACTGGAACAGAAAAAAACAGAGGGGAATGTTTTCAGAGTAGGGCATGGTGATGGCCCATTCCTTAATAATAATAAATAAAGTGAAGTGATTGTCACATGTGATACACAGCAGCACAGCACATGGTGCACACAGTGAAATTTGTCCTCTGCATTTAACCCATCACCCTGAGTGAGCAGTGTGCAGCCATGACAGACGCCCGGGGAGCAGTGTGTGGGGATGGTGCTCTGCTCAGTGGCACCTCAGTGGCACCTTGATAGATCGGGATTCAAACCGGCAACCTCTGATTACAGGGCCGCTTCCTTAACCTAGGAACAGCTAGGCCACCATAAACTGTTTCTTTTTTCCCTATCCTTTGTGTCCATCGTTTCTATTCCCCCATCAGTTGTGACAGGACTTTTTTTGGGACAGCAAAGGAAAAACATTTTAAATCCTATATCATGTTTAGATTGTAATTGGGAAATATAATTCATTTCCAAATGCTACCAAACATTTATTTCCAAATACTACCTCAATTTAAATGGAAATTTCCATCTGGAATGAATAAAGTCTATCCATCTAAACCATAAATTATAATACTAATGTACATTTCTGAGATACATAAGTAACAGCTTCTATATTTTGGTTTTAGGAATTGATTCCAGTTTGTCAATTTGTCTGATGCAGTAGTATATGTAGTACTACCTCACTGTCATGTGACCACTTGAGGGTGGGAATGTCAGGGAGCTCATTGGTGGTATACAACCTGCCTTTTTACAAAGTTTGCATAAAATACATTTGCCTAAATGGATTTGACTTTTTGCTGGACGTAAAGGACCAACCATTCAGTTTGATGGTGCATGTAACGTGGAATGAATACGGCTGTTTAATTTTGTATTTTGAATGTGTGTCGCCGTTACATGCCTTCTGTTTCATCCCTGCTTACAAGGTTTTCCACGTTTGGTCCTCGAGCCGCGTTCTCTCCCTGTCCACTTGTAGCCTTGATCCCGTTTTCAACAGAACAGCATTTTCAAGCGCGTGAAACAGCCGCCGTGCGCTCGCGTCTGGGAAGTGGGGGCTCAGCGCTCGGCATGACGCACCCGCCCAGCACAACGTCAGACCTGTGTGCTGATCCCTGCTTTGCTGCTTTGTTGGACGCTCAGCAGCGCGGTGATACTCCTGTGTAGGAGGGCCAATTTGTGACAGAAGAGCAGAGGACACAAATAAAACACCCAAAGCCCTGGGCTGTAGAGACAAGATACGAAATAACTGTTGTGTGATAAGCTGTTCTCTTCTGCTTCTTGCTCTTTGTAAATTGAAAAAAAGAAAAAAAGAAAAGTTCCATTAGAAAAGTTTTTTTCTCCTTTGCGACATGAAGCGAGGCGCTTGAGGTTGCTGTCAGTGAGGGCGTAAATGTGTTTGTGTTGTAATTTGCATTTATTTCCCAGGCCTGTCGGGTTTTTTTCTCCCTTCTCAGCTCTGCTCGCTTGCCGGGCTGGCGGACGGTGTTTTTTTTCTCCAAGATGTTTGTGTGGGTTGGACATGTTCCCGGCGAACATTCACCACAGCGCTGCTCTGCCTCTGCCTTCCTCTTTCTAGCCACCAGCACCCACAGCTTGAGGGCAAGACACAGTTTGACAGTATGAATGCAGTCTGAGTGTGTGTGTGTGTGTGTGTGTGTGTGTGTGTGTGTGTGTGTGTGTGTGAGTGTGTGTGTGTGTGTGTGTGTGTGTGTGCCCATGAACATCCATTCTGAAATGGTAGCTGGATCCCGTCGATAACCAGTTGTGCCATATTACCTCAGCCCAGTTGAGCTTTTGCTTCAGTCCTGCTGTTATCAGCATGACCTGTGTGTGTGTGTGTGTAAGATGGTGGAGAAACATGGGGAAAGTGTAATTTGACAACATATACCACAATTTTCAGGAACCTGACATCAGGATCCCGAGTTATAATATCCTTTCAACAAACAAAATTTTCTTCCTACGGACACTGTCGTACAGCAAGCCCATCATAACCTGAAATCCACATTCCGCTTGACTTCTTCTCTGATTCCAATGATGGTGTAGATGTAGAGGGTATCTGCATTTAATCTTGTTTTCCAGAATTTTTAGAGGCACTCGCCTACACAAACTTCACATTTAGTAATGAAGCGGACGTCTGGGTTTCTCTTAATGTTCTTGCCATACACAAGGAGACAAGTTTAATCAATCAGAGTCCTCAGAAACAAGTAAATCCTTTAATCTGCTGGACTGGTGGAATGTACCATTTATTTCACTAGAAAGGCTCTTTATTGTGAGTGGCTGTCCTTAGATTGTCCTGAATGTCTTGTCAATCCATCACTGGCAAAGTTCTGTAAGTACCAAAAGTTTCAACTTTGTTTTCTTGTCGTTTTGGCTGTTTGCATTCCGCTTCACTAACCTAAAAAATGGACAGGTTCCTGTCAGTTTCTGTTCCTGTTGGTTCCGTTCCTTGTTTTGTGCTCTGTCAACTCATTTGAACCAGCAAGGCCACCCACACGTGTAAAAATGACACGGCCTCTACGCAACCGTTTGCAAGTGCACAATGCCTCGCCCTGAATGCTAAATAGCAATTATCCACGAGGCATGAGCGGGGCTATTGGTCATTACAGCACATGAAATGCATTTAGCCTAAGGTGCTCTTTAGCTGAAATTGACAGACCACATCCGATGCGAAAATTGCAGCGCTCTAATAAGAGTGCATTATCGCGCACAGGCGCACAATGGCGCACGTCCTAATGATGTCAGGACAGGCGGCGATGTTATGTAATGCGCTGTAATTTGCAGTCTTGTGTCTCCACCTGCACCCGCATGTACTTCATTTGCATCAATGCTGCGGGAACATGGGGGCATGCATGCCACGCGAAGAAAGGGGGTGGGAGGGAGGGAGGCCACCTCCGCGCCCTGCTCTCTTCCTGTCTGGGTGCTGTCTGTGAAACGCTATGAGTTTTTAGGGTCTCGGAGGGGTTGTTCTTCCTCTTTGAATTGGAATGAAGGCGACGCCCAAAGTTCCTCTTCTGCAATCGGCAGACTCTGGGTTGTACAGATATGTATCAGTCTTCAGAACGTTGTTGCCAAGTCAATGTTTACTTTAAAACGTCAGATGTAATGCAAGCAAATATCAACAAACATTCTTGACTTCTCAGTCTGTGCACTTTTTCCAACCAGCATAACAGCAAATCACTCACTCTCCTTATCCACTTTGTCCTGTTACTCGGGGTCATGGCGGGGCCTAACCCACCACAGGCTGCACACACACACGCCATTCATCACACACTCACACTGCGGTCAATTTAGAGTCACCAGTCCACCAAGTGTACAGGGCGAGAGGAAACCGGGGAACCCGGAGCAACCAACATGTGGAGAGCAAGCAAACTTCACACACACATGCAAGGTGGGATTCGAACTCACAGCCTTGGAGGTGTGAGGCCAAGTCATGTGGCCTAATGCAAACCATTCCAATATGAATTAGACATCAAATATTATATTATAAGGAAAAGTGTGTGGAAGGCTGGTGCATAAGCTTATTACGTGTGTGTGTGTGTGTGTGTGTGAGGTGTGATATATGTTGAGATGGTCTCTGAAAACTGGGAAAAGCGGATGTCGCCCTCTGAGTCGGATCTGTGAAACGTGTGATCCCCATGAACTCCGTGGTCAGCTTGGAGCATCCATGTCGGCTTGTGACCCACCCAGAGAGACCCAGCTGCACATCTGAGGATGAAACCCTATGAGTTCCTATTACATAATGGAGGACCGGGGACAGTTATATAGACTTTGTTTGTTGAACAGGATGTTGAGAAACTAGCAGTGAAAGTGTTAATGGGCCCAGTGCTCAAAGGCTATAACAGACGTGGCACTCGGGGAGTCTAGTTTCTCTCCAGTTTGTCTTCATGTCTCGCAAAAATAAACAGATAGAAACAAGAAAGGGCCGCCTGCTCGATGTCTGCGTCTTGGTGAGGAGGATCTAACTTATTCATTTCTCACCTAGATGGGGGGTTACCATAGGCATGATCGACGGCTCTCAGGCAGCTCAACATAAGACATGCAAGTGAAGCCCAGATGGTTTCGCCCTAAATGCTTTCAAACCTGACACACACACATTTCCCCCCCACATCAAAGTTGTTTGTTTGCCCCCCCCACCGGGACGCTGTGCTAAGTGTTCAAAATGTATTTGCCAAATTGGATAAACATTCTTCATCTTTCTAATATTTCATTTCTGACAAACCAGTACTGATAAGATACATTTTTAAAAGCAGCATTAGAAGCTGAAAGTTTCATTCTGTCCCCTGTCCTCGTTTAAATTTGTTGTAGAGACACTTCGAGGTAGCTTTTAGGATGTGGAGCCGGGCTGTATGACTGCCGTTCCGGGGTAATGAATCCTGACTGCTGTGAGGATGTGTCTGAACCATGACAGCAGGGTTGCAGATGGAGGGAGAGAAAACTGGGGAGTCTGGGGAATGGCGTCGCCCACAAACCACGCTATTAGGCTCCCGCCGTATATATGTCTCCTTCCCACGGGGAGTGGACTGGCCTTTTGATGCCCCCGCGGCCACCTGGGGCTGCTATCTTTTGAGAATTCATATTCCAACACGACAGTCCTCGTTCACAGACGGGCCGAGAAGGACCCTTGATTCATCAGTGAAGGCTTAGTCCCCCGGTTCCGTAATTAAGGCAATGCGAGCACCTCATTATGGAGGGGGGGGGCGTGCTGATTCAGGAGACGGGTTGGTGGTTTTATCGATGAAACGCGGCCAAACAGCGCGTTCCTTCTCGGGGGGGGGGCAGGATCCCGGGATCTACGTCCTCTTCCAGAGGCTGTTTGTCGAGATCCACATCATTAAAGCAAACAGGCTTAAACAAATACCGCGGGGCGGCCGAGCGGGACGGAAGCGACAAGGTGCTGAAGACCACCACCTCCCCCGCCGACTTTATAAACAGATCCCTCAGGCATCTGGTAATGACTTCAAATATCTGGGATTTTTTTCCTGAGCTCACGTCTGCGCCACCAGAAAACCTGAGGCCATTCATCAGAAAAGGAAATACCAGGGATTGCTCACATGGGGACACACACAGTGGACCGTGGGGAGGGGCAGGGAAGAACTATGCAGGAAGTGTCACTAATTTGCGAATACACACAGCGGCCACAGGTCACACGGAACGCAGGAGTCCCGCCTCCACAGTCCCTGACCAGGGCGGGATGCGAGTCCCGCAGTAAAAGTGAAACCCGCAGCAGCGATGTGGGACTTGAGTCGTCTTGACCCGGGCCATCTTTGGACATAACTGGATGTCCAACACATCGCACCTTCATAAACACCGCAGTACTTTTCTCCTGCGGTGGAACTTATCGGGGGGGCAGGGTGTAAAATTACAGCTCCGTCGCGGGGAACCAGACAAGGTCCGAAAACAGAGGCTGTACGGGGCCCTGCGGTGGAATCATGACAACACAGAGAAGCTGGCAGGGGAACAAAACTCATAAAACAGGTTCCGTTCCAAAGCATCGTCACAGATTTAGTGGCGTTAAAGGGGTGTCCTTTAGTGTTGTTTGAGGAATGCGAACCCTGGATTGTTACAAGAGCGTGTTAAAAAATGTAAAATTGGCGCAGCTTCTTTTTTAGGCGGCCTGCTGGTTGTCAGATTCCACCAGATCTTCCAAAATGGCATTGTTCAGAAATCGACGAATAAGCCAGTATTATGTGATGAAACACCTCTGTCCAAATGGCGATGACGGAAGAGGTCGCCTCCCAGGTGACCAGGTCTTGCTTGACCTCTGCAAAGTTCCTGTCATTTCTTCCCTGTGACTCTTCCGCATGATGGTACTCTGTCTTCTGTCCTATTTACAAACCTCATCTCTGCATTTCCACACAACTATGAAAATTGTGCATAAATGGGCCTTTAGTGCCAAACCACTGGAGCTGTTCTAGTGGCTCAAATAAATCCCTTTTTCATTTGTCTCCCATTTGTCACTCTCCCAAAAAAGCACTTTCTGTTCGTTTCTGTTCACGTTGAAGTGTCCAGACTATGTGGACGGAGGACAGAGGGACTGCACAACATCCACTGATTTCGCTGTTTGGTTATTGGCACCTGCGCGCTGACAGATGTGGTGAACGGAGCCCAAATAAAACCAACACTCGGTCCCTGGTTTCCATTCCACGCTTTCCACTTTCTGGTGGTCTCGCTGTCACCCACCCTCCCCGCACCGTGCTTTGTTTAACGCTTGCATGACCACCAATCACAAAGGCTTACGTAACTGCTTCAGAAATATTCGTTTCCTCACCAAAACACACAAAACAGTCTGCAGCTCTCAAATAACGCCACAAACGGGGAGACATATTTGTCATTACGGCAGCTACAGGCGTTCAGACGGCTCTTATGGAACATTAATGAAGCTGGTGAGTCACATCGGTCTCGGCTAAAAATGAACACATCTGCCCAACTGTATAAAAACAATACACTGAACATGTTAAAAGTTTAATGGGCTTCAATATATCTCCACTCTGCAGTGGCCATTGATGAATTATGCTCTGAAAATGCCTCATTTTCTGGCAGAGTCTGCGCGTTGAGAGAGGCCGACGTGAACTTGACATCTCCGTCAGCGTCGGGTTGCCAGCTACATAACTTCAGTTGGAACTTTGTGCTGCAGCACACTGTTTTTTTTTCAGTATATTCTTAAATATTAGAATCAGAAAAAACGTCTCTTTTTTGACATTATATACATACCATATACACTACATACTGTATATAGTTGTGTTCTTGTTTGTGTGTGTGTGTATACATTTTTTGATGTGTACTGAAGAGCAAATACATTATTTTTGTATTCTGAATAAATATGGGGTAGTTTCAGTGGTGTAATGGTTAGCACTCTGTACCCTGAATCCAGTGATCTGAGTTCACTCAAATTGAATTACCATTGTTTCAACAATGGACTCTTCTCTCTGCTGCGATCAGGGAAGCGCTTCCGCTCCCTGAAGTCCAACACAGAGAGAATGAGGGGGAGCTTCTTCTCGCAGTCTATACGAGCTCTCAACAACAACACTACATAGGACAGAACACTAAAACACTCAATCACTTCTGGACTCAATCCCCCCAGAATTTTGCAGAAATTTTGCACAACTTCACTTTACTCATCTGCACACCTTCACCCAACCTGTTACGCATATTTATGTGAAGAAATATACATTTGTAATTTTTGGTTGTGTTTGTAATATTGGCATATTGGTTTCACTTGAATACTTGCTATATTTGCAATATTGCGGTCTATCGTAGTTGCAAATACATTTCACTGTGTATCATGCGGTGTATGACTATGTACGTGACAAACAAAATTTGAATATGAATAAATATCCCAGTTACACGTGTTCCATTATTTTGCAGCCCTGCTGCAAGGTCAAGAATTATCAACATGGTCAAGAGTGTAAATAGAATACATTTTCATTTGTCTAGAATTCTTGACCTAGGCTACTCGAGGAGCAGCAGTTACAAAGGTTGCAATAATTGCATTAAAATAAAGCTTTTTCTTGCAATCACACATTCTGCCCCAGATTCCAATCACACGACATGCGGAGAGTTGGGAAACAATGGTACGCATGTAACTGTGATATTTATTTAGAATACAAAAATAATGTCCTATTCATTTTAGTCCACATCAATAATATTATCTGGTGGTAGTAGCCTAGTGGGTAAGACACTCGCCTGTGAACCAGAAGACCCAGGTTCAAATCCCACTTACACCCATTGTGTCCCTGAGCAAGACACTTAACCCTAAGTTGCTCTGGGGGGACTGTCCCCTGTAACTACTGATTGTAAGTCGCTCTGGATAAGGGCATCTGATAAATGCTGTAAATGTAATAATATAATTAATTTTTAACTCTGGTCTTGCTGGTTATCATATAATTAAGCTTGAGATTAATTTAAGAGTCATTCAAGACTCAAGAGTCAAATGAAATGGACAATTTAGAGGTAAGGCTCAGCGGTAAGCCTTGTGTAGTCGGATAACCGAGAGCTACAGAGGGAATATTGCGCCACCCAGTGGACGCGCGGAGGACGACCGCGGTCGTGACGCTTGACTCCGCGGAGGCGGAGACCTCCCTCCCCTCCGTCACCGGGTCCATCCCGAGCTTCCTCCGGATCACTTCAGACCCGACCAGTTCCCAGTTCCCAGACGGCACCGGGACGCGACCTGGTCCATGTTGACGGGTGAACTTTTAAAAAAACATTTTTTTTATTCCAGTCGTGGTTTATCTGGACTTCTGCACATTTTCTCTCTCTTCTTTTACGCGCTGGGGAAACTGTGGCAACGCGTCAGGTGCGTAAAGATGAAGAGAACTTACTCGTTCCGGAACGTTTACCATCCGACCGGATCCGACCTGTGAAAGTTTTCTTTATGGAGTTTCAAACATGACCCACTGCAACTCGAGGAACGACAGCAGTGATGGGATTTACAGCGCAGAAGCCGAAAACGCGTCCGTCCTGGACCACGTCATCTCCAACCTCAGCCACAGCACCTGCAGGAACATCACCCTGGACTCCCAGATCATCGGGGTCGGGGTCTTCCTCTCCGTCTTCATTCTGGTGGCCATCGTGGGGAACATCCTGGTCATCCTGTCCGTCCTGTGCAACAGGCACCTGCAGACGGTCACCAACTTCTTCATCGTGAACTTGGCCATCGCGGACCTGCTGCTCAGCATCATCGTGCTGCCGTTCTCCGCGTCCCTGGAGGTGCTGGGATGCTGGGTGTTCGGCCGGGTCTTCTGCAACATCTGGGCAGCGGTGGACGTGCTGTGCTGCACCGCGTCCATCATGAGCCTCTGCATCATCTCCATAGACCGCTACATCGGGGTCAAGTACTGTCTGAAGTACCCCACCATCATGACCGAGAAGAAGGCCGGGGTGATCCTGGTGGTTGTCTGGTTGTCCTCCATGGTCATCTCCATCGGACCCCTGCTGGGCTGGAAGGAGCCGCCGCCGTCGGACGAGAGCATCTGCCGCATCACCGAGGAGCCGGGCTACGCGCTCTTCTCCTCGCTCTTCTCCTTCTACCTCCCGCTCATGGTCATCCTGGTCATGTATTTCCGGGTGTACGTGGTGGCCCGCCGGACGACCCGGAGCCTGGAGGCGGGCGTGAAGCTGGAGAGGAACGAGTCGGTGGAGGTGGTGCTGCGCATCCACTGCCGGAGCGCGCCGGAGGACGCGGGGGCGAGCTCCAGGAACCCGTTCCGCAGCTCGCTCTCCGTGCGCCTCATGAAGTTCTCCAGGGAGAAGAAGGCTGCCAAGACTCTGGCCATCGTCGTCGGGATGTTCATCTTGTGTTGGCTCCCGTTTTTCTTCGTGTTGCCCCTCGGTAAGACGTGCTGAATTATTACTGAAGCTGTTACGCACTGCGTAATTCCAGCCTCTATTTCCCCACAACAGACCCGACAAAGATGGGGGGGGGGGGGGTCTTGATCTATAAATTCCATGTTCAGTATGCAAAGAAATTCTAATATTGTAGGTATGTCTTTCGTCTTAAGAATGATTAGATTCTTAAGCAGCTTCCAAGTACAGAAAGTGCGATGCCACCCCCGCCCCTCCGTTAGTTCAGTAATGTCCTGCGGAAAGGACAGCTTGTGTCTCCCCCAGTAATTCCTCCCACCAAGGGCCCCAGCATTGCAGATGTGTGGAGGTGCAGCACACATGATGCGCAGTTGATGCCACGATCGTCATGATCCTAATGACCCTAAAGGGTCCTAATGAAGTAGAATTTATCACTTCATTGGATTGGTAACTTGAAAGCACATTGTAAGTCGCTCTGGATAAGGGCGTCTGCCAAATGCCGTAAACGTAAATGTCAAGACGCTGCGTCTGTCTGTCTGTCATGGATACATATCACTATATATATATATATATATACACCAAATTTAATATCAACTCTGCTTTTCCATCATGAACACAAACTCACCACGCGGCTCCATTTTAATTAACGCTGACACCGTGCACACAGTGAAATGTGTCCTCTGCCTTTAACCATCACCCTTGGTGAGCAGTGGGCAGCCATGACAGGCGCCCGGGGACCAGTGTGTGGGGACGGTGCTTTGCTCAGTGGCACCTCGGCGGATCGGGATTCGATCCGCCAACCTTCTGCTTCCTTAACCGCTAGGCCACCACTGGCCCTTAAATTTCAGCAATTTGAATGGGTCCCTCGTCGTAGGGGAGAAAAGTAGCTGCGGCATGTCTGATGTGTCCAGACAGGACACATTTCTGTTTGACGTCTGTAGGATGTGGTCCAGGACTCTCTGTGCTGGGACTGAAGACCTTTACCACCAGCATGGCGATGACGAGCTTGCTGACAGGCCTAACTGGAGACAGCTTTGGGAATTTCACTTCCCGTTCTGCAGCAAGTCGCTGTTATGTCGCATCATGTCTCACGCGCGTCTCATCGGAAATTCGAACGACAAATGGCTTCGGACCAATCGGAATTTTCTACATTGATCTGGTTCACATAAAGGCCAAACGTATCTGCCGCAGAGCACTGGAAGGGAAATGGTTTCATGAAGGAAGCGTACACGCGCACACGTGGGGAGTACTGATAGGATCTCCTGGCGGCGGTGGGCCAGCTTTCCTCAGAAGACCCCCTGACCCCGAACACACAATGCTCCACTGCAATAATTAGCTCTGTAATTGAGCCCGGTTAAAGTGGGGTGGTTCCCTAATTCTGCCTCTTCCTTTTCTGCCCTCAACTGCCACAGCGGCACAAGATGGCTCCGGTCCACACGTACGGTGAGATCGCTCCTTCTCCCGCTCCATCTGGCTTCCCCTCCCCTCTCCTACTCTCTCTAAGTGACAAAGTCTTGATTAGGAAGGAAGCTCTAATATAATCAGCGCCGGGCCGAAGCTCCGCTCAGCACGGCACGGCGGGCTTGGAAAGCGGCATCGGCGGCCAAAACCCGACACTTTTCCCCGCGCGGCTCGGCATTCCCGATAACGGACTATATTAACCGCGACGGGTCCTCAGGTGCCCCCCCCCCCCTCCATTCGCCCCCACACCCGTCTGTTCAAGGCAGTTTCACTTAGGAGCCTTGAGGAAGGAGATGGGTCTTTGGAAGCCTCTGGCTGATGCTGAAGGCCTTTCAGGCAGCGGAGCAGCGTTTCGCCGGGCGGCACGTGATTGACATTACTCAGTTCTGAGCACCTCTCGCCGAACCTTTTTTCCTGAAGGTTTGATCGGTGCACGTAGGTGGAACACAGAAGGCATTATGGGTCAAACCTGGGAGTTTAAGGAAACCGTGTAGAGGAGTGTAAAATGAGTGTAAATATGGCTCAGGTGTGTTTTTTTTTTTTTTATTGGCCGTGTGTTTTGTGAGCTGGACGTCTTCCCTCAAGTCTCTTCTGGTTGCGTCGCTGCACAGAAATGCAAATGCTGAGCCTGCACCCAGATTTTGGACGATCTGGCCAGGGAGGGGTACGAGACAAAAACGATCCCCGGCCATGATGCCTGTAGGGACTCGCTGTTGCAAAAGACAAATTAAAAATAACAAACGAGCAAGACGACTGGCCCGTAACCGTATCCTCCGTCATGGTTGATTTTGCTTAACAGGAAGTCCTCGTCTTTAACTTTCAAATGAATATTGTGCCAACCCTGTTACATTCCAAATGCTGAGAGTGCTCGCCAGTGGCAGAACCAACGAAAGTGGACACAGCGATACCTCGAAAGCCTGACTAATGCACATGCTTTCCCATGCCATCTTCTCCGTGGCACCAGTGAGAGGATCATGCGGCCAAAGGAAACAGTCAAGTCGGGAGGAAATCAGGCGAACGTTGTTTCAAGGGGCTTTTTCGGTTTTTCCTAGATTGTGGAGATACTCTCGGCGAACAAGCGGCCGCCATAATACGAGATTAGGAAACACATAAAACTTGCGGTGGCGTTGACTCAACGATTTGCTTTGACTGCGTGGCTATAAATAAAGATGATTGATTTGAATTCATAAAAGAATAGATTGGTCCACTTCGACCCGGTCGAGAAGTAGCCGCGAATCATTTATACGGCACGTGAGTGCGCGTGATGACAGTCTGTCGCAATGTCTTGACACCTCCTTTTAGCACGATGGCCTTCTCGATGACCCACCCGATTGCTTCAGATGGAGAAGGTTCCATGACAGCTGGAAAAGACGAGAAAGAATAAAAATAAAGAACGTTGCTGAGGGTTTTTTTGTTGTTGTATGGACTGTCGTGTGCGTGTTTGATCTGCGTGTGTGACCTCAGCTTCAACAAATTCCAGATACTTGTGGAAGCAATTGATCCGTTGCTATAAAAATCCAGACAGAATGCACCCTGCTCCCGGACAGGGCCGAACAGAAGCTGGTAAGCCGGGGGGGAATCTGACAGCTCGCGTTCAATGAGCACAAAGCCACAGGATCAAACACCTCCGGAGAGACGTGCCAGAAAAGCCTATCATGCTAACAGAGGGGCACGGCTCTAGTGGTCAACTGAACCCAGTGAAATGAGCAGCCGGGACGGTTCTGCGGGAGGCTGAGAAATAACGCATGTGGGGGATAGGAAATCACAATTCCAGCGTTTCTGTGCCATCGGTTATGAATGAATGTACCTTTTGCATCTCAACTATAAGGCTTGATTGTGTTGCTGCAAATAATTCTTCTTTTATTTCTTGGTCTATATCATTAGCAGTTATAAAACCCACTGATGGAATGTTATGTAGTACACACGAATATCGGCAAATGTAGAACTGCAGGAGAAGTGGGTTCTCTACGTTTACGGGCCCCCGTGGCGAAAGCAGAGTGGGACATGACCCTCTGCGGGGGTGCGTGCCTCGTTTGCCGTCTCTTTTCTTTTTTTGCCTGGACCGTATGTGAAGGGCGACCCGTCCCTGTTGCTGAAGCTATTGTAAAATGCACAAACGTAGTCGGTTTGTTATCTTGCTGGCCATTTTGTTAAGAACTGTAACATTATACATTATACTAAATTGGGCACATTTAGTTCAAGCTGTCTTCTTTAATTTGAAAGTTTTATGCGCCCCAAAGCATTTAAAACTTTCAACGACCTTTTAAAATATAGTAACTGCTGATTAAGTACGCAGCACAGGCACATTAAACCCCATTACATTCAGTCCCTTTTCATTCATAAAGAGTCATGGTTGGAGACGGAGCTTCAGGGACTCATCGGTCTACGTCTAACTCCAAAAAAATGTAGTATAATCAACCTGTCTCTGCCATACGTGGCACAAAACATTCCCCTTCTCTCAGCAGTGGCTTTAACCATCTATCTATAAATTGGGGTTCGTTTGAGTGTACGAGCAGGAGGCTGCATGTCGTGGATTCTTCGCTCATTCTCTACATACGCGCTGCAGCGCTAAGGTTAGGAAAAGGACATTCCTCAAACAGTGCTTAAAGACGAAAGTTTCAAGATTAAAATAGGTGCAACTCTCCTTAAATGGCTCAGTTTAAATAGGCTAGTTTGTGAAATAAATCTATTCACTGGAGTACTTAATTATTTGTTAAAAGATTTGTTCAGCAGTATTGTTGAAGATACTACACTGTACATTTACACTGTACAGGGCATTTACATTTATTAAGCCATTGAGATAACATGCATTACTGTTTTTTTCTTTTCTTGAGGTGCTAAATTGTGTAGTCACACCTTTTCACCGCTCTTGGCAGCGTTCTGATCATAACCTTCAATGACTGGCCCTTGTTGAAGAAATGGGTCCCAGGGTGGCTTAGACATCAGATCATCACAAAGATTACATAAAAAAAAAACAAAAAACACAACATCCGGTCTGGAGCTTCTCAGCTCCCATAAACACAACAATTATAGCTGAGCTTTCCTTTCTGAGGAGAAGTCCTCCAATTACACCCAATTACTGCCCACTGGCTGAGAGGGGAGCATTCCGGCCCTGGAGCTGTTCATTAGGCCTCCTCTGATGCCTCCCCCATCCCAAGGCCCCCTCGTCAGCTCAAAGCGTCCCCTCGTCCCACTATTTTTAGCGGCTGGGCTGATAGTGGTGACTCTGACCGCGTGTTACGCTGTCTGCCGGACATGACAGCTGTTTCATGTGTGAGATAGCATCATGCCAGCATGGGGAGGGTACATGTTGGCAGAGATGAGAAAGATGCTACAAACCCAGTGATATGCTCTGTGTGTGTGTGTGTGTGTGTGTTTGAAGAGGCCATAGGGGTGACTTCCATCGACCTCAGCAGTGCCCTGTGCATTCCTCTTCCCTGAAAGCAGAATTCCTTCATAGCTTTATCATTTGTTTATTTTCTCCTTCACTTTTCTCCAAAACTAGGCAATAACACGGGTTTCAAGAACCTCGAGAACAGTGATTGTGTGTTTAATGACTTTCCAAAAAACTTTGTGTGCGTTATGCAATAGGCTGGTGTGCCTCCCAGAGAAAATGTCACAGAACAATAATAATTATTATAATGCAAAACAGGAACTTTTCCCAAACAGTACAAATGGCCCAATTAAATTAGTTTAACTGCTCATAATTAGTCCATTGACATCTAATGTATGCCATGTGTTCTTTAGTGCAATTTGGCATGGGTTTGAAGTCAAGTGCACAGTATAAAGATTTCATCGCTGCAATTGGCAATTTGACTGAACATATACTATTAATCATAGCTGAAATGGACCGAATTTAAAGAAAATAACCACCCTCTGTTCCATTGCAGGGTCCTTTTTCCCCACCCTCAAGCCCTCTGACATGGTGTTTAAGGTGATCTTCTGGCTCGGCTACTTCAACAGTTGCATCAACCCGATTATTTACCCCTGCTCCAGCAAAGAGTTCCAGCGTGCGTTCACCCGTCTCCTCCGCTGCCAGTGCCAGCGCCGGCGAAGGGTGCTGCGCCGCTTCTACGACCAGCGGTGGCGCACAGCGGTGAAGGGCCCATGCCGGGATGCTTGCGCGGACTGCCGGCCCAGCATCTCCATCCACGAGTCCTGCAGCAGCTCCATTTTCTCCTACCGCAGCAAAGGGCGCTCCCTCAGCCTGAAGGGGTGGAGCTTCATTCCCCCGCTGCAGAAGTCCAGCTTTCAGCTGAAGGAGAAGATGAACAACCTCTCCAACAAGATCAAGGGCGTCCCGGGGAAGGGTCCCACGCCAGCGCTGGGCAGGACTGAGATTGACACCGTCTCCATGGGGATATACGAATGTACTGAGCAGAGCAGCTATCAGATATACGACCTCCCAGACTGCTACGGCCTGAAGGAAACGGATATTTAGAACAATGGAGGTCACCCTGGGTCTTTTATCTCCAGTGCTGCACCTTTTGACAAGCAAGACTTTTCTACAGAGGAGGACACTTGATTTTTTTTATTTTTTTTTATTATGCCTTCATCTTAAAAGCGACCAGTGGGA